>NW_004443962.1:7225813-7230668 GCF_000243295.1 Trichechus manatus latirostris | reverse complement strand
AAAAAAAAGTCCTCCAAGGTTGAGAAGGGAGAGTGTTGACATGTTGTGGTGTTGTTAACCAATGTCATAAAACAATATGTGTACTGACTGTTTAATAAGAAACTATTTGTTCTGTAAAACTTCATCTAAAGTACAATAAAAAAAATTAAAAAAAAAAAGAAATTAGAAAAAGAAGAGCAAACTAAACCCAAAGAAAAGCAAAAGGGAGGAAATAATTAGGATTAGAGAAGAAATAAATGAAATAGACAATAGTAAAACAGTAGACAAAATCAACAAAACCAAAAGTCAATTCTTTGAAAAGATCAACAGAATTGATAAACTCTGAGCTAGACTGGCCAAGAAAAAAAAGAGAGAAAACTCAAATTACTAAAATCAGGAATGAAAGAGGGGGTATTACTGTCAACCTCACAGAAATAAGAAAGATTTTACAAGGGAATACTATGAACAATTGTTTGCCGATAAATTATATAACCTAGATGAAACAGACAAATACCTAGAAAGACACAAATTGTCGCAACTCAAGAAGACATGGAAAATCTGAATAGACCTATAACAAGTAAAGATATTGAAAGCCCTGGCCCAGATGGCTTCACTGGTAAAATCTACCAAATGTTTAAATAAAAATTAACACCAATTCTTAAAAATCTCTTCCAAAAGAAAACAAGAACAGCAGGTATCACATCCCAGTTCATTCTATGAGGACTGCATTACCCTGATACTAAAATTAGACAAAGACATAACAAGAAAATAAATCTACAGCCTAATATCCCTTATGACTACAGATACAAAAACCCTCAACAAAATACTAGCAAACGCATCAATACCAGCAACACATCAAAAGGATTATACAGCAATCACACCCGGATCAGAGCTCCCCAGCCCAGCTCAGCTTCAGACAAAGCAGGGGCACACCAAAGACACTGACCACAGGGACTCCAACGTCTGATCCAGGCCCGAAAGGAAAGGAGGCAAAACAAGCAGGAACGTTGGTGCAGTGGTTGCCAGCACTAAAGAAAACGTTTTATTTGTGAACATCTTTCCTTCCAGATCAGCCCACAGAAGGGAAGCTTTCAGTGTCACAGCTTGCTGTCTCTATCCAGGCCTCTTCCCACCTCTTCAGCATTGGTCCCCTATCTGAGGTGTCTGCTTCAAGAAGCTGGCTGTTGTTCACCCAGAGGGTGGGAAAATTGAGGATCTTTGTTTGCTCATCTTGCAGCCTGCTGGGCTACAAGGTAGCAGAGAAGTAAAACGTCAATATACCAATCCCCAGGGTAATAAAGTAAACTGACCAGTTATTACTCCCCTCTCAAACTACTATGATTAAAGCCCCTTCTCCAGTAAAGCCCAGCGCTTCTTAAGAGTGCAGTGAGGATCTGCCTGCCTTCCATGTATCTGTCCTACACACACACACACACACACACACACACCCAGAATCAGATGTATTTATGCTGAAACACGCTGCCTCTCCTTGCTGCTTAAAAATTAAAGAAACAAAACCAATGCTTTCTCCAAGGAGGCTCTGGTACTCTTACGTAAACAGATTCTTTTCTTTAAACTGTTTCTTCAACCACCCACCACCCTTTGCACCCTCGTAAAAGCCTTTTTCAATCCAAGAAATGCTTACAAAGAGCTGTTTCTTAATGTCTGCACTTTGTTTCCTCAGCATTAAGTCACCGTCCCTGTGTTTCAGCTAAATAAGTCTTAGCCGGGTTTCTGCGAGCCTTTGCCATCCAGATGAAGCTGTCTGCTCGTTAGTGTTCTCGGTCTCAGACTGAGGGGCCCACACAGGGGCTTTCAGCCTCCCTGCTACGGCCATCCAAGCTATCAATGCGACTGAGAGCCCCCACTCAGTTGAGAAGTGCCTGCTTCTAGCATAGCCCTTCGGCACAAGCAAAATGCCCCTTCTCCAGTGCAAAAGTGCCCCAGGGACCAGGCCACCAGCTGCAGCCACTGCTGTGCACTCCCTCCCTAGAAAGGGCAGCGAGAATGGCTATGGGCCTGGCCTCCGCCTCCCTGGTCAAATCAGGAATGCATGAGGACTGAATGGAGGAGGTGGACTGTGGGCTTGGCTCTGCCACTGAGGCCCCCCTCAAAGCCCCAACCTGCTCATCTGTCAAATGGGGGCAATTGTTCCACCCTTGCCTTTCACTGGGTCAGATAAGAAAGTGGACGAGAAGATGCTGGCGGCCAGCAAGGCAAGGGAAGAGCATCACATGTGCCGGTGGCCCTGGGGGCTCAGTGTCCCAGCCTCGGCCCCTCAGCCCGGGCTCACCTGTCCAAACACGTACAGCAGTCCAATTGTGCCTCCGGTCTGACCACCGAGGACAGAGGAGATCATGGAGTAGACGCCACCGCTACCGACGCTGCAATGCTCCCCGACCCCGATGCCGGACAGCACAGTCACGAGGGCCACAAGGATGACGAAGGACACCAGGAACATGCCCGTGAGTACGCCCGTGTTTCCCTGCAGCAAGGAGCAAGGTCAAGGGTTAGAATAAGGAGGCCCCGCCCGCCACAGTCCTCCTGGGAGCACTGACCGCTTCCCCACACTGCTGGAATCGGGGAGAGCAGAGCTGGGTCACAGTGGCAGGGCAACTGGCAAAGGACAAGGGAGGCACCACAAGGGCTACAGCCTGGAGGAAATCCAACCAGCACCAGTTGCTGTGGAGTCAGTTCCAACTCACGGTGTCCCCAGGTGTGTCAGAATAGAACTGTGCTCCATAGGGTTTTCAATGGCTGGTTTTTCAGGAGATTGATTGCCAGGCCTTTCTTCCGAGGCACTCCTGGGTGAACTTGAACCTCCAACCCCTCAGTTAGCAGCCAAGCACATTAACTGTTTACACCACCCAGGGATTCCAGAAGAAATCCTAGGTGAAAGGAAATGTCCTTGCTTCAAACTCTTCCCACTGCTTATAGGGTAAAAAACCAAAAAAACCCGTTGCTGTCAAGTTGATTCCAGCTCATGGCAACTACGTAGGACAGAGTAGAACTGCCTCATAGGGTTTCCAAGGAGCAGCTGGTGGGTTTGAACTGCTAACCTTTTGGTGTGCAGCCATAGCTCTTAACCACTGAGCCGCCAGGGCTCCTTACAGGGTAAAGTCAAAGCAATTTAAGGCATTCACCTGACCCTGTCTACCTCACGAGTCCCCCTCATTCCTTTGCCATTCCCGCCAACAGACACATTCCATGCCCTGGCATGTGGTCACATGCTCTCGCCCAGCACTCCCTTACCCAGGCTTGGCCCCTGCCAGGGATGTCTTTCCTGCTCATTCCCCGTCTTTGCCAAGTTTACCTCAAGGTGCCCTGCACAGCCCTGCCTCCAGCGAGCTTTCTCTGTCACCCTTCCTCTGGGCTCCCACAGCACCCAGGGATCAGCGCTAGCACAAACTTTTCAAACTGAGCTTGGCTGTTTCCAAGCCCTCCTGGAGGGCAGGACCGTATTTTATTCTCCTTTGTACCCTCGGGGCCTGGTACAACCGCCACATAAGAAGTGCTTGTTAAATGTTTGTTGAGTGAATAAATGCACACGCATACTTGGAGAGGTACCCATGGAGACAGACTCGTTTCAATGTGAAAAGTGAGAGTCCAGATAGGAAATGGACACAGTACACTCCGCACCTCAGAAGGAGCTGCAATGCTGGATGCTGTACAATGGCAGGGGCAGTGGAGACAAGACTCGTTGTAGGCGAGACCCTGGGTTATGGGTGTTGGAGAGAAAATCAGGAGTGGGCAGTGCCTCCTCAAGAGCAGAGAAGCCTTAAAACAAGCTAGAGATGGTTCCTGGAAGTCAGGGGTGCTACAGTCCTCTGTTCATGAGATAACCTGGGGGGCTCCGCTGCTAGTCTGAGATGTACAATGACAGGGTCAGAGCTGGACAGCTTTTCTTCTCCTTTTCCCACTGCCGGGATCCTTGCCTGTCTCTCTTAATCCCTGCTAATTGACACAAATACTCTTGGGAGTTTTTTCTAATTGCCATTGAGTCGACTCAGACCCATGCCAACCTGTATGTTTCAGAGTAGAACTGCTCCATAGGGTTTTCAATGGCTGTGACCTTTTGGAAATAGATCATCAGGTCTTTCTTCTGAGGCACCTCTGATGGATTCAAATGGCCAACCTTTCGATTAGTAGCTGAGCGCTTAACCATTTGGGCCACCCAAAGGCTCGTTCTTGGGGGTATTTGTATCTTAACTCTTCCATTAACTGTGAATTTTGTATGGACCAATTTTGGATTTCTTTCCCCCACAAAATCCCCCTCTACTGTAAAATCCCCACACAGTGGGCCCAGAAGACAAAGCCTTTTGCCCACTGCCCCTTCAGAGCCTATTGGGGGAGGACGTTTTGGGAAGGTACTGCTCGTTTGGTTTGGATGTTCATGCAAGTATGAACTAGTCAATAGGAAAAGCTTCTAAAGCTCAGCTTACATGTGTAGGCCCTGGTAGGAATTGCTGCAGTAAGCTGGATGCCTGTGTGTCACGGTTAATGTTATGTGTCAACTTGACTGGGCTATGATGCTGGGTTTGGCAGGTTGGGCAGACACTGGACTGGTTGCTCTTCCACAATGTGATATGATGTAATCACATTCCATGATGCGATCTGATGTGATCAGCCAATCAGTTGAAAGGGGAGTTTCCTTGGGGATGAGGCCTGCCCCCAGTATATAAATGGATGTTCTGACCAAGCTCACTCTCTCGATCCTGCACTCTTCTCGTCGCCTAACCTCCAGTTTCTGGGACATAAGCCTAAAGAAGTCTCTGGTCTGCTGCCTGACCTGCAGATTTTGGGTTCATCAGCTCCTGTAACCCCTTGAGCCAGCAGAGGCCTTCAGCCTGCTGCCTGACCTGCAGATTTTGGGTTC
>NW_004443962.1:7193686-7225713 GCF_000243295.1 Trichechus manatus latirostris | reverse complement strand
CTCCTGTAACCCCTTGAGCCAGCAGAGGCCTTCAGCCTGCTGCCTGACCTGCAGATTTTGGGTTCGTCAGCTCCTGTAACCCCTTGAGCCAGCAGAGGCCTTCAGCCTGCTGCCTGACCTGCAGGTTTTGGGTTTGGCAGCTCCTGCAACCCCATAAGCCAGCAGGGGTCTCCAGCTGCCACCTGACCTATGGATTTGGGACTTGCCAGTTTCTTTAAATATCTCTGTCTCTCTGCCTCTGTCTCTCTCTCTCTCTCTCTATGTATATGTATATACATATATATATACACATCTCACTGGTTTTTCTCCTCTAGAGAACCCAGGCTAAGACACTATGCTTATTCTCTCTTGGTCATGATTTTTTTTTTTTTTTCATTATTTTTTAGCTTGAAATACTGTAGGTCTCTTTATTAACTACCTTAAATTCCTTCGGTAATAAAACAGAATATAAATAAAATGCAAATACATGAGACGTTAAGGGCTGTGTCAGGGTGCACTCAAGTGGCTGTGACTCAGAAGTAGTCACTGTTACCTACATGAAATAAATTTCAGACCAAAGGATGGGGCCTCTGACCACCTGACTTCGTGAGAAGACCAGGAGGAGGAAAGAGATCTCCAGGGGACCCTTGAGTCTAAGAATCGATGTGCATCGCCAGAGAGGGAAGGCTGTGAAGCCAAACTTTATGTTGAGAACAAGCCAAGGCAGCAAGCACATCCTCAACTGTGGCTACTGTTACTTAACCTCCCCGTGCTCAGTTTTCTTATCTAGAAAATGAGGATAAGAATAATACAGTTATGAGGCTATATTACGCTTTAGGAGGATTAAACACATTTTAAGCACTTTGAACTACCATCTAGTAGCTTACAACAACAAATATGTATGATCTTATCATTTCTGTGGTTCAGGAATCCAGGTGCAACCTAGGTTGGTGCCTCTGGCTCAACGTCTTTCATGAGGCTGCAGATAAGCTGTCAGCCAGGGCTGCAGTCTCGTCTGCAGTCATATAATAAATGCTCAATAAATCTTAGCTGCTCGCTATGAAGATGATGATGATGCCAGTCGTAAATATTCCACCTACTCAATTGTATCCTAATAGCTAGATTGGCATGTGAGCTCTTTCTGGAAAACTACTGCCAACGATGATGCGGGATCAAGCACAAAAGGACCCATGATTGCCAGGTGATACACTTCCCTGGTGGGATTTCTAAACGGTGGTGACAGTGAACGACAGGAGGGGTGAGATGAGGGGAGGAAGAAGAACTGACAGAAGCTAACCCGAGTGCCCACTTGGCCCACCCTCCTCCACCCATCCCCCCAGCCCCAGCCTCCCGGGACTTGGACGCTGTCAGCTGGACACAAGAGGCTATGACGTCTGAGCACAGTGGTGACTTATCCTGCTGATCTTATATTTTTAATGAGATTGTATAATTACTGTTTTCTTCCTTCGTTCATGGTTTTAAATTGTCTGCCTGTGATAATGAAATATCCTGTACCAATAACATCTCTAAGTTTTCATACCAAACCACTTTGACATTTTCCAAATTAAAAGCATGCTGCCAAATTATTCTTTAGAGTTACTGTTTAAGGTTTAAAAATCACTTTGGCAAGATCGCTGCTCATTTGAATTTTATGCTATCCCCTAGACGCTCTGCTTTATTTCTAGAATTTCACATTTGTCTTTGTTTCCTGATCGAATGTGATTTTTCAGGGAAAACTAATGTCAGAGCTGGAAACTATAGACCACTTGTAGGTTGTACCTGTATTGGTGGGTGAGGAGCTGGTGTCACTGGGAGGGCACAAGATGTGAAGCACCAGAAGAGCTGGAGAGGGTCACAACTGGAGGCAAGTTCACCATCAGTGTGAGCTCTCTGACCCACCTCTAGCTCCACCCATGATGCACCCGACTTCTGCACTCGTATCTTTAGTTACACCCATGGTGAGGCTTCCATCCGAACCTCTGTCTGAGCCCCAGATCCCAGGATCCTCATTGAAAGCAGTGCTCATTACTCAATGTGCCTGCTTCTTGTTTCATGTTTCTGGAGCATCTGTGCTTCAGGAATCTGTTGCCTGCACTAGGGAAGACCCAAGAGTGATAGGACCCCCATGTCACAGGCCCACAAGAGGCTCCAGAACCACCAGCTCATCACTCACCACCAGCCAGCCAGTCCTCAAGAAAAGGACAACCCCAAAAATGTTGATCATGCAGGACGTGAACACACCATCCCAGGTCCCGAACAGCACTGGCTCCCACATGAACAGCTGGATCTTCCACCAGGGCTGGGGCTGGGCCAGGGCCCCCTGAGGACAGAGCACACAGACATCAGCTCAGGAGGACCAGCGAGGTGAGAGAAACGGAAGTGGAGCAGGAGGAGGTAGGAGAACCCAGCTTAAAAAAGTTATTGTTGAGTTGGCCCCCAACTCATGGCAATCTCATGCACAATGCAGTCGGACTGTTATGATCCATAGGGTTTTCACTGGCTGATTTTTTCAGAAGTAGATTACCAGGCCTTTCTCTAGACTCTTTGTCTGAACACTTCCCCCTTATTGTGCCAAGGCAGGCCTGTGCAACCACGCACTCACACACACACACAGTCTCGAAGACTGATTCTACAATAAACTCACCATTCTCTTCTAACAGCAGTGATTCCTGTACTCATATGTAGCACATACTACTTGTTCAGCAAACTCAGTTCTCTTTCCTCCTGGATACACTGACTGCATTTCCCACCCTCTTTGCGGTTAGGTGCAGCCATGTGTCTGAGTTCTGGCCAATGGAATGTAGGTAGAAGCTATGTATGACAATTCTAGACCTCACTCATAATTCTCCAACATAACCCTCTAATCTCCACCATCCTACTCCACTCCTCCATGAGCTGGATGTTGATGCCCGGGGCGGCTGTGATGTGCAGAAAACAGTGGACTCTCTGTCATCCTGGGTCTATGAATGATTGTGTGGAGCAGAGCCCTACCTTACTGGACTCTACTTGAGAAAGGAAGAAACTTCCGTTGTATGAAGTCACTGAGATTTGGGGTTTATCTATTTCAGGAGGGAGATAGTGCTACTTTAATATACTCCGTTGTGCCTTGATTCCTTAGTCAGTAATTCTAAGAACCTTCCACCAACTGCTGCTCCCCCATTGTGGAGGCAAAAGGTGCATTTGGTCATGTAGAAGGCTGCAAAGAGACTTTGAAACTAGATACTTTGCAGATAAAATCCCAACCTCCTGATCCTGTGATCCCACAAAAATCACTCAATACCTCTAAGCCTCAGTTTCTTCCTCTGTAAATTCAGAATACCTGTCTTACAAGATTGTAAGGACTAGAGACAGAATATGGTACGTGTGTAACAGTGCCTGGCACATAGTAGGTGTTCAAGAAATGGTAGTTGTTCTTAGAAGTAGTAGACTAGCGGAGATGGTGGTTGGTATCTTCAATTCTTTCACTGTCCGATTTCTCTGATCAATTAAAGGGGCTTCCTAATGAATGTAAGCCCTGATTTTAATCATCTGCTTTTATGTTCTTTTCTCCCTTGACCATTTTATAGGCACCCTTAATTTCAGACTAAAGAATGCATGCAACGATGTTTTCAAAGTCGCAGGCTAATCACTGTTCCTTGCCTTTTACAGTATATTTTAAACATCCATAATTTAAGACGACTCAGTATGAACTTCTGTTGAGTTAAGGAACACCTCTTCATTTATGGAGGTCTTATGAATAATTCTAACTGATGTGGGGTTTACTTGCCTAGAACTGCAATCAGTAGTTCACTCAAGATGTACACAGGCAAGGCCCAATGTGCAGACAGCATGAAGGTGCTCCAAAAGCAGACTTGAAATCACGTTGGCTGGAACTTAGTAGAAACATATCTCGTACATGGCAGGATTTCCCAAGCTGCACTGCAAATGCCACTCACAGCCCTAAGTCCTTCTAGAAGCTTGCTGAGCTTTGATAGAGGAGGGGGGTGGGGGCAGGAAAAGGAACTGGCTGGAGGCCCCCAGTGCTGGGCAGCTCCCAAGGCTTCCTAGAGGGAAGGCTGTAGCTGGGCGGGAGAGGGACTTGTAGTTTCCTGAAGCAACTGTGAAAATGACTGTTGGTGTAAGGGGGCAGAGGATGGGTAGGCAAAGGGATGAGCCTGCCCAAGTGTGGGAAAGATTCAGACATCAGCAGGCGGGCAGTCTGTCTTCCACAGAGATGAACCACCAAAGGTTGAGCACTCAGAAATTAGTAAATGACTGTGTAATGCTTGACCTCATATTCAGGTAAAATAAGGACATAATAAAAATATGGTACAGCTTTAGCTACGAGAATAGTTTTTGCAGTTTTGTTTATAAACAACCTTAAAAAAAAACCCAGAAACAATCTAAATGTTTAACAAAAAGGGACTGATAAATACACTATGACAACGGACTACCACACGGATGACACCGAAAGATGACCATTGGAGAGGCAGGTTACAAAACAGTATTTACAATATGATCTCATTTTTGTAAAAACATAAAAACAATATGGTAAATGTGCATAGAAAAACTGGGCAGATACACAGCAAAATGGTAAAAGGTATATTTGCTGGTGTTTGATTCACGGGTGATATTAATTCTTTTCTTGTACTTCTCTGTATTTCTAAAAAATTTTTACAATGACCTTATCATACCTTTTGTAGTAAAAAAAAAATAATAAAAACCTGAGAGAATGAACTGAGCACTTTGAAGAAAGACCAGTTCTGTGATCTGGAAAAATACTCAGACTCATTGGGCAAGGGGCCGCCAGTGCCCCTCATTATGGTTCAAACCTCAAGGCAAACCTCACCTGTGAACACAAGTGTGGGTTTTCTGGTGGAATCTAGAGGGTTCTAAATTTCCAATCTCCCTCTCCTTTATCTAAAATAGCTTACCCAGAGTAAAGTCAGCTGAATTAGAATCTAATCTGCTTGTATCATAAATTGGGAGGGCATCTTACAGATTTTGGCCACGAAGTGAAATCTATCTTGCCAATTGTATTGATCTGTTCTCTGGGGATGTCGTACCTTAAGAAATTTCTAGCATCTGAGTTCTTATAAATCAGATTCTTCAAGTCAGTGTACACCTAGGGTTCTTAAAAATGGGAGGTTACCGAGTAACCGCTTACTGGGTACAGGGTTTTCTTTTTGGGGTGATGAAAATGTTTTGGAACTAGATAGAGCTGGTGGTGCACAGGATCGTGAACTTACTAATTGCCACTGGATTGTGCACTTTAAAATGGTTAATTTTATGTTATGTGAATTTCATCTGAATAAATTTTTTTTTTAATGGATGATTACTGAAGCACTGTTGATCCTAGAATTCAACAATTCACACTAATCTGGAAAGAGAAATAAGGTGGGAATTTGTAGACCTAGCTTGGAGTCCTACCTGGGTCACCAACTATCTGTGTGATAACAGGCATGTCACTTACCCTTAACCTCCCTGGGCCTGGGTCTTATCAGAAAAACAGGGATTTGGACAAAGTGACTGTGCTCAATAGTGTCTGTTGTCTCAGCTCCACATTGTCCTAGCCTCTTCTCTCCACCCTGGAGCAGGAAGCCTGCAAGCTACATTTCCCAGACTCCTTTGCCAGCTGGCTTCCTGTTAGATCCAGCCAGTGGGAGGCACTGGTGAGAGACAGGTGGTGGGAGAAAAGGAGAAGCCATTTTTCCCAGCTTCTGATGGCAGCTCTAGGAGGGGAGGAAGCCAGAGGGTGACAGCAGTGGTAGCAGTGGCAGTGGCCAGTGAGTGTTGGATTCTGGGTGCCAGCTCAGGCAGTGGTCATGAGCTCTGGGTAGCACCATTTTCCCTTTCATTCCTCCAGGCCTAGGAGTGATGGCAGCTTCAGTAATGACTAATCTTTGGGCAGCTTCAGTAATGACTAATCTTTGGGTAACCTTACTTTTCCCTGTGGGCTCCTTCAGCCCTTCCAGCACCACTGTAATCAATTTCATGTATTAAATCCCCTGTTTGAAATACCTCTCTTCCTGACTGAACACTGATGGATTCGGTGACTTCTAAGCCTCCTTCCATTCCAGTACCCTAGGATTCCACAGTATCATTTGGCAGTTGTTTAGGATCAGAGGCTATTAAGTGGTTAAACAAATTCCTTGTTCACTTTTCTAATTCCAGAATAACAAAAGCACTTACAAAACACTCAAATTTTTTGACTAACACCTTGTAGAAATACTAACATGATTCTAAACAAAACCAGTAGCAACTCATGCCATGGACTGCTCTAGCAGTTTCATAATTAATCTAATTCAGACATCAGTAGAGTCTTCCAGTACCTCAACCTATAGCAGTGGTTAGTGATTCTCAGCTGGTTGGGTGAGCAGGGAGGGGAAAGCACCTTCCTAAGAATCATCGTGCGCAATGAGTCTGTAACTCATGAGGGTGTGTTATCTATAAACACCGTGAGAAGGCAGAAAAATCAAGAGTACAGAAAAAAAAGCTAACAGTGGCTGCACCTATGATCTAGGACCAACGATTGAGGCCAATTGTACTTCGTCAAAACAAAAGGAGACAGTCCCATCTCCTCTCCTTCCCTCTTGAGTCACAACACTCACAGACCAAGAAAGGGCCTCAAGAAATCATTAGGGACATGAATCAAGCCACAGGGGACCGAGGACTCTTGGTATCCCCTATCAATGTCCCTGACTGTTGAATTGAATTCTCAGCTCCAGCTAGGAACTTCTTTACCTGTGTATACTTCTGTTCATCCATCTTTCACAAACCACAAATGAGGAACCTTCTGAAAGTCAACATATATGAGAACAGTCAAGAACAGTCATTGTTGCTCAGAGCTAAGACTCTGCCTACCGATGCCGTCCTTGGACAAACAGTACCAAGTGACCTGTTTAGTAAATGTAGGATTGTTTTCCAGGATCTCAACCTCAAAATTCAGGACATGCCCCAACTTCCTGTCTTTGCTAGTATTCAACTTCCCATCATGGCTGTTACAGACCTATTATTTATTAGAAACAGCAATAACAATAGCAACCATTAGCAACAAAAAAAAAAAGGAGGAATAATTTAGAGGTGCTTTCAGCTCAGACCCCTGGTGGCACAGTGGGTAACCACTCGGCTGCTAACGGAAAGGTCAGTGATTTGAGCCCACCAGCCACTCTGAGGGAGAAGGATGTGGCAGTCTGCTTCCATAAACATTTACCGCCTTGGAAACCCTACTCTGACCTATAGGGTCGCTATGAGTCAGAATCGACTTGACGGCAGTGGGTTTGTTTTGGGTTTTTTTGTTGTTGTTGTTTGTTTTTGCTTTCAGCTTCCATATCAATTCTCTCTTTTGATCCTCACAACAACCCTGAGAGACAGGCAGGGCAAGGGTCCGGGTTTATAGCCAAGGAAGGAGACTGTCCCGAGGAAGTAAATGCCCCAATCCCACATCTGGGGTTTGAATCCAGCTCTACGGACTGTAAAATCCACACCTTCCCCACCACCACACTTACCTAAGGGTTACCTGTCTTCTTCTTCCCTAAATTTAAGTCTTTCATGTTTCACGTTCTAACATTCTGGACTTTGGCTAATTGTGAATGCATGTGCCTTACCCATAAAGCACCCTTTGTGATTTTGGAAACTTTATTTCTCTTTTGTCCCAGGCTTCATATTTGCACTCTGAAGGCTGTTTTGTTTACTTGTTTGTTTACCCAGTCGTGTACGGAAAGTCTTTCATTGCCTTGTTCTCACTAGACTGGTAAATCAGCCTTAAAGGTACCTTACAGATCACTTGGAAACTTTAGGAAACTCTTTACCCTCAGAATTCAATCATAGCACACCTTAAATATCCCTAAATGTGTTCTCAAAAAAGAAATTTGGAGGTCCAAACCCTGTACCTGTAAATATGACCCTGTTCGGAAATAAGAATATTTCTTTTGTTACGTTAATAAGGTTAGACCAGAGTAGGATGGCTCCTAAAACTAATAACTTCTGAGTGCTGTCTTATAAAAAGAGCAGTCTAGACACGAGACACACACAGGATGAAGACAGATGCCATATGAGAATCCATCTTCAAGCAAATAACACCAAGGATTGCTGGCAAACAAGCAGAAATCAGAAGAAAGACCTACAGAAGAAATCAACATGGCTGAGATCTTGATTTGGACTTTTAGTCTCCAGAACTGTGAGAAAATAAATTTCTGATCTTTACAGCCACCCCCGACTGGTATTATTTGTTACAGCAGGTAACTAAGACAGGGTGTATGTCTAACTATTTTTACCAGCTGACAAAAGAATATAACTAGGTCTTCCTGTGGCCTGTATATCCGAGGCTGGGCAGGAAGAGCCTGGTTTTGACCCCACTATGTTCTTATAGAAAGAGAGAGAGAGATTCTACATATGCCTAGTGAGAAAGTGGGAAAGAAGAAACAAAATAATAGGAAAAAGGAAAAGGGACGAGCTGGAAAACCCTGGAATAAAATGCCGAAGAGGTAATACAGAGACCCCAGGGATGTTTCAGGGCCTCCTTCCAACAACGTGCTGCCTCCCAGTCATCGACACGGAAGTACCAGCTTGGGTGTCCCCCTTCTGCGTGCCTCTCCCTTCTCCACCGCCTTCTCCAGCCCCATCACTTGCGGGATGCCCCTCAGCCTTGTGCTACTACCCTAACACCTAACCTTCTAGGGAGGATGCTGGCTAGACAGCTCAAATCTCCTACCTTGCACGGTGGCCACTTGACCCATGGGAAATCACCACACAGATGGTGGAAAGCTGGCTACTCCATTTGGGTAGCCGGCCTCTCGCTCTGTCCTGCCAGCTCTCTCCAAGGCTTCCTCCCCTGCTCACACAGGCTGCAGTATAAGCAGACAACCAGTAGGAGGCAGACATCAGTTTCCCTTACACACTGTGGTGATTTTCTTGGGGGCGTCATAGCCAACTTCCTCCTCTAGGGGAGGGGAAGGAATCATCTCTCACTTCAAATGTGTCCCTCACACAAAGTCCCTCACTCCAAAGACTCCTTTTGTGCCTCCACCCAGTCATTTCTGTTGCCTGGAGGAGGGCAGGAGGTGTAACGCTGGGTGATGGTTGGTGGTAGGAGGGCCAGTTCAGCTATCCTGGTAAGTCCCAGGGGAGAGGTTTGGTCCCAATTGTCGGTAGCTCTCTTAAAACCTAGTTGTCCTCAGATTTGGGCCTTAGTCACCAATTCCAAAATAACAAGAAGTGTCCTTTCCAACATTCTGTTACAGAGGCGTAACAGGGGGAGGGGGAGGAGAGGTGGCAATACCAGGAAGGCTATGCCTTGTATGAGGTATCCTGGGAAGTAGAGATGGGGACTGAGAAAGGAGATAAAAAAGAGTGAGGAACAAATCAGCCCCTCAGAAAGGATACCATAAAACATGCTCCAGGGGTCAGTTCCTGGGGCCCCCCAGGCTGGCAGGGAGAAGCTTGACAGGGCCCAGGGGCCCAGCAACTCAGGATAAAAAGGAAGTGGAGCTTAGTCCCAGGCGGCCCCACCACCTTCACGCTCCCCACCGTCAGGGTTATGCCTTTTCCTCCCCAGGCCCTTGTCCCTCTGAGCCCAGGGGTCTGCACCCCCGCTGGAAATACCGCGACTGCCTGGTGGATGTTTTAGCTCAGGGGGCAAAGTCTTTCTCCTCTGGATGAAGACTCTCTAAACTTGATCAGGGGGGTCGACAATGGCAGAGAAATGGCACCTGGATCTTGTCCAGAGTAGGAAATACTCTGTTGCCCGCACCCAGCAAGCTGAGCCGAGTATAAAAGTTCTGCCAGAGTCGATGCCTGCAGCTCCTGCCCAGGAGCCTTTGGCCTCAAACAGCCACCTCCCGCCAGCCAGGCCTTAATAAACACGTCTGAAATGTGAGGTGACACCTCTTCTCTTCTGGCTGCTGCAGGACAAAAGGCCAGGTGGGAAACATTGCTTCTGCCCACTCAGGTCAGGGACAGGCCACAGCAAGATGTGGCCTGTCCCTTCCTCCCACACTGGAGGAGACATGTCCTGCCTGGATTATACACACACAGAGCCAGCAGTGTGCTTTCTTACAGCTGACTGTTGAATTATTAATTAAACACCAGACAGCATCTCCAAGCTACCGCTGAACTGCGAGCCAGTGGGCAGGCTGAGAGCGCGTCCCTCCCCTGTGGCTCTGCAGGCCCCACGTGGCAGCGCCCGGTGACTGGGAGGCAGCGAAGGGCCAGCCCATCCGTGGGCCCCTGTGATGCCCGTGTGGAAGGCAGTAGCTCCACACCTGCACCGTGGGGTTTTGTAAAGCTTACATAAGAAAATAAGTGTGAAGCCTTTTTGTAAGCATTAAGCACTACACGAAACTGTAAACGTGGGTGAGGATTTCTTCAGGGAAGTTCTCTCTCGCGAAAGGAAAGAGATCTTGTTGACTGTGTATTTTCTGTTTTCCCCCAGATAACCTGTTGCCCTCATTTTTAAGGAGGAATCCTTGCTCTACCACTCAACCTTGAAAGCTGCCTCTCTCACCCTGCCCCGTGCAAACGCTGGGAGAGCCAAACCCTCTGTGTTGTACCAGCAGTGCCAGGATGGACAGGGACTCCGGGGAAATCTGCCCTGCCACCCCAGCTGATGTTGAACATGACCAGGGCTCTGGAGCTGAGGGTGCTAGGACCCAAATGGGGTGGCCAAAGTCTGATTTCCCTGTATTAGAACCTGGGCGGCACCCTTAGTCAATATTGGCTCACCATTCCCGGAAATGTGAGATCTTTCTGGCCGTGTTGGTCTCTTCTGCCACAGAACTAATTCTAATGCCCGTGTCTAAATACAGTGCTTCCTGCATGCTTGATCTGTGTTTTTCCCATGCCTGTACATCCTAATTCTTGCCCAAGGCTGGGACTCTCCCAAAGGTACCATCTGGTCACACCACAGCAAGACCCTCAAACACTGTGAAAATTCTATGCCGACGGGAGATTCCTGCCCGAGTTCTGCCTCCCAGGACCAGGCAGCAGCTCCTTCCCCACAGGGCAGCCGCTCCTGCCTCCGATCTCAGAGCCCGAAGACACAAGTGCTCTGGACCCCTGATGTTGTTGTTATTGGCTGCCTTAGAGTTGGCCCCTGACTCACGGAGACCCCATGAACAAATGGAATGCAATGCTGCCCAGCCCTTTGCCACTCCCATGACTGGCTGTGGATCAGACCATCGAGATCCATAGTATTCTCACTGGTTGATTTTCGAAAGTAGACGGCCAAGCCCTTCTTCCTAGTCTATCTTAGTCTGGAACCTGATAACCAAAAACCAAACTCATTGCAGTTGAGTCAATTTCAACTCACAGCGACCCTATACCACAGAGTAGAACTGCCTCATTGGGTTTCCAAGGGTGGCTGGTGGATTTGAACTGCAACCTTTTGGTTAGCAGCCGAGCTCTTAACTACTGTGCCACCAGGACTCCAGACAACACCCCACAAGTGATAACATCCTGTACCCGCAAAGCCATGGTCACCTAAACAGGAGCTTCCCCTTCCCTTCTCAACCTCCTGTGGAAAAGGGCACCTTTCCTGCAGGACTCTGGCCGCCACAGGGAAGTCCACCTGGATTTAACACAAGGAGGATCAAAACAGACCCTAACACCCTCCCCCTAAATAACATGCAAACCAGCTAAAACTCAACTACAAAAGATTCATTCTTCTGGTGCTTCAGTGGATCAGCCAATATGATATCTGCTTAAAAATTCTTACGTACTGAGTATACCCTTTCATGTATTTTTGACTTTTGGAACAATGCTGATGTTTTATGTACCTGGAAAAAAACAAAATCAAATCAAATCAACAAGAGTGAGAGAAAAAAATAAAATAGAATACAAAGGGAAAGGGATTTACCTTACTGTGCTTCAAATGAATAACATAACCACATTGGAGCGTGGAAAGGAACTCATCAGAGAAACTTTTGAATGAAGTACTTTGACTATATACTATCAGTCCAGAGAGAAAACTAACTACAAACTAATATTACATTCTAGGTAGAAAGTTTGTTTGTTGTGAAGGTAAGAGTTATCAATTCTGAATTTACTTTCTGTGAATTTTGTCGCTGTTGCTGTTAGCTGCCATTGAGTCAGCCCTCAACTCCTGGCAACCCCATGCACAACGAAACAAAAAGCTTCCTGATCCTGGGCTGTCCCTATGATGGGCTGCAGATGGGACCGCTGGATCCATAGGGTTTTCTTTAGCTGATTTTTGGAAGTAAAACGCAGGCCATTCTTCCTAGTCTGTCTTAGTTTGGAAGCTCTGCGAAAACCTGTTCAGCATTATAGCAACACCCACTGAGAAGTGAGTGGCAGCTGCACATGAGGTGCATCAGCTGGGAGACAAACTCAGGTGTCCCGCATGGAAGGTGAGCATTTACCACCAAGCCATCAGCGCCTTGCTGTGAATTACAGGATTGAGCAAACAAGTAAGTAGTCTGAATGAGAGTCTAGTTTCTCACTGTTGGAGAAAGGAGTTAAAACTAAAGAATGCAAGAATGAACTCTGTGGGGTTAAAATGGAATTAGAGGTATCAGTTTTAGTTTATGGTTTTTTAATAAATAAAGATATATGGATGGATAGATATATCTATATGTGTGTTTTTATACTTACATTCCTTTTCTCTGTCCGCTTAATGGGTCTAGGACCAAAGATACCCAGCAGCAGTAAACACACGTAACATCCAGATCTTGTTTTCTAAATACTATTACTCACTTTAAGGAACCAGTGCTCTTTGGAGAAACGGCTGATTCCAGGGCTGGGCAGAGAAAGTGCAAAATGAGCTGGAACATCTCATGTCAGAAAGTAAGGAAGGGCTTTAAAAAAAATGACAAGAACGTGTCAAAAGAGACAGCTTGAAAGGGCTCCCACTGGTCAAATCTCGAACAACTTGAGCAACAAAATAAATAATAATAGCAACAAAATATTCATGGAATAAACTGAGAATCTGAGTCCATACAGCTAAAAATAAAAGAGGAAGAAGAGAAGGTGCTTCCTTACAGTGGAATACCAACTAATAAATGTAGAAGGGATGAGGGAGCTAGAAAAACCATCATTTTGCAACCGTCACGGTAGCCCCTGGTTCTGCCAAGAATCATCAATGAATGCTGAAGCCAGTGGGGGAAATACTGATGAGGAACAGGATGCTTACGTAGTCTCAAAGTATCCCCAACAGACTATTCATTAATTACATAGGGAAAATTAATAACTTTACAGCAGATTAACCTAGCGGACACCATCCTAACTAAGTAATCAAAGTTAACATCACCAATAATGGGACAAACAGGAATCAGTTACCTCTGATATGATGTACCGAGAAGGACACATAACTTAAATCTAATCATGAGGAATCATGTCCCAAAGGGCGGACATTCTGCAAAATAACTGGCCTGTGTTCTTCAGAAAATGTCAAGGTCACGAAAGACAGGGAAAGGCTGAGGAAGTGTCACATATTAAAGGAGACTAGAGAGACATGATAACTAAATGCAGTACAAGATCCTAGGTTGGATCCTGGACCAGGGTGGGGGAATGGGGTGTGGAGAGGCTATAGGATATTAGCGGGATAATTGGCAAAATCTGAATGTGGATTAGATAATAGGACATAACAATGTTACACTTCCTAATCTTGATAAATATATTATGATTAGGTAAAAGAAAACTCTTTTTCTTAGGAAATATGCACTGAAGTACTTATGGATAAAGGGATATGATGTCTGTAAATTACTTTCAAATAGTTTGGGAGTATATATATATATACACACACACAGATACATGTATATATATATAGTGCATAGTGTACACATTATATATAAAAAAGGAGCCCAGACACGTTTAAAAAAAAGGAAAAGAAAATGTAGCTTGTTCACTCTTGTACCCCTAGTTCCCAACATGGAGCAGGTACTTATTAAATGTAAGTTACTTGGGTGAGTGAATGCAACACTCTTTAGAAAATGTCATTAGGCATCTGTTTTAAGATGGCTAAGTAGGCACTTTCCTACCTCCTAAATTATCAAGGAAATACAGAAAAGATGCGTGTTTTTTTTTAAAAATATGAAATTATAACTAGAAGGGGGAAGAAACAAGCACCACCAGCATATCAGACATTTCAGGAATTCCTGCAGATGAGCTTGGAGGGGCAGAGAAAAAGCTAAGGATAGAGCAGCCCAGGGCAGCCAAGACAAAGGCTGTCTTCCTAAAGGCATCTGAGAAGCTCAAGCTCAGAGCCAGCTAACCCCAGGAGCCAGCATGGGCCATGGACAATCACGGAGTATACTGTTACTCTGAAGGCTTTATAGTGTATATAGAAGTAATATATATGACATTACAGCATAAAAAATTGCAGAGGGAGTCATAAATAGACCCATATGATTGCAAAGTATCTACATTTTACATGAAGTGGCACAATATTAACTCTAAATAAACTGTGAAAGGTTTAAAATGTATACTGAATCCTCAGAACATCAGTTCTCAAACTTATTGATCTGAGGACCCTTTTAAATTCTTAAAATTATTAGAACCCCAAAGAACTTTCATTTATACAAGTTATACCTATCAATATTTACCATATTTTAAATTAAAAGGGAGATATTGGCTGCTAACCAAAAGGTCAGCTGTTTGAATCCACCAGCCGCTCCTTGGAAACCCTATGGGGCAGTTCTACTCTGTCCTATAGGGTGGCTATGGGTCGGAATCGACTTGACTGGCAATGGCTTATGGATTTTTAAGTTTAAAAATAACGATAATAAACCCATTACCTGCTAACATAAATGACATGTTTTCATGAAAAATTATTATTTTCCAAAACAAAAACAAATTTAGTAAAAAGAGAGGCATTGTTATTTCAATGTTTGTTCAAATGTGTGTTCAAATCTTCTTAATGTCTGGCTTGATAGAAGACAGCTGGATTCTCATAACTACTTCTGCATTCAATCTATTGCAAAATGTTGTTTCTGAAGTATATGAAAAAAAAAGTCTAGCCTCCCACAGTAACAAAGGAGAAAAAGAAAGGTGTATTTTACTACCATTGATCCATGTATGAAAAAATTACTGTCACTCAAAACATAAAAGAATCGCAGAAAAAGGGTGACATCAGATATAAGAAACAATGGTGTCTGCACATGTCCCAGGAGAATTAAAGAAACTTTGAAAAAAGTTTAACCTTGTTGCTTAGCTTGCCTTCAAGCAGCAAAACTTTAATGATTTAATACAATGTTTTCTTTCCATGCGTCCATTAATAACAACAACAAAACCACATTGCCATCAAGTCAATTCTGACTCAGAGCAACCTTACAGCACAGGGTAGAACTGCCTCACAGAGTTTCCAAGGGGTGACTGGTGGATTTGAACTGCCGACCTTTTGGTTAGCAGCCATAGCTCTATAACCACTGCGCCGCCAGGGCTCCTGTGTCCATTAATACCAATTGGTTATTCAACCAGGCACACACGCACACGCACAAAATCTTTTTACTGTAAATACTGTTTATTGGTTTAAAATTTTTATAACCAACTCTAACAGATGAGAAAATGTTCATTATAATTGCAGACTAAAGTGTAAGCTTTATAAACCTTGACAATTAGTTCAAATACTAATAATCCAACTAACAAAATACTAGAAATGAGAAAAACAGAGGGAAGAGTATTTGTGTCCTAGTTTTCATACCAGGAAGCAATAGGTAAACTGATAATAAATTAACAACTTGATCCAGAAATTAAACTGAGGTATAACTATGTTGTTTAAAGCTATAGTGATAACCACAGAGGAAATGAAAATAAAAAACTATTAGCAGTGATTCCCTCTGGGGAATAGAGGTGAAAGAAGAGGGGAAGAATTTTTCTATGTTTTATTATTCTGTCCCGTTTGAATTTTTTTTACTGCATACATGTGTTACTTCTATGATAAAAATACGAATCTACTTTTATTTAAAGAAAAAAATATATTATTAAAAATATTTTTTAAATATTTTGGGGTGTTTTTACTCACCAAAGTTAGCAGCCCTGTTCATAGATGTACTTCATTTTGTGCAGTCGGTCAATTCACGAAAGGATGCCTGTCATTTGAATCACATTTTAAATGTACTGAGAAAACTGGATACTTAAAGATGGTGAAGACTTTCGTAAAATTAACGTCCACCTGAAAATTTGTGTAACTTTAAAAATATATATAATTTGTGTTTTGCTTTGTGTTGCTCTGTACTGATAAAAGCCTAAAATAAAAACGGAAAGTGATTCAAAATGAGTTGTGGCTTTCTCTTTGCTTTTAGGTTCTGTGAACGCTAGGATTCATGTTGCCGCAAGTTTGTCGTATGGATTAGACATAACTGTCTTTGGCTTGGTGGGCGTTGCTAGGGCATCACTGCTTCAAGTTAATCAGTAAACACTTAAAGCCTATACCTAGTGACTGGGACAATGGATGGGACTTAGAAGCTACCTGCAGATTAGGAAAAGAACATCAGAGAATTTTTACACAGACCAGTGGGTTTTACCCCACTATCTTTTTATTTTTCTTTATGCCTGTTCATGTGGAGGAGGAAACACTCACACACCAAAACAGAAAAAAGAAAGAGAGAGGGAGAGAAAGATAGATACGTGGGGCCTTTCTCCTGAGAAGTGGTAATGCTAAAGTATCATCCCTAGAAGCACATCAAAACTGGATAGCTGCGGCTGGTAAAGACTTTCTTGAAGTAAAGACTACTCTAAAGCATCCCACCGTCGCTATAACCACCACAGTCTCTTAAGGTATTAAAACTCAGGAGCTGGGGGAAAAAGTACTTGAGAATCAGATTACATTTTACGTTTGTTTTATTGAAAAACAAAAAGATACTCAATTACTCTCAAAACTAAAACTAAAACCCAGCCTGTTGCCATTGAGCTGATTCCGACTCAGTATTGTCAATTCTTGTTATTCATGGCAGCTATGTCCTAGAAAGTCTCTGCGAACAGTGGATTATCAAATACTGAACCACCACTCAAGGGGAAACACTGGGTTAGGTTCCTATAAGCCTCTGGTTACAATATTTTCATTAACTGATGGATACATAGCCTTATTTTATGTATTTCTGTTTAAAGACATCTTATTAATCCATAGCGGGGGCACTGGTGGTTCAGTGGTAGAGTTCTTGCCCTCCTTGTGGGGGACCTAGATTTGATTTCTGGCCGATCCAGCTCATGTGCAGCCACCACCTGTCTGTCAGTGGAGGCTTATGTGTTGCTATGATGCTGAACAGGATTCAGTAGAGCTTCCAGACTAAGAAAACTAGCTAGAAAGGCCTGGTGATCTACTTCCAAAAATCAGCCAGTGAAAACCCTACGGATCCCAACAGGTCAATCTACAACCAATCATGGGGATGGCGCAGGACTGGGCAGTGTTTCATTCCATTGTGCATGGGGTCTTCCTGAGTTGGGAGCAGACTTGGTGGCAGCTAACGACAACTAACAACATTTAATCTATATTGTTGATTCGTTAACATTGTACTATAACTCAGGCCTGAGCAAAGCTTATTTAACCCATGTATCTTCTCTGGAAGGTGCATCACAGCCTCCTTGTGCTTAAGGACACTAGATAGGACTTCAGAACTACACTTGAGGGCCATTTTAAACAGTGAAATCACCACACATACACACACACACACACACAAAAGTGGCACTAAATAGACCACCAAAAGGACGACTGTTTACAATATGAAAGTTGAAACAAGAAAGCAGAGAGCATCATCTTGTTCGACTTCAGCGGGGAACATGTGTGTCAGGTGACCTAAATTTTTTACCTCTCTGCACATGTCCACAAATGACTGTAAAAGCACCACAGTACTGATTTGGGGGTTACAGAGACATTTAGAGAGTAGGTGAATTTGCAAATATGGAATTGGTGAAAATGAGGATTATGTGTTTCTTTAAACTTCAGTACAATTTAATATTGTCTTATGAATATAGAAGTAGCCCAGTGGCACAACGGTTAAGCACTCAGCTACTAACCAAAAAGTTGGAGGTTCAAACCCACCCAGCACCTCTGAAGGAGAAAGACCTGGCAATCTGCTCGCATAAAGATTACAGCCAAGAAAACCCTATGGGGCAGTTCTACTCTGTCATATGGGGTCCCTATGAATCAGAATTGACTTTATGCCACTCAACATCAGTGTTTAAACTGTTATCCTAAAGAGATATATTTTGGTTAGAAAAAGTATAAAATAAATGGAAAAGGAAGCTAAAACTCAGTCACTCATACAGGAAGCCAGGTTGTTCAATCCCACCACATCAGTCCAAGCATGACCTGTTGTTGTTGTTAGGTGCCGTCCAGTCGGTTCCACCTCATAGCGACCCTATGTACAACAGAACAAAACACTGCCCAATCCTGCGTCATCCTCCACAATCGTTGTTATGCTTGAGCCCATTGTTGCAGCCACTGTGTCAATCCATCTCATTGAAGGTCTTCCTCTTTTTCACTGACCCCCTACTTTACCAAGCATGATGTTCTTCTCCAAGGACTGAGCCCTCCTGATACCATGTTCAAAGTATGTGAGACATAGTCTCGCCATCCTTGCTTCTAAGGAGCATTCTGGTTGCACTTCTTCCAAGACAGATTTGTTCGTTCTTTTGGCAGTCCATGGGATATTTAATATTCTTTGCCAACACCACAATTTTAAGGCATCAATTCTTCTTCGGTCTTCCTTATTCATGGTCCAGCTATCGCATGCATATGAAGCGATTGAAAACACCATGGCTTGAGTCAGGCGCACCTTAGTCTTCAAGGTGACATCTTTGCTTTTGAACACTTTAAAGAGGTCTTTTGCAGCAGATTTGTCCAATGCAATGTGTCTTTTGATTTCTGGACTGCTGCTTCCATGTGTGTTGACTGTGGATCCAAGTAAAATGAAATCCTTGACAACTTCAGTCTTTTCTCTGTTTATCACGATGTTGCTTATTGGTCCAGTTGTGAGGATTTTTGTTTTCTTTATGTTGAAGTGTAATCCATACTGAACACTGTGGTCTTCGATCTTCATCAGTAAGTGCTTCAAGTCCTCTTCGCTTTCAGCAAGCAAGGTTGTGTCATCTGCATATTGCAGGTTGTTAATGAGTCTTCCTCCAGTCCTGATGCCACATTCTTCTTCATATAGTCCAGCTTCTCGGATTATTTGCTCAACATACAGATTGAATAGGTATTGAAATTACAAGAATAGTACTTCAGAGTCACTAAAACTGCATCTAGGAATCTCCTTGCAGACTAAAATCTAGTAAATGATGGCAAAGATTACATTTTTTCTATTTCTGACCATGGATGAAATGAACCCTAAGGCACTAAGAAGTTCTGAAGTCACCCAGTCCACCCATTTACATCTAGGCAGAATCCCACCTAATTTGTTTCAGTGCAGAATCACTTTCATTTCAGTTTCTAGGATACTTTTCTCCAAGAAACAGCTCCATTGTAGAAATACAAATACACAGCTTTTTTGGTCCAGATATCATTTTCAGGGTTGACCTCTCAGGCTAGGTAACAAACCGGGAAACGGACAGGGTGCCTGCATGAACTGCCCCAGACACATCTCAATTCTGAGACCGATCTCTGTCATTTCTTTTCTCCTGTCCCACAGACTCTAGGACCATAAGTCTTTTTTCTTCTGTGGCCTCCAAAAGTGGGTTCTGTTCAGGGACTAGAGATGATTTGATAGTGAAGCTAAGAACTTAAGTTTTAAGGCCCTTCACATGCATTGGGTCCCTTCCAAAACTTATACCTAATTTTGTATTTGTAATTTGTATTCTTTTTTTAAAGAGAACCACTCTCCCTTCCCCAAACTGTATAATCTCCATGCCCTACAAATCCTGGGTCTGCCTCTGCCAGGGAAGGAGAAAGAGAAGGGACCCAGGTCACAGCTCCAGCTGTGAGTCCTGCTCTTCCACCATTCGGAGCCTGTTTCCTTATCTGTAAAAGGAGAGGTTGTTAGCATCAAGGTCTGGTCTGGTGTTTCCTTTCCTTTCTCCTGAGTTGCACTCATTTCTCTACATATTAATAAACCAATGTGCTTTGCCTAGAATGTGGCTGCCAAAGTTCATTTTGCATATTGGCTTTTCAAAGATGCTAAAACAGTTTTGAAAAATGCATAGTAAAAACACAAGTCTGTTCTTAACTGTACACCACTGGCTAATGAGGATGCAGAAAATAAGAGCAAAGTTTTTTTCGGTGGAGCCTAACACCAATGCTCAGTATTATATCATAACCTAAAAATTAGACACTACACAGAGCTGTATTATGGAATCAATAGCCTTGGTTCCAGTCTGGCTCTGCTACCTTTTGCATGTGCCTTTGACACCTCTGGGTTTGTTTCATGACATGCTAAGCAAGGGGACTGGGCCAGAGGACCCCCAAGGACCCCCCCATCTCTTAATATGTTTGATTCTATCTGTCTCTCTCGCCATTGCTACTTCCTTGCTCACCACTGTCCTACACCTTGACCATACTCTCTTGCATACTCTTATCACAACAAGCTAACCTAGGTAAGCCCCTGAATTGAGGAGACAGGGAGAGAGCAAGGGAGGTGATGACAAAGAAGAAAAAGACAGGGGCAGGGAGACAAGGAGCAGGGCCAGAGATGGGTCACACCCTGGGACGCAGCAGGCCTCAGACACCTGGAAACACTTCCTCCCCATGCTTGGCCAGATGACCCGGTTCTGATGGGCACCTGCTTGGGCATTTTTCCAGGATGATCACCTCAGGCAAGCTACACTTGGCCCACAGACCTCCTAGAAAATGGTCCTCATGGACACACCCCTACAGAGAAGCTCAAATCTCTGTAGGAAAGATGATGGAGAAGAAAGAATGAGTCATTCGTCACCCTTCTGTTTTTGGTCCCCACACAATAGCGTGGGACAGCTTCCCTTTTAAGTTCCTCTTTAGACCACCCAACCCTGTGAGAAGGAAGACAAAAGCCTCAGATTTGCTGGAGGCATTCTTTATTCATCGGAATTGAGTGGTTTCTGTTCTATTCTTATTTATTTTAGTATCTCCTGAAGCAGCAGCAGGAGATCCTGGCAAGAACAGACACTCAATAAATACCTGTTAAGCTGAACTTAATTTTCTCCCTATCCCCAGTGCTAAAAGCTTTTGATTCTGCTGGACTGCAAACCCACTCAGCGTGTCTACTTGCTGTCTTTTCCTGTCTCCGGCTACTTGCTTTCTCCTGCCAACTTAATCCTCCTAAAACACCATGTTCGTTGCATCCTCTCTGTCAAGTAACTGGCAGAGGCAAGCACTGAATCCAAGCTCTTCAGCCTGACATCCACCTCTCTCTGGCACCAACTTCTCTTTAGCTGTCCTGCCCCATATTTCACAAAGCCCTCATCTACCAAGCTTCAGTTTGAAGTCACTTCCTCCAGTCCTTGAACATGCCTTCTATTTGGTGTTCACCATGTCACAGGCACTGGGCCAGACTCTTCCACAGATGGCATGTTATTTTAAGCTCATAAAAACCCTGAAGATCAGATATGCGTAACCCAACTCACAGTTGCAGGAATAGAGACTGGGAGACCTTGAATAGCTTGCCCAAGGGCCTGGCATGTCCAGTGGCATAGTCAGAAATTAGAATCCAGGTTCCCAAGTTCAAGTCCCCCACCAAACCATACCACACATTAGTAAAGTATTTAAGGACAGAGGGCCCTGGGATAAGACTCAGGCCTGCCAGAAGTTCAGTAGGTCTTCACATACACATTCCAAAAAAATTCCAAACCCAGCTTACATCTAGGCCTGGAAAATATCCCATCCTCCTCAATGGACTGCCCGCCCAGCCTCCACCCGCTTCCAAATCACTCATGCCTCCATTACACGAGGCCTTCCTCAAAGGAAATCCCCCACTCTGGACCCCACTAATACCCTTCCATTTAAAAAAAAGAAGTTGTCATTGAGTCAATTCCAACTCATAGCAACCCCATGTGTGTCAGACTAGAACTGTGCTCCATAGAGTTTTCCATGGCTGATTTTTCAGAAGTAGATCACCAGGCTTTTCTTCTAAGGTGCCTCTGGGTGGATTTGAACTGCCAACCTTCTGGTTAGTGGCCAAGTGCTTAACTGTTTGTACACCTTAGGGACTGCCTCCTTGTCCTAGCCCTTCCCTACCCCTTGTCAGGACATCTCAGAATCCCATAATTTATTCCTATGCCCCCTAGCTCACCAAAGAACCATAAACTTTCAGGCCTAGGAGAGTTGTTAATGAGTATCTAGATTCCTAAACCATCACTTGGGCACCTATTCTGTGAATACAAAGAAGGCTAAGATGCTGCCTCTGCTCTTGAAAAACACTGAATTCATCCAGGGAGATGGGATTGGGGGGATAAATGAATACCAGATGAGCGATCTAGGCAGGAAGTACCCAGGAGCACTAATCCTCAAGGCAGCTTCATCCTCCACATTTTTTTCTTTTTTTTTAAATTTTCCTGGAAGTTGGCTATAAAAGATTTGTGGCCCATGTATTCCTCCTGCCCTCCAGCACAACTGGACTAAACCAAAGCTAAGAAGTTTCCTCAATACAATCAAATACTTTGAGAAACAGAGTAGCAGGGATGCAGGGTCTGGGGACCATGCTTTCAGGGGACATCTATGTCAATTGGCATAACAAAGCTTATTAAGAAAGTGTTCTGCATCCTACTTTGGTGAGTGGCATCTGGGGTCTTAAAAGCTTGCAAGCGGCCATCTAAGATGCATCAGTTGGTCCCAACCACTTGGAGTAAAGAAGAACGAAGAACACCAAAGACACAAGGAAAGTATTAGCCCAAGAGACAGAATGGGCCACATAAACCAGAGACTTCATCAGCCTGAGACCAGAAGAACTAGATGGTGCCCGGCTACCACCAATGAACGTCCTGACAGGGAACACAACAGAGGGTCCCTGATGGAGCAGTAGAATGATGGCATGCAGAACTCAAATTCTAGTAAGAAGACCAGACTTAATGGTCTGACTAAGACTGGAGGCGCCCCGGAAAGCATGGCCCCTGGTCTCTCTATCACCCCAGAACTAAAACAATTTCCGAGGCCAACTCTTCAGACAGGGATTAGACTGGACTGTGGGACATAAAGTGATACTTGTGAAGAATGTGCCTCTTAGACAAGTAGATACAAGAGACCAAAGAGGTGTCCAGAGGTAAGATGAGAAGGCAGAGAGAGTTAGGAGCTGGTTGAATGTTCATGGGGAATCAGGGGCGGAGGGGAGGAGTGTGCTGTCGCAGAATGGGGTGAGCGGTTGGGGTCTCATAACAATGTATGTTAAAAAAAAAAATTCTGTATGGGAGACTAACTTGAAATGTAAACTTCATTTAATTACAACAATAAAAAAATTTTTTTTTAAATAAAAAAATAATTTTCTTGGTGGTTGGCTGTAAGAGATTTGTGGCCCATGTATTCCTCCTGCCCTCCAAAGCTACTTTCAGACCCGTAGGAAACCACATAACACTTTGCTCCCCAGGCAAAGGTTTATCTCAAGAGTTACTGTGCTCCACTGTCTACCCAATGATTACTGGCTGAATAGAGAGAAGATGAGATCATGTTTATTTTACACCTTTCTTCATCTACTATATAATATAGATAGATAGACAGATAGATAGGTATAAGTCCTGGCAGGGGATGGCTGAACAGAGTTCCCAGACATGTCTTGTTTAGCCAACATGGTAGTGGCCACGGAGAAGGTATTTGGTCACAGGCACCACCAATACCAATTGTCTCACAGCAGGCCTTTCCATAATTATATTATCTGCCTGGCTCCTAATAGCATCATTCCTTTTTTTTTTTTTTAACTTTTTACAGTACAATAAATTACTTGATATGGCCCTTCTAGCTATAGTCTTTGTGACTCCCACATAATGATTGGGTGGGACTATGCAAATAAAGTGCTTGTGGCCCACCAAAGGGATTGGATAGCTTGCTAACAATGCAAATAAGGTACATGAAACCCTTGTGAGGGTGGGACCATGTAAATAAGGTGTATAGAACCTTAAAGCGGACTGATCAGTTTTGCCATCCTGCTAAACTTAAAGGGAGTCAATCCCAGAAGTGGAGAGGGGTCCTTACTATCATTAGAAGAAGAGGCAGGATGTAGGGACCATGGTCTCAGGGAACATCTAGCTCAGTTCACATACAACAGTTTATAAAGACAATGTTCTACAGTCTATCTTGGTGAGTAACATCTGGTGTCTTATAAGTCTGTGAGCAGCCATCTAAGATAGTCCAATGGTCTCACCTCTTCAGGAGCAAGAGAGAATGAAGAGAACAGGATACAAGGAAAAGATTAGTCCTTTGGACTAATGGACCACAGCTACCAAGACCTCCACCAGACTGAGTCCAGTACAGCTAGATGGTGCCCAGCTACCACCACTGACCGCTCTGACCGGGATCACAACAGAGGGTTCTGGACAGAGCTGGAGAAGGATGTAGAACAAAATTCTAACTCACAAAAAAAAAGACCAGATTTACTGGCCTGACAGAGACTGGAGAAACTCCGAGAGTATGGCCCCTGGACACCCTTTTAGCTCAGTGGTGAAGTCACTCCCAAGGTTCACCATTCAGCCGGGGATTGGACAGCCGCATAAAACAAAATGGGACTAATGAGACACAGCAGTCCAGGGACAAGGACTAGAAGGCAAGAGGGGACAGGAAAGCTGGTGATAGGGAGCCCAAGGCTGAGAGGGGACAGTGTTGACAGGTCGTGGGGTTGTTAGCCATTGACATAGGGCAATATGTGTACTGTTTAATGAGAAACTATTTTGTTCTGTAAACCTTCATCTAAAGAACAAAAAAAAGAATTATCTATGTGAGATCAAATTGACAACAGCAACTCAAAAGGTTTGATGGGAAGCCTAGGGGACAGTGAGTTGAAGGCAATAGTGATGGAATAATTTGGAAAAGTATAGTGAGAATAGCAGCACAACTAGAAGAATGTAATCGATGTCACTGAACTGTGCATGTAGAAATTTTTGTAATGGTGTATCTTTGGCTATGTATATTTTCATCAAAAAAAAAGGTCCTCCAAGGTCAAGAAGGGAGAGTGCTGACATGTCATGGGGTTGTTAACCAATGTCATAAAACAATATGTGTACTGACTTTTTAATGAGAAGCTATTTGTTCTGTAAACCTTCACCTAAAGTACAATAAAAAAAAAATCTATATATTAAAAAAAAGAGTATGTAAAGCATGTTAACCAAAGAATCTTTATTTACCATTAAATGTCTTTATTTTTTGGCCAAAATAATAATAATAATAATAATTCCATGCAAATAGTAACCACTTAATAAACATTCGTTGACTGAAAAAAAAAAAAAAAAAAAATCAGATTGTAAAAAAAAAAAAAAAAAAGAAGAAGAAGAAGAGCCAGAAGCAGAGTCACCCAGTGAGGTAACTCATGGTGTCATCCCTCTCCCCCTGCAGAGCGGCCTTGCCCTGCTCCTCCCGGCCCCGCCCCCCAAAGCTCCCTGCAGCTCCTCCCCTCTCCTGTTGGCCAAGGAGGAGACCCTCCTCTCCGCCCAATGGCGGGCACCACTAGCTGGCCACCCGCACCCTGACTGGCAGGTGATGGGGAGAGGTGGTGGTGATGACTTACCCTACTAGGTGACTGGATGACATCAACCCTAATGATGCCACTGCCTTGGCGCCCCCACCCCCACCCGCAGTAGTGCCGGCTTGCCTGCTGCTGCCACCGCTGCCGCCGCCCCCTGCTACTGCTGCTACTACCACCGCCACAGACCTTGGGGTCATTTTGGTGTCACCCCCTCTGACAGTGTCAAAGGGGTGCAGTCTGCACCTCCCGCACTCCCCTAGTGACACCACTGCCCTGTACCAAGAACTTCCTACACCCAGGAGACAGAGAGAACTCTAACACCAGTGGTGAGGCTAGAGAAAATGGCAGCAGGAGACCCGCACAAGACAGCACAGTGTGCTTCCTGGCGCACAGAGCAAGGGGGCTACAGTGGGCATGCTGACCCATGGAGTCAGAGAGCTGAGGGCTTTCAGGCTGAGGCTTACTGGCCGAATGGGGTGCCTCCAGGCACTTACTGGCAGAGTTAAAGAGCTTTGTACACTTGCCAAAGCAGGGCAGAGGCCGGGCCAAGGGGCCAAGTGGCCAAGGGCCAGAAAGAGGCCTGCCTGCGGGCATGGCTGAGAAGAGGCTGTCCTGATCCAAGAACTATATCCTGAGTCATCTCTGATTCTGAACTCTAACCTGCTACTTCCCTAATACATCCCGTAACTGTGAGTATGGTCTGTGAGTTCTGTGTGGCCATTGCAACAAATTATCAAACCCAGCAGAGAAGTAGAAAGTGCCATGGAAGGGACGGCTGGTGTTAGAATTGGTAAAAAGGTTGCAGAGAGAAGGTATGTCAGACCTCCACCTCATAGGAATCAGCCTTGGTCTGATGATCTTGATTCTCTCTCCTCCCCTTTGTGAAGTTAGACGAGGAGGCCTGGCACTATCATACCATTTTTACAGCATCATTTCTTTTTCTTTTTTTTTTTTTTTTAACCTTTTATTATGAAAATTCCCAAACATGAAGACAAGACAGTATAATGAACTCTCATGGATGAATCATCAAGTTTCAACAACTATCAACATTTTTCCATGTTTTTTATCTATTCCCCAATCTGCCCCTCTTCCTGTTAGAATATTTTAGAGCAAACCCGACACCATGGTTTTCACTCTCACATACTTTCGTGTGTACTTCAAAATAAGGGACATTTTCTTATACAACCATAATACCACTATCATGCCTAACAAACTTAACAATAATTTTTTAGCATCATTTAATAATACCCAGTTTATATTCAGTGGAGCCCTGGTGGAGCAGCGGTTAAGAGCTCGGCTGCTAACCAAGATGTTGGCAGTTCAAATCCACCCGATGGGGCAGTTCTACTCTGTCCTATAAAGTCGCTATGAGTTGGAGTAGACTCCATGGCAACCAGTGTTTTCGTTTATATTCAAATTTCCCCAATTATCTAAAAAAAATCTTTTTACAGTTGTTTGAATCAAAAACAAAACAAGGTCCACTCATTATATGTAGTTGTGATATCTTGAGTCTTTTAATCTAGAGCAGACCCCCTCCCAGTACTCTCCCTCCACACACACACACACACACACACACACACACACACACACACACACACACACACGCATGCACATCTTTTTTCATGCCATTGATTTGTTGAAGAAATCAGGTCAGTGGTCCCATACAATATCTCACATTCTGGTTTTGGCCAATGGTATCATCTGGACTGGGACCTCTCGCCTACGTCTTCTGCCTAACTTCTCTATTCTGAGTCATGCATTTGTTTGCTAGCTAGTCCTTTACTCCATGGACCAAATACATACTCCCTACCTTATTTTTATTATTAGCCAGCACTGAGTGAATGCTTACTACTGACCAAGCACGATATTAAATATTTATATAAATTATCTCTTCTAATCTTTTTAATTCTCTAGGGGAGGTTCTATTTTTATAGCCATTTTTATAGGTGAAAAAAACCTATAAAAGAGGCCTGGTGAGGTGAAGTAACTTGCCCAAGGTCATAAAGTATTGGGCCCAGGCAACACATGTACCATTAACCATTATACTACTAACCCTCAAATTTAAACTTCTTAGCTGGTTTGCTTATTACTGACCAACCTATACTCACACACATACACACTCATACACAGTTACCCATCTGGTCATGATTAAAGCCATACCAAGAATCCATTCTTTCACCTCTAGGTACTTTCCAGTCACAGCAACCAAGAGAGAGTCTTCCGAATAGAATGGTTTGGTGTAACACCACCAGCCTGTCTTCTCATTTAACCCAGTGCTCTGAAGGTCTGAAAGGCTTAGCAGGGTTCACGATCCCCAAGACTAAAGGTAGAAAAGGTTCACGAGAAACTTCCGGAGGGCTAGGCACTCCCAGAGTTCAAACACATTAGCCACCCTAATCTATTCTCTGTTCCCCACACAGGCCCTTGATTTACCATCTGGGTGGCTTTGCTCATACCATTGGAGCAGGAGGATATCATATAACACGTAAGAGAAAGGAGAAAAGTGTGGGCTGTGGCATCAAACACACCTGGGTTCAAAATGCCTCACTTTGGTCCATCTGTCAAACCAAAATAACAATATCTACCTTAAACACCGCCGTGAAGACGAAACGAGGTAATGCACATTAAGCGCTCAATACATTAAAATAAAACAAAAAAACAGATGCCGTTAAGTCTGACTCATGGCAACCCCATGTGGTCAGAGCAGAACTGTGCTCCATAGGGTTTTCTTTTGTTTTCCTATTTTTGTTTAATTTATCTCCTTTAAGACCACCTCCCTTGCAATTTCCAGAGAGAAAATACAAAGCAAGAAACAGACTTGGTTTCAAATCCATAAACAATGTGCTGGAGTATAAAGCATTACCGATAACATTGTTCCAGAAGAATGTCCGCTTACTCCACGGCACTTCAGTATTCCTGAGCAATAAACGTGCTTTCTCTTTCCCTCCCACTGGGATGTTCTCAGGCCTAAGTCACTGCTCTCTGACATATTTTCCATGAAGAAGATATGGAGCCTGGAAATCATGCTGACAGTTGGACTAGGCCATTCCCGATCCCATGCCAGAACTAAAGGTTAATGGCCACATTCTTCTTTTGAAGAAGGTAAGCGAGAAAACTATTCCTAACTTAAAACCAGTACCTATCTTCATGACCGCATCCTCCAAGCACCGGTCCCACTTCCTGCCAAGCTCTGAATCCGACATGTTCCCCAACCGCAGCTCCAGCTCTCCTTACGTCCATAGGGTTTTCAATGGATGATTTTTCAGAAGTACATTGCCAGGCCTTTCTTTCAAGGCACCTCTAGGTAGATTAACTGTTTGTACCACCCAGGGGCTCCCAGCACATAGTAAATGCCCACTAGTCAGTAGCTATTATCATTTTGCTACCCTCTCACCCTGGGATGTGCTTCCCAACCTCATCATATGTTCCATTTCCACCAATACTTCAAGACCTAATGCAAATTGCAGCTCCCCAATTCCTAACCAAGCCAGTTCAGGAGAACCAGCATTGACTGGGCATCTTCCGTATGCTAGACACTATGCCAGGTACTGGGGATACAAAAATGAGTAAGACATGCCCTGAACTTAAGGAGTTTACAGCCTTAAAAAAACAAAACAAAAAACCACTGTCATCAAGTCGATTCTGACTCATAGAGACCACACAGGACAGGGGGGATCTGCCCCCTAGGGTTTCCAAGGCTGTAAATCTTTACAGAAGCAGACTGCCACATCTTTCTCCCGCGGAGCAGATGGTGGGTTCGAACAGCTGACCTTTTGGTTAGCAGCTGAGTGCTTAACCACTGTGCCACCAGGGCTGTCCTTATAGCCTTAAGGGAGAAAGAAAAGAAACAGCTGATTTCAACAGCACACAGTAAGTGCAGTGACAAAGGTAAGGGCACAGGAAATGCTTGCAAGACAATAGAGCAAGAGAAGATGGTAAGAGCCAGATCACAGAGGGCTGGGGGCCAAGATAAGGAGTTTGAACTGAAGTCTGGGACAGTGAGAAGCCATTGAGGGCTTTAAGCAGAAAAGACAAATGTACAGATTTATGCTTTAGAAAAGGGTCACTTCATAGCAAAGTGGAGAAAGAAGTTATGAGGATGCGAACAATCCCATCAAGAAATGGTACCTTAGACAAGGCAGTGAAGGGGGTGAGAGAGAAGGAGGGGTAGGTTTCAAATATATCTACGGGGCAAACAACAAATGCCTTGACATTTGATTGGACATTGAGGAAGAGAGAGGCAACACACCCATCATGTTTTATCAGATCTCTGGAGGTGGTTCTCTCTCTTCTTAGGGGGGCTCATTCCCACTTTTCTAGTACAGGGAAACCCTCCTGCCCCTTTCTACAAAGCATGAAAGAAATCCAATGGGCAATAAAAACTTCAAGGCTGAGTGATCATCAGGGGCAGACTCTGAGTTTAGCAGTTTTCTGATAAACACCTGAGTAAGGTTTTTTATTTCTTAAGGGGTCAATTCTCTGTTTCTGGGGAGAGTCACTTCAGTTCCATACCTACACGTTGAATACTTAGTGTTAATGACCCATAAGGAGATGACAAAGAAAAAACAAAAATATAAACAAAAATTTGCAGACATCAGAAAATCCAGAAACCCAGTTAGCTTCAGTACATACGAGTTTTTCAGAAATTTACCTTCTTAAATTGGTTTGATTCAATTAAAAGAAGTTTACATTATGAGTCCACTCTCTGCTCATGGAAGACTTCCCATGATGGGGGTGGGGGTGTCCAAGATTCAAAATCTGGTACAAATAATGCGAAAGAAGATTTTCTGCACACAGATGGTTTAAGAGTTGGTTATAATATTTTCTTGATTAGAATCCCAAAACACATTTCTAAAGTAATAATTTTTTAAACAGTGCACTGAAATGTTTCTCTTCAGCTCCCCTGTGGAGTCAGCTTCCCTTGCACACAGACCCCTATACCACCCCTGCCTACCTGCTGGGCTTCCTCGTGGAAGAGTTCCTGCACCTGAGACATCTGTGCCATTCTCCTGGTGGTCTGGGCAGGGAGGTCTACCTAAAAGACAAACACCATCCTGGGTCAGGCTGGCTCCTCCTTCCCTCTCCTCATTTTCCATCCTTCCTCTATCCCAGACAATGTCCTGGCTGAGGAAAGGACCTTGTTCTACCTCAGTGGAAACCCATCCCATTCCCCTCTTCCACACCCAACTAGATCCCACTCATCCTTCAGAGCCAACTAAGCTCAGATCTTGCTCTCTGAAAGCCACAACCTCTCTTTCTTCCCTGAGCTCCTTCAGTGTGTGGGGCCAGCCGCCCAGTTGCCCAGCCCTTGGGGACACAGTTTACTCTCCTCTCCAATCTTTGTCCAGGGCTAGGGTATCACCAGCTCATTCCTTAAAGGTAGAACTGGGTCTTACTCTCCTGTCCCGCAGGGCCTAGAACTGGTTGGGGATGGTGAGTGAATGAAGATTGGCCCATAAGCAGAGTGAGAGAGGGGAGACTAGGAGGTGGTCTTGGGGACCTTTCTGGAGCCAGGACAGAAAGGGGCAGGGAAGGGGAGGGGGTGAGAAAAAGGATGCTGGAGCATCATTATCAGGGCTCGGTCCTCATTCCACTAGCAGAATGAGTCCCCTGTCCATACGGGACCTTCCTTGGGGGTAGGGACCTAGTCCCCTGCTGTGTGCCCCCTCCGCCCAGCACAGCGCTGAAACGTAGACAGGGCTCATAACATTTTGGAAGAAAGAGGAAAAGGGGGAAATGAGAGAAGGGGAAGGGGATAGAGCTTGTCATATAAGAAGAATGTGACCAATGAAACAAAACAGCAGGCAGCCATGTGAAGCACGGGAAAGCAAGCCGAGAAGTATTGCAAGGAGAAGAGTTAGCGGGGCGCGGGTGGGCGGGCGGTACTTGCTCAGAGACTGCCGGGACTTGGTGGACTGTGGTCCAGCCAAAAGCCGGTGAGCGGTAGGGTGCGAGAGGGACCCAGGTCAAATTCCCGCCCACTCTGGCCGGCTGTCCCCGGACAGACAGAGCCGCGCCTGCGGGTGCCGAGCTCAGCCTCAGACGTTCGCCGGCCGCTCCGCCCCGCTCAACCTGCGAGCAAAGAACCCTGAGACTTTCGGCCACCCTTCCGCAGACGCAGAGCCCGGCGCCCTTGTCAGAGCCCAACTCGTTCGCGCCTCTGTCAGCCCTGGGACCCGAGAACCCCTTTGGCACTGGCACAAACACGAACCCCACGATACTAGCGGCCCGCGTCCCTCCCAGCGTGGGGGGGCCTTCATACCAAGCTCTTAGTCACCCTGGGGAGAACCCAGGGCCCTCTTGGGCCGGGCACTGAGGCGCGTGTGTCCGAGTGTCCGTGTGCAGACGGGACCGTCCACAAGCGTGTGATGTGAAGAGGAGGAGCAGGACAGAACAGAGCACCTTCTGGAAAGAGGAGCTGTCCCCCAGGCCACCTGTCACCCCCCACCAGCCCAGCCCGCCCTCACCTCCTCCAGGGGCAGAGAGCGCAGGGCTGGCCCCGCCCCACCGCCACGTCCCAGCTGTCCGGCTGGTTCCCGCTGGGCT
>NW_004443962.1:7161217-7193586 GCF_000243295.1 Trichechus manatus latirostris | reverse complement strand
CCCCCCCGCCCCGGCACGCCAGCAGCCCCGGCTTTCCCGGAGGCTCTGGGCCACGTGGAGAGGGAGGGACTGCAGAGGCTTCCCCTCCCCAAAGGTCTGGATCGCACACCTTGGGCGGCGCAAGAGGGATCCGCGCTCCCAGGTCCCACAGACAGGCCCCAGGAAGAGAGGAAGGGAATCTTAACGAGGGGAGGTCCCCAAGTCCACGGACTAGACTTGATCAGCCACTGCCGCTACCCCCCATCAATAACTAGTTCAATGCAACCAGCTGAAGTGCCAGGTCCCGGGATCAGGGGAATAGAGACACAGCTCTACCCACTGCGGTTCCGTCTAAGGAATCGCTAACACTGCAAGGTGAGTGAAACAGGCTGGAGTGCAGCAAAGTCCCAGGCCTTCAGACTGGTCCCGCAGCCCCCAGGCAGGTGCAGGGGGAAATCTGGACAGAGGACTCTGACCCTCTGCGCTAGGGATCCCAAAGTGCGTCAAGTGCCCCCAGGCGTACTGAGATTGGGGGCGAAGGGGTACGGAGTACCCTCACCGTCTTCAGCAACACCCAGAATCAGCTTTCCTAGGGGTGAGGAGAGGTTTCCAGGGCCCCAGGTTGCAGGAAAAAAAAGCAAAATTAACATACAGAGAGATTAAATGATCTCGATCTCCAATCTGGCACATTTCCTAAACCTTAAATAACTTGCTAGGCTCCCACGTGGGCTTCTGAGAAACAGGAGGGCAGCTGGGAGTACTTCCCACACCTACAAGCCTTTGTGTGAAAATCCCTAAAAATGGAAGTTGTTATTTTAAAAACAAAAGGGAAGGCAAAGCCCTGGGAACACTGACAGAGCCCCAACCTCTCTCTTCTGTTCCAGCAAAGAGTTTCTAACAACCTGTATCTGCAAGAGGGAAGAACTTCAGAATACATCTGTGAACAAAGAATGGACAGGTGGGCAGGATGATGCTGTCATGTCATCATGTCATTGGAATCTACTATATATCCATACATTCATCTGTATGGCCAGTGGAGTTATCTTTATTATACACATGGCACCTTTGTTTTTTTTGTTTTGTTTTTTGTTTTTTTGCTTCCAGCTGGTTTCCCACTTGCTGTCACCTTCTGATGAGCCTTCCTCTAAGAGTCAGTGTGAACTCTGAAGACTCCACATTGAATTTCATATCAGCCTGAGTTAAATACAATAGAAAAAAGAAATCCACCCCTCTCTTCATAACCACCTACTCCCTGCCACTCATCATTTTCTAAATAAATTAGAAGTTCCCATCAAAGTGTGCAGACATCCTTTAAACCTAGGAACAAACATGTTTGTTTCTTTTCTTAATTTTAAGGCTAGAGAAATCTGTCCATTTGCAAAGAAAAATAAAAGTATCCTCCTTAATATAGATTTATCTTATAACAGTGACACTAACCTTTAAAAAAAATCTTGTGTTGAAAAATAATATCCTGCATACCCTTTAAACAGAGCAATTCCATTTTAAAGATACTACCCTACATGACCTAGGAATAAAGATGTTTATTGCATCATTGATTTGTAAAACATAGTTAAAAAAAAAAAAAGAGTGAGAATAATCTCAATGCCCATCAATAGAAGATTGGTTAAATAAATTACTGGATAGCCATACTGTGATGGTTAAGGTTGTATATCAGCTTGGCTGGGCCATGATTCTCAGTAGTTTGACAGTTATGATGTAGTTTAGCAGTCAATAATGATGTGATCCTCTCCATGATGAGATCTGCTACGAGCAGCCAGTCAGTTGAAAGGGAGATTCCTTGGGGGTGTGGCCTGCATCCAATACATATGGACTTTCTGGCAAAGCTGGCTGGCTTTTGTTCTGCTCTGGATCCTGCATTTGGTTCGTTGTTATCATCTGACCTTTGGTTCTTGGGACTTGAGCCAGCAGCCTGCCATCTGACCTGTTGATCTTGGGTTCATCAGCCCCTGCCACTACGTGAGTCAGGAGCAGCTTCCAGCCTGAAGTCTGAGCCACAGAGTTGGGACTTTCCAGCCTCTACAACTTTGTGAGCCATTTCCTTGATTGAGATACATATATATATATATACACACACACACACACACACATATATATATATATCTCCCCCACGCATCTGTCAGTTTGTAGTACTATAGGGGCTTGTGTGTTGCTGTGATGCTGGAAGCTATGCCACTGGTATTCAAATACCAGCAGGGTCACCCATGGTGGACAGATTTCAGCTGAGCTTCCAGGCTAAGACAGACTAGAAGAAGGGCCCAGTGGTCTACTTCTGAAAAGAATTAGCCAGTGAAAACCTTATGAACAGCAGCAGAACACTGTCTGATATAGTGCTGGAAGATGAGGCCCTCAGGTTGGAAGGCACTCAAAAGACGACTGGGGAAGAGCTGCCTCCTCAAAGTAGAGTTGACCTTAATGATGTGGATGGAGTCAAGCTTTCGGGACCCTTCATTTGCTGATGTAGCACGACTCAAAATGAGAAGAAACAGCTGCAAACATCCATTAATAATGAGAACCTGGAATGTACGAAATATGAATCTAGGAAAATTGGAAATTGTCAAAAATGAAATGGAACGCATAAATATCAATATCCTAGGCATTAGTGAGCTGAAATGGACTGGTATTTGTCATTTTGAATTGGACAATCATATGGTCTACTATGCCGGGAATGACAAATTGAAGAGGAATGGCACCACATTCATCGTCAAAAAGAACATTTCAAGATCTACCCTGAAGTACAACACTGTCAGTGATAGAATAATACCCATACGCCTACAAGGAAGACCAGTTAATACAACTATTATTCAAATTTATGCACCCACCACCAAGCCCAAAGATGAAGAAACTGAAATTTTTTACCAACTTCTGCAGTCTGAAATTGATCCAACATGCAATCAGGATGCACTGATAATTACTGGTGGTTGGAATGCAAAAGTTGGAAACAAAGACGAAGGATTGGTAGTTGGAAAATATGGCCTTGGTGATAGAAATGATGCCGGAGATCACATGACTGAATTTTGCAAGACCAACGACTTCTTCATTGCAAATACCTTTTTTCACCAACATAAATGGCAACTATACACATAGACCTTGCCAGATGGAATACACAGGAACCAAATCGACTACATCTGTGGAAAGAAACAATGGAAAAGCTCAATATTGTCAGTCAGAACAAGGCCAGGGGCCGACTGCAATCAGACCATCAATTACTTATATGCAAGTTCAAGCTGAAAACAAACAGATGCAGCGCTGGAAGTGGTCACTCATCTATGCCAAGAAATTTGGAAGACAGCTACCTGGCCAACTGACTAGAAGAGATCCATACTTATGCCTATTCCCAAGAAAGATGATCCAACCGAATGTGGAAATTATCAAACAATATCATTAGTATCACATGCAAGCAAAATTTTGCTAAAGATCTTTCAAAAGCAGCTGCAGCAGTACATTGACAGGGAACTGCCAGAAATTCAAGCCGAATTTAGAAGAGGACATGGAACCAGAGATATTGCTGATGGCAGATGGATCCTGGCTGAAAGCAGAGAATACCAGAAAGATGTTTACCTGTGTTTTATTGACTATGCAAAAGCATTCGACTGTGTGGATCATAACAAATTATGGATAACATTGTGAAGAACAGGAATTCCAGAACGCTCAACTGTACTCATGAGGAGTCTGTACATGGATCAAGAGGCAGTCGTTCGAACAGAACAAGGGGATACTGCGTGGTTTAAAGTCGGGATAGGGTTGTATCCTTTTACCATACCTATTCAATCTGTATGCTGAGCAAATAGTCCAAGAAGCTGGACTATATGAAGAAGAATGGGGCATCATGATTAGAGGAAGACTCATTAACAACCTGCATTATGCAGATGATGCAACCTTGCTTGCTGAAAGTGAAGAGGACTTGAAGCACTTACTGATGAAGATCAAAGACCACAGCCTTCGGTATGGATTACACCTCAACATAAAGAAAACAAAAATCCTCACAACTGAACCAACAAACCGAGAAAAGATTGAGGTTGTCAAGGATTTCATTTTACTTGGATCCACAATCAACACCCATGGAAGCAACAGTCAAGAAATCAAAAGATGCATTGCATTAGGCAAATTGGTTGCAAAAGACCTCTTTAAAGTATTGAAAAGCAAAGACGTCACTTTGAGGACTAAGGTGCGCCTCACCCAAGCCATGGTGTTTTTAATTGCCTCATATGCATGTGATAGCTGGACAATGAATAAGGAAGACTGAAGAAGAATTGATGCCTTTGAATTGTGGTGTTGGCGAAGAATATTGAATATACCATGGACTGCCAAAAGAATGAACAAATCTGTCTTGGAAGAAGTACAACCAGAATGCTCCTTAGAAGCAAGGATGGCGAGACTACGTCTCACATACTTTGGACATGTTATCAGGAGGGATCAGTCCCTGGAGAAGGACATCGTGCTTGTTAAAGTACAGGGTCAGTGAAAAAGAGGAAGACCCTCAACGAGATGGACTGACACCGTGGCTGCAACAATGGGCTCAAGCATAGCAACAATTGTGAGGATGGCGCAGGACCGAGCAGTGTTTCATTCTGTTGTGCACAGGGTCACTATGAGTCAGAATCGACTGGATGGCACCTAACAACAACAAGATATATACACATGCTTCAGTGGTTTTGCTTCTCTAGAGAACCGAGCCTAAGACACATACTATGACAGCCAGCATTAAAAAATAATTGTTTTTATATGTACTAATATGGAACTCTGTTCATCACATAATAATGAGTGAAAACAGCAAGATGCAGAATAATGTATATAAAGTGTTATTTTTTAAAAGCAGTATATATATGTATATAATTCATCTAGGAAAATACACATCAATCTGTTAATAGTGGTTACTGCTGGAGAATGGGATTGAGATAGTAAGTAAAGTGGGAGAGGAAACATACTTTGGTATATACAGTTCTGGATTGTTACTAGTTTTTTTTTAAACAAAGAGCACATGCACATGTTACTTTTGTAATCTGAAAAAAAATGAGTAAGAAAATTAAAAAGGCAAACAATGTGTGGCAGGTTGTATTTTCCAAATATGGCTACACTAATATATCCCATCCCATATGCTCGTCTTACAATATGATGTCAACATTCTTCCAAAAAAGACTTGGGGGGTCTATGTTCCCTCCCCTTAAACCTGGGTAGACCTTTGTAACAGCCTCAACCTATAGGAAAAAAATAGAAGAAATGACACTGCTTCACTTCCTAGCCTATGCCATTAAGACAATAGGACATCCATCTGGCTTCATCTTTCTCAGTGTTCTTACCCTTGGAACCCATCCACCATGCTGTGAGGAAGCCCAGGCCACACGGAGAGGCCACATGTGGGTGTCTCAGCCAATAGCCAGCATCAACCACCAGAATGTGAGTGAACAGGACTTCTTCAGATGATTCCCGTCCCCAGCCTTGGATTCTTCCAGCTGAGGTCTAAGACATGGTAGAGCAAAAATAAGACATACTTGCTGGACTCTGTCTGAATTCCTGTCCCATAGAAACCATGAGAGATAATAAATTATTGTTGTTGTTTTAAGCTGCAAATTGGATAAATTCGTTATGCAGCAATAGTTAGCTAATACATAGTGCCTCCAACCAAGGCAAAAAGCGTTTTGCTGCCATTGAAAGTATTTTTCTTCATTTGGTTGTTTGAATTCAGTTACTACAGCCCAGGTATTAAAACAACATTGTTTTAAACTCATCTTTTTTTATATTCAGTAATAACTCAAGCTCAAGTCGATGTACACAACAGTGTTCAAGTGGGAGCACACAAGAGTGCAGCTGTTGTTTTGTAGATTTTACCTGGTTCAACCTCCGATAGAAGCTCCTTCATCTCCTCGCCTTCCAGTGGTTGGTGCTGAGAACTGCCTTCTGTGTTACGGCTGGAGAGGAAACCATGTCTTGAAAGATGACTCATTTGTCAGAAAGTCTGAATCCTCGGGAGGGAGTAGAGCTTTGACAGAGTCAACCAAAATAGAAATGTGAAAACATGAAATCACAATGTAAATATGTAAACATACAAAAAACATACCTCACAGCCTAGGGGCTAGATCAGAGTCAGCAGTGCCTCAAGAGGTGGGTCTTTTAGTCTGGTGGTCCTCTACCCTGGCTGCACGCTACAATCACCTGGGAATGCCTTCAGAAGACACCACCACCCAGCCCTAATCCCAGAGATCCTGACTTAATTGATCTGGGCTAGGGGCTGGGCATCAGTACTTTCTTTAAACTTCTCAGGTGATTCTACTGTGCAGCCAAAGTTAAAAAACATGGAATTTCTAGCCCAATCTTTTTTTCTCCCCCAAAACCTCTGAGATAGAACACATCTTGTCAGCAGTGGTGTCTTACTCCAGTTACAATTTTCAGTAACAAGGAGACAGTGAGAAATATATCATTAAATTAACATAGGTAATTTAAATTATCACAGTTAATTTAAAAACTATATATAATATATATAATTGATACACACCAAAACCAAACTCGTTGCCGTCCAGTCGATTCCGACTCACAGAGATCCTATAGGACAGAGTAGAACTGCCCCATAGGGTTTCCAAGGAGCAGCTGGTGGATTCGAACTGCTGACTTTTGATGAGCAGCCGATTGCTTAACCACTGCACTACCAGGGCTCCTAATTTTTATACATAGTGTATTATATATATATATATATATATATATATAAATTGGTCATCGTGATACATCTCCCTGGAGCATGCCGCCAGCTTTAAAGTCACAGGAATTCTGCACACTGAGACTTGCCGGCCCTGAGGTGGAGTCAGCATTTGAACCTATGTCTGGTTTCAGTATCAGAGTCTGTACACAATGCAGCCTCTTCAATCCAGGTGAAGAGATAAAATGGAGAAACCTTTTCCTCTTCCTGGACTTTGAAACGTGCTTCCAAAAGCCTGAGGTTTGAGACCCCAAGATCCAAGCAGAAGCCTGTCAGAGGCATTACTGGGAGTGTGGGGGGAGGGACGACTAATGAGATGCAAATGCAACTAGTTTACAGCCTAAGAACTCTTGGTTCCCAGAGTATGGGCTGGGACCTTAGGGAGACAAGTCTCTAGCTCTGGGTTCCCTGGAAAGGGAGGGGCCACCACTCTCCTGCTGTCAGGTGTCCCAGCTCCTGCTGAGCAGGTTTCTCCTCCAAGATCTGCGCTGTTTGTTGACTCTGGGGGTTTGCCTTCTGACAAGAGAAAGGCATTCTCCCTCCTATCAGCCACCTGGCATCTGGACGAGCCAGGACCTGGTGGGAGCGTAAGAAAACATGTGACGCAGAGAGAAGCCTGATAAACAGGGTCCAGTTTATTTTATGGATGACCTTGTCAGCCTTACTGGGCTGAGAAGACAGTGCGACCAGCATTCAGCATTGGCTGGAATACTGTATATGGAAGACCCAGGGACAGACCTCCAAGAGAATAGAGCGAAGTTAGGTCTGAATTTGAGTCCTGGTTCTCCCTTTGCACTGTGACCTTGTCCAAGGTCTTTAATGTGTCAGATCCTCAGTTTTCTCATTTGTAACATGGAGCCAATGGTAAGATCTGCCAAACCTACCTGGCAGAATTGTTATGAAGATTCTAGAATTTTGCTGTGGATTGAAATCCAGATCAGCTTTTTTTTTTTTCTTCAGAATCTACTCTCTTTCCTTCCATTTTAAAAATCACATGACCGGTTTTCTGGAACCTCTGCTGCTATCTACAGAGTCTCAAATTTCTTGGCAGTCCTTCTTCTCTGGCACCTGAAAGCTCTCTTTACACTCCTGGATGTAATTCTTGGGGCCTGGCCGCTCTTTTTCCACCACATTAGTATCTGTTGAGCACCAATCACTGTGCCTGACACTGAGAGGTTATGACCTCATCAGGGAGATCAGGATGAACTTTTCTGAAGAAGTGGTGCTGGGGCAGAAATCCAAAGGGCAAGGAGGAGTTAACAGGTAAAGAGTATAAAGAAGATTTGCCTTTGCGGCAGAGGGGAGCATGACCAACTATGACAAGCTGAAAGCAGGTCCAGGAGGGAAAGAGCAGAGAGAATGAGAGGCTTATTGCAGGATGAGGCTAGGGAGCTGGGCAGGGGAGAACCAAGGTAAGGAGTTTAGTGTTTATCCAAATAGCAACTAGGAAGTTTCAGGAGTTTTGCATGGTTACTATCTGGAGAAAGGACTCGATGTCAAGAGTAGATGTGCAGAAACTTGCAAGGAGCCCAAGTAAGACCCACGGGTGGCTTGGGCTGTGTTGGTGGTAAAGGGAGAGGGACTCCAAAGAATTCGGAAAATATTTACAAGCCCTTGCTCCACATGAGTTGCCAATCTGATCGATCCACACCCAGCACTGGAAAAGGTCATTTTCCATTAATATGCCACATATGTGGACATGCTCTTTTCTGCTGCTTCCTTTCTTCTTCTGGGGCCCACTGATCCACTGACAGAAGCTTGGTCAGCCTGCTTTTTTACTCCTCATATGTTGAGATGATCTCATTGCTCTGGCCAGCTAGAGGGTGGTGAGGCACCAAAGTAAAAGAAATGGCCTTAGATTATTACAGTAATGTAAGTCCTAGCCTCTCTGGTCCATTTCTACACTAGGGTTTGGAAAACAAGCCCTGCATATAATAAGAGGGTACCTTGTTTCCCACTATATTCCCACACTGGTCCTTGTGTCTCCTTTGGGAATCTTGTTTAGTTGGTTGTGGTCAAGTACAGAAATCTGACATTTCTAGGCTTCCTGATCATAGTATCCTTAATACCGTCAAATCTCCACCATTATTTCTAGTACATTCAAATGGCACTCCTAATACCTCTAAGGATTCAAATCAATGGAGAACACAATGACGATGCACTTCTTTGGCCCTCTTCACCTTAATACAGGCATCATAAGTTTCAGAATCTTATTGATCAGAAGCAGCTAGGGGAAATTAAGGTTACAACTTTAAATTTTCATCTGTACACTCAAATGTTCTCTATTTTACGAGTCCATTTCTAAACTTGAGTTTTCCCAATAGTTTGAAAATCACTTTGAAAATGTCATTCTCATCTACAATATCACATCTCACATCCCAGCCTTCACACATATGCATATACATCTGCATGAGTGCAAAACGTTTTACTGTAAATGTCCTTTTAAGAACACTTGAAAATGACAAAAGAACTGAAATTATGAGACCCAAATGTTAGCAATTAGTTCACTTAAACTTTTCAATGCCTTTCTTTCCTCATCCGTCAAACGGGCTTAGTATCATTTATCCTAATACCTTACCTGGTCCACAAAGGGAAAAAACAAAAACTAGCCAGCACTTTGAAAAAAATCTCTCTCCAAACATATAATCATGAAAGTCTTCATAATCCTTTTGTGCATGATAAGTTGGCAAGCAAGACTCAATAAGAACACATTGATTTAAGAGAATTCAATTTTATTTTTTCTTGTTATCTTCTCATTTAGAAGGTAGGAGAAGTATCTTGTAGACTATCTGCCCATCCCTCTCCCACCATTCCTAATCATTCAAGAAAAACTGGGATCTAGGAAACGCATTAGTAGAATATCAGTGGTATTATTATGTACAATTGGTTAAAGCACCAGGCTAATATAATAAGGCCAAGGTCCTAGGATTAATCTCTGCATGGGACAATTAGTTTTAGTTCGTTTGATGGACCCAGACTGCACTCCTGACTGCAGCTTCCCGGCAATGCATGCCACTAGTCACAACATAGGGGACTGGCAAGATAGTAGATGGATGAAAACAAATTTCCAATAATTTTTTTAAAAATCTCAAAGTATGCATCCTACTGATGGTGGGTTAATAGAATCTCATCTGCAAAGAAAGAACCACGTATATTCTTGGCTCTGTGTTAAACATATTTCAGACCTAAAATACGTAATGATGGTAACATTGGACTCCTGCATTTTAGAACTGTCTAATAAATAACATTCCACACAAAGCTACAGTAAAAGTCCTGCTAATTGTTACCTAACTTTTGTGACAAACTGTTTATTACATACAGAAATCCTTTTCTCTGTTAATATCAAATTATCTACCCACCATAGTTTTTGCATATCTACTATTATATATTTGGTTCAGAATATTGTGAAAAATACGGCTAGAAAATTATTCAAAAAACTGTATTCTGTATTTTTTATTTTTCAAACAGCCAGTGTCCACATTTCAAATGCAGAATTTGTAAATATAAATTACTCTAAAATTCAATTAAAAATAAAGCAAAACAACTTCCTTTAGTATCACAATACATAAAATGGTATTATAAACTCCAAATGGCAAGGTTAACTATATGAAAACAATAATGCCAGAAGCCGTGAAACTTATTAAACCTCTTAATGAATAGGTCAGCTTAAAGACATCTCCATGTTCCATGACTATGCATGAAACCATCTTTCGTTGCATTATAAAGGCTCAGCAATTCATTCCATTCATGGCATAATATGGGGTCAAGCAAGATTTTATTTTTACAATGACAGTAAAAATGCATTTAAACAGACAAACAAAAAAATCCTCCCAATTGTTTAAAAACAATTCTGTTTGGAAGGCAAAACATATTTTTAAAATATACTGACTTACCAAATTTCAGTTGTCAGGCTGCTGACTACTGATGTGAAAGTTTTTATTTAAAAATATCACAAATAGCTTGTTATTTAACAGTGAAAATTTCAATATGATAAGTTTCATTGCAAAACAATTTTCACCTGAGTTGATTTTGATATTTCGTGCGCGCACTTTTGGGGAGGAAAGGGGAGGGGAAAACCCACTGTTTCTGATGTTGAGTTTGCAGTTGGTTCTTTCACACTGATATCCCACGGGATTGAAGAAACAATCTGCAGTCACCTTCTCAAGACACACAATGTCCCTCTTTTTCCCATGTAAATTTGCTCTGGCATTTTATGAATTCTCAGTATCCATAAAATATTTCCGCTTAGTTACTCATTCAAGCATAGCAACCCAATTCATTCAGTTCTATACAACAGCATCTATATTATGTACATGTTTAATTATCAATAGGAAATAGAAAATAAAAATTTACAGTGATTGAGAAAGGGACAGAAAATGGGATAGGAAAAGTAATACTGTATCATCAGAATATCCTCTTATCCTAACAGTTCCAATGACATGGTTTTTCCTTTATTAGCTGAAATACAAAGAAGGCATAGGGGATCCCAGGAAAATAACACTATATATCAGAAAAGTCAACGTGCTCCATCATCAGGATTTCCATCACACATTTAATTTCTTCTGTACAATTTTATAAATTTTTTCTTTTCAAAATCATCAGATTTCCAGATTAAATTCAGCACTACACAGTATGCCCTTGGATAAAATGAGGTTACCTGCTTTATTTGGATACCAAGTTCCCTTCCAGACAGCATTAAAAATAAAGACAAGTAAGATTACACAGATAAAATCCAGTATAATTCAAATCCAACAATGAAAAAGTTCCCCCATATTGTTGCAAAATTCTTTCTACTGAAATGCTTTGCTACAATAATAAAAAGCATACATTACATATAAAAGATACCAGTGTACTAAAAAGTGACAGAAGTGGACTAGCAAATCCTTCAAAGCACATTATATAAATGACTAGCATTTAAAAACATTTCTCCTATAAAATGTAGGTCATATACATTTATAAATTGGTGATTTTATTTCTAAAGCAGTGATGTGTGTTCAAATAGTTAGCTGTTCTGTACAGTATAGTATCTACTCAATTCAAACTACATTAGGTTTGTCTTTCTTTGTATTGAAGTTGAATAAATTCATCTGATCAGTTGAGAAATCAAGCTTGAAAAATAAGTATCTAAAAATCAAAGTAGAAAGTTCAGAATTATTGAATGCAGCTATGAAATATGAAGAGAACTATCTATTTCACAATGGAGCTGAAGTCACCTCAAACTTACGGGCTTGAATTTAAAACAGAAACAAATATTAAAATCCAAAGCAAACCACAAGGTTAGGTAGCAGTACAGAAGCAGGAAAGAAAACGAAAACACCCCCCTTCCTTCAGTGTGATGGGCACTAAGTTTTGCAGTCTTCCTCCATCTTGCAGAAGAGTGGTAAGGCCATTCAATGCTTAGTGAAAGTGAGTACAGATGAAGTCAGATTTAGCCTGTCTCCCCTGCAACTTCAATTATGCTGTGTAAACAGTGTTATGTTCCAATAGGAGGAACAATGGAATTTGCTTATAAAAACTGATTAAACATAATTCTTAAATGAATAAGGATAATTGATAACTCTGAAAGGTTTTTTAGAACTTTCCTGATGCTATTTGTAAAGTTAGCACTGCTATGTATTATTGCTTACATACAGTACAACATCATATGCCTTCTAACATAAAGCAGTACTGTGATTTGTACATATTTACAGATTCTTAAAAACAAGCTGTAAAAACATTACATACTTTCAGACAATACAAATTAGCACATTGGTACTCACTTTAAAACAAATGGAATGCATAACATTAATAAACATTGTAAAGGAAGACTCACATAAAAGTCCTTGATTGTCAAGACACGTTTATATATAAACTCTAACTGTGCAGAATTAAAGATTCAATCATAGGTACATCCTTATTTGATGAACCATATTTACAGCATGGTATTGCATAAAAAAATAAAATAATGTTTACAGGGTTTTACTTTTTTATCCATTGGATTAAAGAAAGCAACAAACATAACAAAGAAATGTTTGTCTGCTTTAGTTTGTTTCCTACCAAAGTTTAAGTGAAAAAAGGAAACATAAGGTTTTTATTTGCAGATATAGCAAAAACTGGAAAATTATTTCCCTGAAATAAAGCAATTTGAAACTGAAAAAGTTTAAATTAAATTGTAGACTCAAAATTTTTTTCATTGACTATAATAGTGCTTCTTCAAGTAAATATACCATGGGAAAAAAAATGAGTTCTAGTTTAAAATCTTCTAAGAAATGCACTACTACAGTAATGCCTACTTTAAAAGTTTCCTGGTTTTTTTTTTTTTTTTTTTTTAAACAGCCCTTTAAAAACCCAAATAAAATGAAAGAAGTGGCAAAAGATCTAACCTAGCTGGCATTCTGCAAGTTTCTCTTACTTGTGGAAATGAAACCTACCCTGAGCACAGGCCTCTTCTACCTCTCAAAAAGGTAAAATTACTGGACTGCTGACAATCCTTAGCTAGGGCTAAAAAGATTTCTACTATATCAAGTAGAAAATTTGCATGCAGATCCAAAAAATTTAAGAGCCACTCAAATATTCTGAACCAAACGAAATATGTGTGCAATAAGAAGTTTAAAATAATAAAATAAAAAAGGCACAAAAAACTTTTAGAAGATGTTCAAGAGATATTACCTCACCTAAGGTGACCTGTTTCCAATCTTCAAACATGAGACTAAGTCCTAAGTGAAAAAGCACACCTCACTCATATTGATCAAAAGTTTAAGGGTGAACTCTCACCTAAAGCAAAATAAAAATTAAAAAAAAGTTTAGGGGTGTAAGAGCATGTGAAACAAGCTGCAAAAGGATATTTCATATCCTCAACGTTCCAATCTAAAGCCGCATGCAAGGCTAGTTATCTTCTCTATTAATGCCCAGATAGAAATTAAATAACATTCTGAACCAATGGGGGGAAACCCAAACTATTGAGATGTTTATCATAGTGATGATAATAATACAAAGTAACTCTGGTAGGCATCGATAATTTCACAGTAAGAGAGTAAAGACTATAATTTAAATGGTAAATTAATAATTTATGCTGCTAAATATCACTTATCTCAAAAATGCTTATAACCTGGTAGAAAAGTCTGCCATTGTGTAGATTTAATGAAATGTGTTGAAGACAGAAGTGCAACACCTGAATTTTCTGCTTGCATAACTAGTATTTTCAAAGGCCTTCCTTCCTAAGCTTACCCTAACTGCTCAGCAACAGCGTCACATTCTAAAAACTGTGCTGGTGATGTTGAAACAAACAAAAAACTTTAGACTGTAACCAAAACTACACCAAGTTCTCAATGGAACAAAATTTTTGATCAGGCTGAAAAAAAGTCAACTCAGGAAATAAATGCCTTCTATCATCAAAAAAACAATGAAAACAAACGCAAATGCCTGCCTAGTGTGAGCACAGTTTCGTGTTCGCTCTCACCTGGATGAAGCCTTCTTACAGTCATGTGATGTACAACCCAACACATAGCAACCTTCAGAGTCAACAGTGGCAGAACTCAAATATTTACCTCAAGGAAGTCTAGTTCCTTCCAAAACCTGGCAGCAAAGAAAGCTGTCAAATGGGAAAACTAACATTTCAAGCAAAGCTTAATAACCAAAGTGTAGAGGAAACCACATTAAACATAATTAATATTCCTTATCATAAAAACACCAATATATTCAAAATAAGTGTGAAGGATGTTAGGGTGAATATTTCTTTGCTCCCTTTTTTTATGGGAACGGTCTTGGGATATCATTAAATAAAAGAAAAAAATAATTTAAATGGATAACATATTTTATGTTGAAACAAAACTACAGATTTATAGTGCCAATATAAAGGCTAGAATGGAAATTAACAAGTTTCATCTTCCAAAGGTATTAATTTCAGATTATCACTGGTGCTATATCAGTATGTGCATTGTGACAAAGATGGTGGAAATTTTAAATAAGAAAACCAAAGTTGGAACAAATAAGACAGGAGAACAGAATTAGTATAACTAATGTTATTTTCCAAAAATCAAAACTGTCTAATATGCAACTCAAACCATCATTCTTCATAAAAGTGTATATATATAGAGAGATATATATATATATAATCACTATTTATTGTACCATGCTGTATTATTTAAGACAAAGTATTTAAAAAAAAAAAAAAAAAAACATTCGTGGTATAAGGATAAAGTCTGTAGTTTATTTAGATTTTGAAATGCAACAAAAAGTTTTCGATCACTTATCTAGCTGAAAAAGAAATTGTTGTTACTAGAATTAGTAAACACTTTTGGTTTGTAAAATTGTAATGAGCAATGATCATTAAAAAAGTAACTCAAGATAAAATAAGCAATTAAAATGCCCATTTCTTTAGTTTCTCTGGATACTGTTTAATTATCCAATCTATTAAGATTCTAGAAAGAGAAGGATTAAAGCGGTTTTACAGCTCCAAAGACAATCCAATTTCCTTTTATTGCCAAAAATTAAAATTGTCACTTATGAGATGATTATGACACAATCATATCAAACCTAAAAATCTAAATCTTTTTTTTTACTTTGAGAAATCAAAAATACCAAATAGATTCTAAGTGCTCTATGTTAACTGAAGTGTATATGTAAAGTAAAATACAATTAAGCTTTAAAACGTGGAATATACATTTTGTGTAAGCATTATGTTCTTGGGAATGTAATCTACAGAATATTTTTTTTTACTAAAACTTCAAAACCTTGATACCTGCACATGAAAAATCATAAAAAATATCTAGGTACAACTGTACAAAGAAACTGACACCGATATGCATACTTCCATAGAGAAGTGAACGCTTCAACAGTTGTGTATTTTGGTAAAAGTTTTGAAAGTATGCATATTTTAAAAGTAATTAGGCTTTTAAATAGTGGAGTCTTAGACTATCAGATTTTTATTACTTTTTTCCTTCAAAAAAACACGTCAATATAATGCAAAATGAAAATCAAGGGTATATGGCATGTCATTCTCTTTAAAAGGTGGTTTCTTTTCCCCCCTATAGGACACACTAATTTATTTAAGCCATAATCTCTTGACATTTAAACTTTTAAGTTCACTCTGTCTGTAAAGTATACTCAGATTCCCTGCTGAAGTGCAATGACTGCGCTGAAAAACTTAGAAACAGTTATGAGTAAATTTCACACAATTACTAACCTCCTAAGAATGCACAATGGTATCAGTTAGGAAACAATTGTGCGAAAGTCTTTTTTTTTTTTTTCCTTTTTAACTTGGTGTAGGTAGAATAGCAAGTTTCTGATCTAAAACAAGTAACGCATTGCTTCTATAAAGGTGACGACATGTAAGGCAGTTCAAAGAATGCTGACTAACCAAACAAAACGCAGTTATTGGATTATCTTGCTATTCATATCAGCTTAACTTGTTATAACGCATTGCTCTTGAATCTGTACAGCACTCCATCTTACACAGAGTAACCCCATTCTTGATTAATCTGTTCTAAAGTGCCAGTATTATTTACATTTTTGTTTTGTTTTTTTTTTTAGCCAAAAGTCTGGCCAGTTGTGGCATCTGGTGAAGATGTCATCCCAGCTCTGTTATCATTTACATTCACCAAGGGAAATTCTGGAAATTCAGCACTTGTCCCTGGTCCCCGAAGGTTCACCTGTCCATTGGCAGTGCTAAATTGAGTAGCTATTCCAGCTCTCGATCCATGATATGGAGCACGGAAGGGCTGTTCAAAAGAGCTCATTTGGTAAGCTTGGTGGACAGGCTGAGCCTCAGCCTTCTTCTGAGAAGTCACCTGATCCAAAAAGTCCTGTGTTGATGTGGCAGAAGCATGGTTTGCCTCATCACCTGAAAAGGGAAATGAGTGCTGTGAATCACCAACTATTAGTCCAAAGTGGGACTTATCTGGAGTTGTTCTTAGCGGAGAGTTCATTCCTGATCGAAAGCTGTTGATGGGCATGGCTGCATAGACTTGCTTGTCTATGGAAGAGAATGCTGGCTGATTTGAAAGGGTCTGGTTATCAGTCACAAAGTTAAGGCTCGGGCTATTCAAATAGGCATCATTTTGGCTAGTTCTGTCCAAAGCCTGCTGCAGAAACTTCGAGTATTCCTGCAACATGTTGGCTTTATCTGATGAGGATGCTTGGGAGCTTGATCCAACATTCTCTGACTGGGTGACCTCAGGTACTTCTGAAGAATTTATTGATATGCTAGAAGTCACCTCAGTGTCAGCCACACTGAACGATATCTCGTGCTGTCCGTTAGCTTTATGGGAATAATGATCCAACAGAGTCTGCAGTACCTCATCAGGAATAACATTTTTGTCATGATTACTCTTAATCTCTACATTCAATGCTTGTGAATCCAATATGGATGCTGTAGTACTTTCATCAATGACACTTGCCACAGCTGCTTGTGTTACAGAAGGCTGAGAAGCTATGGTACCCACATTCAGAGCATACTCCCTACTGTTGTTACTTGCTGCTTGAAGATACCGCTTCTTTTTCAAAAACTGCATGGCATCATCATAATTTGTGCTGCTATGCACAGGTTTACTGGGCCCCTCTTGCAAATTATCAACTTGATCAATGTCAGCGTTGCCTTCTGAGTCCAGTAAAGCTTGTTTATCCACAAGCTCAAAAGCATACTTTGAAACTTTGCTCTCTTCATATGTGGATAAAGGTGAAATTGTTTGATTTTGCTCCAGTGGCTGTTTCAGACTTCTCTTACTATTAATTTTTTTGAGAACCAACTTAGGTGGGTGTATTTCTCCTGATGCATCTTCTAAATGCGATCCCCCAACTGAAGAATGCGGCATTTCAACAGCGTATTCTGCTACCATATACTCATCCTTTACTTTAGTACTTGCGGAATAAAGAGGCAAGTAATCATTTTTGTCTTTCTTCAGGTCAGATTTGTCCATACCGCTCTCTTTGTCCATCCCAGATGATTTTTTCTCAGTTTTCTGCCTTTTCTTTTTTGGCAGTGAGTTATCTTTTGGTGACGTAGAAAAGCCAGAATCTTCCTCAGAGGTCAGAAGGCCACCTTTAATGGCACATCTGTTTAGTTTCTTGTCGTGATTTTCATGGCACATACGTTTATGTTTCAATACACGATCTGTTCTGGAAAAATACTGTCCAATTCAGAGGGCAGTAGTGGGTTTTTTGTTTGTTTGTTTTGGTCAACCAGGAAAAGAAAAGGAAAAAAAGAAATAAATTAGTATGACGATATATGTAAGTGTAATAACATACGCAATTCCAAATGAACTTGCTCAGTCAATTTTCTATTACAAATCTAATAAATGACAGTTGTGAGGTTTTCAAACACTTCTAACAGTAAATAACATTTTCTAATTTAACTTATTACAATCATTTTATAATTTAATTATGGACAAAGAATTGCAAATCATCTCTTACCTGTAAACAGTATTCACACTGGTAAGGTTTTTCTCCACTATGAGTTCTCTTATGCCTTTCCATATGATATTTTTGTATGAATCTCATACCACACTCGTCACAGCGAAAAGGTTTTTCACCTAGTACATGATACAGAAAGTTTAAAACAAAACAAATATTGTCAAATAATGAATTGCTTTCCCATAACAATTTCTAACATAAATGGCTTTTGAAAGTTGTCATAATTTGCTCTTTTTAAATGAGAGAAGAGCAAGTCTCCCCTATACTAAATATATTCTCTAATTTAGAATGTCAAGTGAATTTTGCTTTATAAAAATGAAAAGGATTGGAACATGCCAATGGAAAGAAAAAACTGAAAGCAGGCATACTCAATTTCCTTGCCTTTTCACATGTATATGATATATTCCTTTCATGGAGACCATCAGTATCAGGAATTTATGGCAATATGAACATTGTTTTAGTAGACATTGCTATATTAAATAATCTTTAGTATTTTAGAAAATATTGTGAAAAAAGAAAATTTTACCCATACATAGTCCAAGACAATTTTGGGGTATACCTTTCTAACTTAATTTCTTTTAAAAAATATTTATGGTTAAATGAAATCTGAATCCCAGAAAAAAAAATTCTTTAGAATCTAATTTATTAAAATGTTATGAACAGAGCTTAAATTCCAAAAATAAGGTTGGTTTATACAGATTCTTTTTTTTCAGCTCAAACTAGCATTTATCATGCCCTTTTGGGAATGAATTAAACTGAGTACTGTTACTTGGATAACTCCCCACCCCCGATTTTTTTAAATTCCATTATTACTTCTTTAGCTACAAGGAACCATTATTATGGAGATCTGAAATAGTTTTTACTGATAAAACCAGAGTCGAAGTAAACAGAAGAATGTGACAATAAGTTATCTTGACTAATGATTATTTGGGAAACTACTATCTTTCTGTTTCTACCTTTCATATATTCAATAAAATTTTACTGAATATTTCTCCTCTACCCACAGCCGTGCTGTAAAAGGTTAAAAGTGTAAGACATACTACGTGTCTTCAAAGAGTTTATAAAATAGTTGGGAAAACAAGACATACGCCTAATAAAAAGACAACAAGGTCCAGCTCTGGTTTACCTTTACAACTTTATATTCCACCATTTCCCTTCTTTACCCTTTCTTCCGGCCAAACCAAAGCACCCACCCAGCGCATGTTTTCCTGCCTCTCTGCCTGGGTTCACGCTTCCTTCAGTCAGGAATGCCCACCTGTCTCTGTTTAGACATTACATTTCCTTCAAGACTCAACCCATCTCCTCTTTGCCCTATTCTCCCAGGGAAAAGGTATCTTCATCTTCTTTTAAATTTCCATAGAAATTCATCTGTACCTTCCCAACTCCATAATTATTTGTGCATTTCTAGTCTCCTACTAGATTACAGATCTTTAGGTCAGGATCTGCCTAATTTATCTTTATGAAGCTCAAAGTACCTTGCACAATTTTTAAGTCCCAAGTAAATGGCATGAATAATGATTATCACAGAGTGTAAGTGGGAAAAAATATTACCATGAGCTGGTATGATTTAGAAAAGCTTCTGTAAAGAGTTAGAAGAATCTAGGATGGGTAGCACTTAGAGTCAGATAAAGAAAATAATTTGGGGGGAAAAACAGAGCAACTAAGTGTTCAGATACTATAAGCTGTCCAGGAGAAATGGAGCCTAAAAAGAGAATTTAATCTGGCAACAAGAAAACAATGTCAGTAATCACTAGTGAGTTACCAAATTTTAGAGCTGAAGAGACTTTCCAGTGGCTTTCAAATTGTGCTCTTGGGGGATTCCATGCAGGCTCCCAGGAGCTACTGCTGGGTACAACAAAAAGCTCTAAGCTTGTCACCTACAACTCAGGACAGAAAGCTCCACTTTTATATACTGGGGCTCCAAGTAAGCTTTCTTTTAAACTAAGGGTTCGGAGGCTAGAAAGATATCTTAACAAAACTAATCTAGATCACCTTGCTCTTTTTACAGAAAAGAAAATTTGAAGTCCAGAAAAGTTAAGGAGCCTGGCAAAGGAATCTGGAAAGAACTTGAAATTTTCTGGTTTCTAGCCCAATGCTCCTTCTACTATAATACACTCTCTCACGAAGGCAAGTAAACGGGGGATGAAGCAATGGAAGCTGGTAGAGAGGACCACTTACTAAGGAAGTTTAGGAAGGAAACAAATGAGAAAAAGGAGATGAAGGGTGACAGTCAGGAGGCAAACGATTCAAGAGTGAGCACTGTTAAAGACGGGAAAACGGAATTGTTTGAAAGCAGAAAGGAAGTGCAAGTGACAATGAGAAACTGAAAATGAATACTGAACTCAAACTGAACATTATGGTGAATAATCAAAAGAACAAGATCCCAGTGGAACCAGGATGAGAAAGGAAGGAGAATACAAGTAATATATTGGGAAAGAAGAAGAAAGAATAATTGCAGATTTTGAAATGGAGAACATGGATGATAGAATTTGTTAAAGTCATTTATCAAAAATGAGAAAGAATGAAGGAGGAAATTAGGGAACTGACTAGAATTCAATTAATTCTGCATGATGAGAAGACAATATTGTTAAGATGGCAATACACCCCAAACAGATTCAACACAGAAATTGACAACGTGATCCTAAAATTCATGTGGAAATACAATAGCCAAAACAATCTTGAAAAAGAACAAACTCGGAGGACTTAACACTTCTCAATTTCAAAACTTACTACAAAGCTACACTGATCAAGATAACGTGATAACGGCTTAAGAATAGACATATACATCAAGGCATAGGACTGAAAGTCCAGAAATACACCCTTACATTTACTGATTTTCTACAAGGGTGTAGAGGGTCAGAGAGAGCCCAACCGTGACTGTGAAGATGGTGCAGGACTGGGCAGTGTCTCGTTCTGTTGTACACACGGTCACTATGAGTTGGAACTGACTCGACGGCACCCAAGAACAACACAAGGGTGCCAAGGGCACCAGTTTTCTCAACACTATTTACTGAAGAAAAGTTCACCTTTTCTTGGTCACATTTCTTAATCATGATCATAAACTAATAAGTTCTATGGGTCTACTTCTAGAATTGCTACTCTGTTCCACTGGTCTGACTATTCATAAGACAGAACCAAAATGTATTAATTATTAAGGCTTTATAACTTACTTTATCATCTGGTAGGGCTAATCTCCTTCACTGTTCTTTTTCTTTTATCTTTCTGGTTTATTACGTTTGTCCACTTTCCATGTAAGCTTCAGAATTAGTGTGTCTAGTATTAGGGGAAGGAGCCCCGATGGTGCAGTTGTTAAAGCACTCGGCTGCTAACCAGAAAGGTCAGCAGGTTTGAACCCACCAGCCGCTCCACAGGAGAAAGATGTAGCAGTCTTCCCCCATAAAGATAAGAAACAGCCTTGGAAATCCTATGGGGCAGTTCTACTCTGTCCAATAGGGTAGGTATGAGTCAGAATCAACTTGATGGCAACAGGTACGGGACTGGGGTTGTCTTTAACGCTTATGTAACTTAAAAATACTGATCTTTAATTGAAGAAGAGGGTATGTCTTCCCATTAGATTAAGTTTTCTTTTGTGTCCTCAGTAGTGTGTGCTTTCAAAAATAGGCATTTTATACAGCAGTTTTAGGTTTACCAAAAATTGTACAGAAAGTAGAGTTCCCATATACTCCCTCTCCCAGTAGTGTTTTACTGATTTCCTCATATGGGATTTTCCACATTTCTTGTTAAACTAATTTCTATTACTTTATCTGTTTTGGATATTATTTCAAAAAGGGTTTATTTTCTTCCATTATAGCTTCTACCTTAAATATGTGTGTATATGTATGTATAAAGAGTACTGCTTTCTGCTTTTTTTTTTTTTTATTGTACTTCAGGTGAAGGCTTACAGAACAAATAGTTTCTCATGAAACAGTAGTACACATATTGTTTATGACATTGGTTAACAACCCCACAACATGTCAACCCTCTAACTTCTCAACCTTTTTTTTTTTTTTTTGGTGAAAATACACATAGCCAAAGATACACCAATTCAAAAATTTCTACATGCACAGTTCAGTGACATTGACTACGTTCTTCCAATTATGCACTTACTCTCCCTTAAGATGAAGGCTTACAGAACAAAAGTTTCTCATTTAACAGTTATTACAAATGTTGCCCTATGACAATAGTTAACAATCTCACAACACATCAACAATATCCTTACTCAACCTTGGGTTCCCTATCACCAGCTTCCTTCTCCCCTTCTGCCTTCTGGCCCTCGTCACTGGACTCCTGTATCTCGTTAGTCTCATTTGGTTTTACGGGGCTGTCCACTCCCAGGCTGAACGGTGAACCTCGGAGATAACTTCACCACTGAGCTAAAAAGGTGTCTGGGGGCCATACTCTCGGGGTTTCTCCCGTCTCCTTTAGGCCAGTAAATCTGGTCTTTTTTTTGTGAGATAGAATTATGTTCTACATCCTTCTCCAGCTCTGTCCAGAACCCTCTGTTGTGATCCTGGTCAGAGCAGTCAGTGGTGGTAGCCGGGCACCATCTAGCTGTACTGGACTCAGTCTGGTGGAGGCCTTGGTAGCTGTGGACAATTAGTCCTTCGGACTAATCTTTTCGTTGTATCCTGTTCTTTTCATTCTCCCTTGCTCCCGAAGGGATGAGACCAGTGGAGTATCTTAGATGGCCGCTCACAGGCTTTTAAGACCCCAGACACTACTCACCAAGGTAGAATGTAGAGCACTGTCTTTATAAGCTGTGTTATGCCAATTGAGCTAGATGTTCCCCGAGACCATGGTCCCCACAGCCCTCCGCCCAGCAATTCAGTCCCTCAGAGAGTTTGGATGTGCCTATGGGGCGCTTTCTGCTATCTTAATGAATTCTTTTGTCTGTGGTAATTTTTCAGTTGACTCTTGGGTTTTCCAAGTTTACAACCATATTGTCTACAAAAAATGATTTCTATAATTTTTTTTTTGGTCTAATTTTTCTGGCTACTATTTTTAAGCACTATATTAAAAAGTGGAAACCCTGGTGGTGTAGTGGTTAAGAACTACAGCTGCTAACCAAAAAGTTGGCAGTTCAAATCCTCCAGGCACTCCTTGGAAACTCTATGGGGCAGCTCTACTCTGTCCTATAGGGTCACTATGGGCCGGAATCGACTCAATGGCAACATGTTTGGTTTTTTTTTGGTTATATTAAAAATATAACCAAAGTGGTGACAGTGAGCTCTGTATCTTTGGTACTTTGGTCCCCTTTACTGGAAAAGGAAGACAATTTATACAGCACTCAAGTGATATTATGATGGACAGGAAAAGCTTACTTTGAAAAACATCAAAAAGTTTGTAATACAAATGTTTTCACATTCAGAAAAGCAGTAATAAAGTGAGGAAATAAAACAATCCCAAAGTGTTCCACTAATGGTAATTTTCCAATACCCAAAGACTCTGGAGTTTCTAACAGTAATAATTACCCATCAAGACCAAAAATCTTCCCCATTCTTCCTGGTACCTTTGACACGGCATACACTCAGCTGTTTATGAGTAAGAACTCATGATATATGGGTAACCACTAGGGTAAATTATATATATACAAGGAAGTTATAAAGAGGTAAGCTTTATCATCAACTAGCCCACTGTGGCTTAACATATTAAATTGATTTTGATAGTGTCAACTACTCTCCTCTCCAAACCATTCAAATATGGCTTATCAAAATGATTTCTGATATTCACAAATCACCTTTATGTCACCAAATACAACCCAAACTTTTCAGTTATCATATCAGACTTCTCAACAGAATCCAATTCAAGTGATACCTTTCTTCTTGAAATTCACTTTTCCCTTGCCTTCTATGACATCTATGTTGTTTTCAGCTTCTCTGACTTTTCCTTCTTAATGCTCTTTCCAGCTCATCCTCCTCCCTCCAACCATAAAATGTCTTAGTTCTTTAAGCCTTCATCCTAAGCTTTCTCATTTCTCATTCTATAATCTTTACTCTGGCAAGAAGGAAAACTCATCTATTACCATAGCCTTAATTACTCTCAAATCTAAGCTCCAGATCCACACATTCAAACTGCCCACTCAGCATACCCACTTTCATGACTAGAGAGGGACCTCAAATGCATCACATCCCAAACTAAACTTGTGAACTTCAATCCCAAGCTTAGTCCTTCTCCAGATTCCCTACTTCCATGAAGAGTACTACCATCCACCAAGTTGCGCAAATCAGAGACTCGCAAATCTCTCTTCTTTACCCTCATTACCCTTGTTACCCTCTCCGTTATCCAACCAATTAACAGGCCCTACTAATCAGATATCTACTAAAAATCTGTCAAGTCTGTCCACTTCTCTCCATTTCCCACTGCCATCACCAAAGTACAAGACACCATCATCCTCTGGCCAGAAGTATTATAATATCCTCCTAACTAGTAACCTCTCTGGGATTCACTCTTCATCTCCTTCCAATTCCACGCTACAGGCAGATTTTGTTAATATAAGTAAATCTGATCATGCTTAAAGTCTGCTGATGGCTTCTATTGTTGGTAGAATAAGATAAAAACTGGATCCTCTATCATTTGGACCCTGTCTTTCATGTCTGATCGTTGTTGACAATTTCCCTCTTTGCTTTCTAAGTTCTAGTGAAAGTGGCCTTCTTTCAGTTCCGAGAATTTATCATGTTTTTTCTCACCTCAAGGTTCATTTTCATCTAAAATTCCTCCCCTAAACCAATTGTTTGTTATGACAGTGTATGTAAAGCAACTTATACTCAAGAAATGGTAGCTACTGTTCCTATTAATCAGAATGTTAAGTGGAAATTATCAGTAATAAAGAGTGCCCATAAAAGCAAAGCCAAAAATATTTATTATGATACCTAAGGCAAAGTTCAAATGGTCCAGTAATGCATACGTACAACAGGAAGGACTGTCCATCTTTAACAGGGTAGATATAACAAATAATTTACAAGTGTAATAAATATTACACTAACAAAAAAAGCATGCACTAATATGAGAAGAATATAAAATAGTACTTAACAGCGTAGGTTCTAGAGCCAGACTACCTGGGTTTGAATGCTGGTCTCACCATTTAACTGTGAGAAATCGAGTATGTTATTTAAACTCTTAAATAACTTGACATTCTCATCTGTAAAATGAGAATAATAATAGAATATACCTCAGAATCAAATGTTAAATGAGATAACCCATGTAAAATAGTAATTTAAGAACGAAGCTTAGCACAGTGTAATAGCTCAATAACAACAGAAATAAAGAGGCTGTTAACAAATGATTATTATCATTTGTATTTTGGATATAGTTATAACCCACTGATTGGGCTATAAATCCCAAACGAAACTATACTTAAGCTGGACAATAAACTTACAAAAACATGAAACGAGAATTCATGAACTAAATAAATACACGAGCTAGTAACCCCACACTCCAGTAATTTGCTTTGAACTTTAGAAAATGTAAGAATTTTATTAGCATATGGTCCTAGGAGGTCAGAAAGAACATTTATCAAATTAAGGAGAACTCATATACTATACATGAAATTACATTCCACTGGAAATCATCTGAGATTAAATCACAATCAATGAAGTATAAATTAGGTTAGTAAACAAAATCTGTGAAGTTGTTACAGTAACATGAAGACATGTCAGCTAAAGCAAACTGGCAAAAGCCCAAAGGGTGGTAAGATAACTAATGAAAGAAGCTGTATTTCTGAGTAGTATATTTTTGAAAACCCACCTTCCTATTACAGAATGGTTTTCCTTCCCTGGAACCGGAGGGCAGGGAGAAATATCAACTCCTCCATTTCAAAATTTAGAAACATTGGCACTGTTTGCCCATTTTTTAAACTGACACGTTGAGGTTAACACCACTGACCGCTGCCCCCAGCAAAGAAAATGAAGAAAGAGTTTTTCCACTTCTTATGGGTTTCTTTTCTTTTACAGAGCTCTAAAATAATACATTTACCTTGTAATTTTTAAAGTGGTCTAGTTCTGGGGAATAACAAATTAAAAAAGGAAACAATGGAACTGTTTCTTGGCTGCCAAAGATTACGTTTTATACTTCTGCTTTATAAGAAAGATATTAAAGATGATCAATTACCTCTGTTGTTGTTGTTAGGTGCCGTCAAGTTGTTTCTGACTCATCGTGACGCTACGTACAAAAGAACGAACCACCACCAGTCCTGCACCATCCTCACAATCATTGCTATGTCTGAGCCCCTTGTTGCAGTCACTGTGTCAATCCATTTCGTTGAAGGTTTTCCTCTTTTTCGCTGACCCTCTACTTTACCAAGCATGATGTCCTTCTCCAGGGACTGGTTCCTCCTGATAACATGTCCAAAATAAGTGAGATTAAATCTCATCATCCTCATTTCTAAGGAGCATTCTGGCTGTACGTCTTCCAAGACAGATTTGTTCGTCCCTCTGGTAGTCCATGGTATATTCAATATTCTTCACTAACACCATAATTGAAACGCATCAACTGAAAATATTTTTGATTGAAAATATCATGGCTTGGGTCAGGTGCATCTTTGCTTTTTAACACTTTAAAGAGGTCTTTCGCAGCAGATTTGCTCAATGCAATGCATGCTTTAACTTCATGACTGCTGCTTCCATGAGGACTGACTGTGGATCCAAGTAAAATGAAATCCCTGACAACTTCAATATTTTCTCCATTTATCATCATGTTGCTCATTGGTCCAGTTGTGACAAGATTTTTGTTTTCTTCACGTTAAGGTGTAGTCCATACTGAAGGCTTGTAGTCTTTTATCTTCATCAGTTAAGTGCTTCAAGTCCTCTGCACTTACAGCAAGCAAGGTTGTGTCATCTGCCTACTGCAGGTTGTTAATGAGTCTTCCTCCAATCCTGAAGCCATGTTCTTCTTCTTATAGTTCAGTTTCTTGGATTATTTGCTCAACATACAGATTAAGTAAGTATGATGAAAGGACAGAACCCTGATACACACCTTTCCTGATTTTAAACCACGCAGTACCCCTTGTTGTATTCTAACGACTACCTGTTGGTCTCTGTATAGGTTCTGCATGAGCATAATTAAGTGTTCTGGAATTCCCATTCTTCGCAATGTTATCCATAATTTGTTACGATCCACACAGTCGAATGCCTTTGTATAGTCAACAGAACACACGTAAACATCTTTCTGGTATTCTCTGCTTTCAGGCAAGATCCATCTGACATCAGCAATGATATCCCTTATTCCATGCCCACTTCTGAATCTAGGTTCAATTTCTGGCAGTTTCCTGTCGATGTACTGCTGCAACTGTTTTTGAATTATCTTCAGCATAATTTTATCTGTGTGTGATAGTAATGATATTGTTTGATAACTTCCACATTCTGTTGGATCACTTTTTTTTGGAATGGGCAAAAATACGGATTCTTCCAGTCTGTTGGCCAGGAAGCTGTCTTCCAAATTTCTTGGCATAGGCGACTGAGTGCTTCCTCCATTGCATCTGTCTGTTGAAACATCTCGATTGGTATTCCGTTAATTTCTGCAGCCTTGTTTTTCACCAATGCTTTCCATACAGCTGGAAACCCTGGTGGCATAGTGGTTAAGTGCTATGGCTGCTAACCAAAAGGTCGGTGGTTCGAATCCACCAGGCACTCCGTGGAAACTCTATGGGGCAGTTCTACTCTGTCCTATACGTTTGCTGTGAGTTGGAACAGACTCGACGGCAACGGGTTTTCAGTGAAGCCTGGACTTGTTTCTTCCGTGTCACAGGTTCTTGATCATATGCTACCTCCTGAAATGGTGGAACGCTGACCAATTCTTTCTGATACCTCTAATAAGAGCTCAATCACCTCTAATAATAGCAAAATCCTAGACAGATCCTATACATAATTTTAAGGATTTGAGAGTTGGTTTAGGAACCATACCTGAAAATAAAACTGTTCTGATTCTGAACATAAGCTGAATAACATACAATTATGGCAATCTCCATTTCTCATTTCTCTATCAGTCAAAGTATACAGTCAATACACAACTGGTACTAAAACCTAAGCACATTAACACTAAATAATTGATGTCCCAATGATGACAGCTAGGCATTACAAGACCTAAATTAACACAATACTAACTTATGGTAAACACTATCTAAATGTGACATATGTAACTAATGTCTGATTATTTTAAAAATTGTAATTCAGAAATATCACACACACAAATCTATCTTCTATAGATGTGGTTTTAAAATATTTTTAAAATTAGTAAAATGATTGGGTACGTCTGTGTCCCTACCAAAAAGAAATCTAAATTAGAATACCAAAATAGACTTAGTAAAACTATCTCTATTCTCTGTTCAGTGGTAGAATTCTTGCCTTCTGTGCAGAAGACCAGGGTTCTAATCCCAGTCAATGCACCTCATGCACAGCCACCATCCATCTGTCAGTGGAGGCTTGTGTGTTGCTATGATGCCGAACTTCAAGACAAAGACAGGCTATGAAGAAAGGCCTGGCGATCTACTTCTGAAAAGCAGCCAATGAAAAGCCTATGGATTACAATGGTTCGATCTGCAATTAATCATGGGGATGGCACAGGACTGGGCAGTATTTCATTCTATTGTGCATGGGGTCACCATGAGTCAGGGGCCGACTCGATGGCAACTAACATCTCTCTTTGCAGATGACATGATCCTATATCATAGAAAACGCCAAAAAATCCACAAGAAAGCTACTATAGCTAAAATGAATTCAGCAAAGTTGCAAGGTACAAAATCAACACAAAAATCAGTCATGTTTCCATACATTAGGAATGAACAATCTGAGAAGGAAATTAAGAAAACAATTTCACTTACAATAGCATCTCAAAGAATAATCCTTGAATAAATTTAACCAAAGAGGTGAAAGACTTGTACACTGAAAACTCCAAAACATTGCTGAAAGAAACTAAAGATGACCTAAATAAATGGAAAGACATCTGTGTTCATGGACTGAAAGATTTAATATTGTTAAGATGTCAATACTACCTAAAGTGATCTACAGATACAACACAATCTCTATCAAAATTCAAACAGCCATTTTTGAAAAAGCCGATCCTCAAATTCACGTGCAACTGCAAGGGGCCCTGCAACAGTCAAAACAATCTTGAAAAGAAGAACAAAGTTGGAGGACTCACACTTCCCAATTTCAAGACTTATGCAAAGCTACTGTAATCAAAACACTGTGGCACTGGCTCAAGGCTAAATATACAGACCGATGGAACAGAACTGAGAATTCAGAAATAAACCCACACATCTACCTATGCACAATTGATCCTGAGTGCTAAGTACATTCAAAAGGAAGAATAGTCTTTTTAACAAATGGTGCTGGGACAACTGAATTTCCACATGCAAAAGTATGGAGTAGGATCCCTACTTCACATCATATAGAAAAATTAACTCAAGATGGATCAACAATCTAAATACAAGAGCTAAAACCATAAAACGCCTAGAAGAAAACATAGGAGTAAGTCTTCATGGCCCTGGACTTGGCAGTGGGTTTTTAGACATGACACCAAAAACATGAGCAATAAAATAAAAAGTAGATAAATTGGACTTCATCAAAATTTAAAACTTTGGTACATCAAAGGCTATTATTAAGAAAGTAAAAAGACAACCTACAGAATGGGAGAAAATATTTACAAATTATACATCTGATAAGGGTTTAATACCCTGAATACATATAAGAACTCCTACAATTCAACAATACAAAGACCCCAATTAAAAAATGGGCGAAGGGCAAAACAGACATTTCTCCAAAGAAGATACAAATGGCTAATAAAAAAAACCCCAGCAAAACCAAACCCGTTGCTGTTGAGTCGATTCCAACTCATAGCGACATTATAGGACAAAGTAGAACTGCCCAATAGAGTTTCCAAGGAGCAGCTAGTGGATGTGAACTGCCGATCCTTTGGTGAGCAGCCGAGCTATTAACCACTGTGCCACCAGGGCTCCCAAATGGCTGATAAATACATGAAAAGATGCTCAACACCATTTGTCATTAGAGAAATGCAACTCAAAACCACAATGAGATACTATTTCTCATCCAGTAAGATGGCTATCATAAAAAATAAATAATAACAAGAGCTGGTGAGCGCACTGAGAAACTGGAACCCTTGTGCGTTGCTGGTGGGAATTTAAAATGGTGCGGCAACTGTGGAAAATAATTTTGGCAGTTCTTCAAAATGTTAACTATGGAAAAACTCTATGACTTAGCAATTTCACTCCTAGGTTTATAACAAAAAGACTTGAAAGCAGAGACTCAGACAGAATCTTGTAAACTAATGTTTACTGCAGCATTATTCACAATAACCAAAAAGTAAAAACAACCCAAGTGTCCATCAACAGATAAATGGAAAAACAAAATGTGGTATATACATACAATGGAATATTATCTAGCAAAAACAAGGAGTAAGTCCTGATACATGGTATGATACGATAAGTAAACCTTGAAAACATTATGCCAAGTGAAATAAGCCAGACAAAAAGGACCAATACTGTATATTTTCACTTGTTTGAAAACTCTAGAATAGGCAAATTGATAGAGACAGTGGCTGGGAGGAGGGAGAAACGGGAAGTTTTTATTGCTTAATGGATAGAGTTTCTCTCTGGGGTGATGTAAAAGTTCTGGAAATAAATACACAGTGGTGATGGCTGCACAACATCATGAACTCAGTGTCAGTGAACTGTATACAAGCACTCTATTTTTTAAGGTGTTATCTTTAAATGTTGGTGAAATTTACATTCTAATCTAAAATACTTCTGTTTTATGGATATCTTTTCTTAAAATAATATTGAGCATCTACTAGGTGCCAAGCACTTGCTGGCAACTCTCACATTTAAACCGACTCCTATCTATTAGGTAAATGAATCCCCCAAATTAAGTGATTTTTGCCTAAGGCCATGGTGCTAATAAACCAGGTCCAGGACTGAACCCTGGATGGCCTTCTTTCCTCTCAGAAAAGGTGCTTCACAGCATCATATTCATCTACCTCATAGTTTACCTCAGGACAGCCCAACATGTGGTGCAACCATGTACGAAGCTTTCATGCATTAATTTGAAGAGTATTAATATTTCCCAGTGTCTGGTCCTCTTCCAGGAAAATGTCATTCACTGGAATGGTTACAGCCCAGGTTTTCTTATTATTTTACACTTTTTGAAAAGTTTCGACAAACGTATACACACTTAAAGCCATCACCACAATACACCATAAAAACAACCTTCACCACAAAGTTTCCCGTTACTCTCTGTAATCCCTCTCTCAGCCTGTCACCTAGCCCTTCTCCAGGCAACCAATTATCTGCTTTCCTAACCTACTGTTTATCTTAATTATTATTATGGATACTTTCAAACATATACAAAAATAGAGAAGAAAATAACGAGCCTTCGTGTACCAATCACCCAACTTCAATATTATCAACGCAAGGTAAATTTTGTTTTGTCTAACCCTCCCATTATTTCTTTCTTCCTTATTTTAATCAAGTAAACTTTATTGAAGAATAACAATCATAGAGAAAAGTAAATAAACCATAATCATAGCTCAATGAATTTTCACAAAGTCCATCTATTCATGTAACCAGCATCCATATTAAGAAATAGAATATTTCCAAAGGATTAATGAACCACATGAACCAAAGCCTCCATCAGCCTGAGCCCAGAAGAACTAGATGGTGCCTGGCTAACACCACCGACTGCTCCCACAGGGATCACAATTGAGGGTCTCGGACAGAGCGGGAGAACAATATAGAACAAAATTCAAATTCAAAAAAAAAAAAGACCAGACTTACTGGTCTGACAGGGACTGGAGGAACCCCCGAGACTATGGCCCTGGACACCCTGCTAACTCAGAACCGAAGCCACTCCTGAAGTCTACCTTTCAGCCAAAGATTAGACAGGCCTATAAAACAAACAATAGCACATGTGAGGAACATGCTTCTTAGTTCAATCAAGTATATGAGACCAAATGGGCAACATCTTCCCAAAGCAAAGATGAGAGGGCAGGAAGGGATAGGAAACCTGGACAAACGGAACCGAGGAACCCAGGGTGCAAAGGGAAAGGGGAGAGTGCTGACACATTGCAGCAATTGCAACCAATGTCACAAAATAATATGCATATAAATTTTTTAATAAGAAACTAATTTGTGCTGTAAACTTTCACCTAGAACACAGTAAAATTAAAAAAAAAAAAAATGCAACTAAGATGAAGAATACATAGTGCCCAGGACAGAGTAGAGATTCTCTATGTGTGAAGTTTTTAATATTAGTCACTGCCTGCCATCAGAAAAAGAAAAAAGAGA
>NW_004443962.1:7142737-7161099 GCF_000243295.1 Trichechus manatus latirostris | reverse complement strand
AATTTAAAAGCATATAAAAAAGTACACAGAGGGTACCCTCACCATACTTTTTAAATAAACTTTTTACTGAAATATACCTACAGAAAAGTATACAAATCATAAATGTATAGCTTGATGAATTTCTTCAAAGTGAATACACCTGTGTAATCAGCATCCCCCAAACCAAGAAACAGAACAGTATGAGCACTGCAGAGGCACCTCACCCCCTCTCCATCGGTAATTACTACCCTGATTTCTAACATAATTTTTTGAACTTCGTATGAATGGAATTCGTACAGTATGTATGCTTTTCTGTTTAGCTTCTTTTATTCAACATTATGCTCGTAAGATTTGTCCATGATGTGGTGTCTAGCAATAGTCTACTCATTCACACTGCTGTATGTCTTCTATTGCATGAATATACCACAATTTATTCATTCTACTGTTGACAGAAATCTGCGCTGTTCCTAGTTTTTGGCTGTTACTAACAATGCTTCTTTAACATTCTTGTACACATCTTTTGGTGAAAATGTGTACACATTCATATAGGGTACACAGTTAGGAGTGGAAATATCAGACCACAGGGTTTTGTAAATGTTTGATACAGTTTACCAAAGTGCATGTAGCCATTTACAGACCCACCAGCAGTATATAAACATTCCAGTTGCTCTACATCCTTGCAAGTACTTCGTACTGCCCCGTAGTTTTCATCTTAGTCATTCTGGGGTGAATGCAAATGGTATCAGATTACAATTTTAAGTAACATTTTCCTGATGACTAATGAAGCTGAGTAACTTTACATACGTTTTCATGTTTATCGACCATTTAGGTATCTGTGTGTGTGTGAAGTGTCTGTTCAAACTTTTTGTTCATTTTTCTATTAGCTTATCTTTCCCTTAACAGATTTGTAGGAATTCTGTATATATTTGTCAGGCTTAGGTTTCCACACTCTTAATGGTGTCTTTGATGATCAGAAGGTCTTAATGTTAATGTAACTCAATGTTATCATTTTTGCCCATTATGATTAGCACTTTCTGCATCCCTACACCAAAGTCATGAAATTATTGTATAAGATCTTCTTATAGAGTTTTTATTATTTTACCTGTCACATTTGTATCTACAATCCATCCAGAATGAACTTCTGTGTATAGTGTAAGGCAGAGTCAAGTTAACTTTTCCCACAGACTCAGCAACATTCATTAATAAGATTCTCCTTTCTCTACCACATTGCAGTGTTATTTTTGCCATAAATTAAATGAATACATGTGGGTAGGTCTGTTTCTGGACTGCATATTTTGTTCCATTGGTCTTTGTCTTTCCCTGTGCCAATAAGACACTATCGCAAACTATTACAGTTTTATATTTTGATACTCAGTACAGTAAACTTGACAGCTTCTTCAAGGCTGTCTTGGTTATTCTTGGCTGCTTCCTTATCCATGCAAGTTTTAAAATCAATTTGAATGTTCTCCTCTCCCTCCCATCTCTCTCTCTTTTACAAACACCCACACACATACCTCTCTGCTGAGACATTAATAAGAATTGCTTTTAATCTATAGATTAGTTTGGGGGATAGATGTCACAACAACAGCCTTCTAATCAATGAACAAATTACGTTCATTTATTTTTCTTTTTGGTTTAGAAGTCTTGCTCATCTTTCATCAGATTTATTCTCAGTTATCGATATTTTTTAATATTATTTTAAGTGGTGCCATAGTAAAAATTGAATACTGAGCTTACATGTAGTGATGACTTTGATGAATTCACTCTAAATTTTCATCTGTAAATCATTACAGATTTCCTACATACACAAAATAATCTACTGTGTTTGCTTGCTTTTTCTGCCCACCCCCTCCCCCCCAACTCCTTGCATTATTGCATTGGCTAGGGCCTCAAATACAACACTGAACAGAAGTGATGACACCAGGCATCATTGTCCCATTCCCAAACTCAGGGAAACCTTTTACTATTTCATCATTAAGTATAATATTTGCTATAGGTGTTTGATACATACTTCATCAGATAAAAGAAGCTCCCTATTATTCCTAGTTAGCTAAGAGTTTAATTTTTTAATCATCAAATGCTTTCTATCTATTGAGATAATAAAATATTCTTCCTTTTATCATTAATGGAGTAAATTAGATTTACTGATTTGTGTATGTCAAACCAGTTTTGGATACCTGGAAAGCTGACACTGTCATGATAAATTATCTTTTTAATATACTGCTGGATCAGACAGCTAATATGCTGCATAGGACTTTTGCACCTATGATAATGAGAGATAGGCTTATAATTTCCTCTTTTTGTCAAATCCTTGTCAGGGTATGATATCAAACTATGGTGGTCTCATAAATGAACTAGGAAGTACTTCTTCTTTTTCTAAATTTTTTAGGAGAATTTGTGAAAGGTTGGTGTTATTTCTTCCTTGAATGCTTGGAAAAATTCACCAGAAGCCATGTAAGCCTGGAGATTTCTTTGTGAAAAAGTCTTAAATTTAGATTCAATGTGTTTAGTAGATATAGGACTATTTACGTGACCTATTTTTTCCTTGTTGCAGCTTTGTTAAATTACATTAATCTAGGAATTTGTCCATTTATTTTAATTTACAAAAATTTTAACATAAAGTTGAAATGATTTGCATAGGATCTACAGCGATGCACACATTAAAAATCCTGATATTGTTAATTTACATCTCATAGTGTGTTGAGGCTTGCTTTATGGTCAAATAAATTATCTGTTTTCACAAACAACCGATGTACACTTGAAAAGAATGTGTATTTGGTCATTGTTGGGTGTACAGCCTATACATGTCACTTAGGTCAAGATTGTTAATTGTGTTGTTTAGATCTCTGACTGATTTTTTTTGTCTTTTGTACCACCAGCCATTGAGAGAGACGTACCGTAGGTACCCACTGTGACTATGCATGTCTACTTTGTTTGTGTTCTGTCAATTTTTGCTTTATATATTTTTAAACTATTAATAGATATGTAATGTTAACAAAATTTTAAGTCTTCTGGTACACTCAACCCTTTATCATTATGAAATGTTCCTCTTTATCTCTAGTACTGCTTCTTGCCTTAAAGTCTCTTTTGTTTGGTATCTGCTTAGTTTACAACTGCTATTTATTGCTGTTAGTGTTTATATTGTGTGTTTTTTCTATCATTTTACATTCAACCTTAATGGTCCTTATGTGTAAGGTATGTCTCTTATACAGACGATGTAACACGACGGTTTTGGTCCTTCATATTGGAGTATCTAGACTACTTGCAATTAACGTACTTCCTGATGTATTTTGATTTAAGTCTAATATTTTATTATTTGTATTATCTCCTCTGTTCTTTGTCCCTTTTCTTCTCTTTTATTGCCTTCTTATGATCAAGTATCTTTAATATTTCCATTTTTCTACCCTTGTTTGATCTTGTTGGTTTCAACTTCTTTTACTATTCTTTTAGTGATTCCATATAAATGACTTATTAGACTCTAATATATATTATTACTTCTACCACTTTGACATCAAACTAGGATCTCAGAGCATCAATTCCATTTACCTGCCTCGTTCTTTTTTTACTATCATTGCTACACATTTTTATGCTATATATAATTTAAACCCCACAATTACATTATTATTGTTTGGTATGTGAGTATTCACTTACATTTAGCCACATACTTACTGTCTCCGCCACTCTTCATTCCTTCCCTGTATTTCCATATTTTCATATGCGATCATTTTCTTGTTAAGCCTAAATAACTCTCTTTATTGTTCCTTTTAGTGTGAGACTGTTAACAAATTTCTCAGTTTTTGTTCATCTGAAGACTTTTTGAGTTTACCTTTATTTCTGATGGACAGTTTCTCTAGGTAGAGAATTCTAGGTAAGCTTTCTGCATTTTAATGATGTCATTCCATTTTTTTCTGAATTCCATCATATCTAAAGAAAAAGCAGCTATATTCTTGCTGTTTCTTTGCAAGCAACTTGTGCTCCTATTGTCATTAAGGTTTTCTTAGTCCTTAGTTTTCAGCTGTTTGATACGATGTGCCTCCTCTTCTTTCCCTTCCTCCTTCTCTTTCTTTTTCTTCTTCCTTTTTTAATTCCATCTGCTTGGAATTAGCAGAGCTTCTTGAAAGTGTCTTGGTACCTTTCATCAGTTTGTAAAATTCACAGCCCTTATCTCTTCAAATGTTGTTTGTCCCATGCTCTCTCTTCATCTTCTGGGACACCAATTATAAATATGCTGCAGTCTTTCTCAACCAGAATTCCACGAAAGAACTAAGCTCTAATGCCCTAAGACATCCGTTTTATGCAGTAAATTACTTCTCTCCTATGCATCTAGAACAGAACTAGTTATGTACTATCCTTGGGAGAAGTAAGAGAACAGTCATTCAAATAATTTTCTGTGCTCTATGGTTCAGATGAAGACTCTTTGTTGAGAAGTATCCCACATATCCTTTTCTGCATTTTCACTTTTTTCTCTGTGGTATTTTCTACTGCTATCTTCCAGTTCACTTCCAGTTCTTCTCTTTTACTGTCTCTATTCTTCAATTAAACCTGTTATTTATATTAGTTACTATATTTTTAAGTACTAGAATTTCCATTTGCTTCTTTTATAGACTAGAATTCTCTGGTAAAATTCTCCAACTTTTCCTCTATTTTCCGTACTCTTTCTACTTTTTTATTAAAACATATTAATCAGTTTAAATTTTAAAGCCCTTCTCTGATAACTCTAATATTCAGATCACCTGTGAGCTTGTTTTTATTGTCTATTTTTTTCTCTTAGTTTTCTGTCATTCAGAAAACTCCTGGCATGCACTGTAATTTGATTAAATATGAAACACTGGGCATAAAAAATTGTAGAGGCTCTGGATGGTGTTATTTCTTTTAGAGAGGGTTCACCCTGATTTCTCCTGAGTATGTAGGAGTGGGGGCTGATAAGCTAAATCCCAAAATGGATTAAGCTGACTTGATGCTGGGTTATTTCACAGGAAATCTAAGACTCTGTGGCTTTTCAAAATAAGAAAATGTTCTTTCTCCGCCCCTCTCCTCACTACGCTCAAAAACTTTTTTAAATTAAAAACTGCTGTCCCATTGTCCAGCCAACTGGCCTAACACTGTTTTTAGAGTTTCTGATCTACCCCTCAGTTCAGTGAGTTTTGCCTGGGGTCTGTCTTAAAAGCCTGTGAGCAACCATCTAAGATATAACAATTGGTCCCATTCACCTGGAGCAGGAGAGGAAGAAGGAGACCCAGGAACCCATGAAGGAACTAGACTGTCTCCTTTGCCATGAGACCAGAAGTACTGGATGGTGCCTGGCTCAGTGTTTTGATCAAAGACTCAACAGATGAGTCCTGATCAAAAGGGGGAAATATGTAAACAGAATTTCAAATTTCTTACAGAACCCAGACTTGCTGGACCCACTGAGGCTGAAGAAACCCTTGAATCTGTTGTCCTGAGAAAATTTTTGAACCCTGAACCAAAACTATCCCAACGTCATCTTTGAACTAAACAACAGTTTAGCTGAATTAGTAGAGAATGTTTACCTTGAGCATTGTACTCTTTTAAAGAATTATCTTTATTAGACCAAACTGACAACAGTAACTCTATAAAGCATAGATGAGTACCATGATTTTTACTCAAATAACTCACGCCTTCTATGTTTGCTTGCCAAGTGTGCCCTCCCCAACGAAGTATTTTTCTAAGAGTGCTATGCTAATTTTGTTTTTAAAGCAACATGTTAAAAAACTGGCATAGCAGCGCTTATGAAAATACCTTGAGGGGAGAGGGCACGGTTGGCAAACAAACGTAGAAGGCATGCATTATTTGCGTGAAAATACGGTAGTTTATGGGGGCAGTGAGTCTAAGTCAATGGAGGTAAAATAATATGGGAAGAGATAGTGAGAATGGTGATAGAACGTGGAGAATCTAACCAATGTCATTGAACTGCACACGCAGAAATAGCTGAATGGGTGTATGATCTGCTGTGTATACTTTCACCAAAAAAACAAAAACAAAAACAAAAAACTGCTGTCCCAGATTCCCAACACTTACCCATGGCTTCGCAAACCCCAGAAAATAGCACAGCAATATTAAGCTCATTGGTTTTTCTTCTCAACTAAGTTTTACCTTCTTCTGAACACTGCTATTTTTCTCTTGTGACTTTTTTATAGTCTTTTACTGTCTTTTGGTCAGTGACCAGCAAACTGCCTTAGTGCTTTATAACTCAGTACTATTTAGTATCAAATACCATGATATTTTAACTGTAAAATGTCTAAAATTTTATATAACATATTCTCTCTAATAGCATCAGGTCTCTATGAACTTTATCATGAAATTTTAGATTGTTCAATGTCAATTTGAAGGTCACCACTGTTAATTTAATATGAAATGTGGTAACAGAGCATTTTAAATGCTACGAACAAAGCATGAATCTGTTAAATAAATTACTTTTTTATTTACTGTTAAAGAATATACACATTAGTCATATGCTAAAATATTTTCCAAATGTAATTTCTTTTCCATATCATACAAGTTAAATTCTTCTTCTTTTTTATTGTGCTTTAGGTGAAAGTTTACAGCTCATACAAAAATTTCTCATACAAATTCAGCCAAAGATTAGACAGCCCCATAAAATACAATGAGACTAATGGGGCACAACAGTTCAGGGACAAGGACTAGAAGGCAGGAGGGAACAGGAAAGCTGGTAATAGGGAACCCAAGGTTGAGAAGGGACAGTGCTGAAATGTTGTGGGGTTGTTAACCACTGTCATAAAACAACATGTGTACTGTTTAATGAGAAACTATTTGTTCTGTAAACATCTAAAGTACAATAAAAAAAAATTTTTTTTTTAATTTCTCATACAAAAATTTAAACATACATTGTTAAGTGACCCGAGTTACTATCCCCATAATGTGACTGCACATTCCTCCTTTCCACCCCAGATTTCCGTGTCCATTCAACCAGCTCCTATCAATTTCTGCCTTCTCATCCCGCCTCCAGACAGGAGCTGCCCATTTAGTCTCGTGTATCTACTTGAATTAAGCACACTCTTCATGAGTATCATTTTATGTCTTATAGTCCAGTCTATTCTTTGTCTGAAGAGTTGGCTTTGGGAATGTTTTCAGTTCTGGGTTAACAGAGAGTCCAGGGGCCATGTCTTCTGGGGTTCCTCCAGTCTCAGTCAGACTATTAATTTTAGTCTTTTTACTAGAATTTGAGTTCTGCACCCCATCTTTCTGCCGGTCCATCAGGGACTCTCTGTTGTGTTCCTTGTCAGGGCAGTCATTGGTGGTAGCCAGGCACCATCTAGCTCTTCTGGTCTCAGGTTGATGGAGTCTCTGGTTTATGTGGCCCCTTTTGTTTCTTGGGCTAATACTCTCCTTGTGTCTTTGGCATTCTTCATTCTCCTTTGCTCCAGGTGGGTTGGGACCAACTGATGCATCTTAGATGGCTGCTCACTAGCTTTTAAGACCCCAGACGCAACTCACCAAGTGGAATGCAGAACATTTTTTTTAATAAACTTTGTTATGCCAATTGACCTAGATGTCCCCTGAAACCATGGTCCCCAGACCCCTGCCCCTGCTACTCTGTCCCTCGAAGTGTTTGGTTGTGTTGAGGAAACTTCTTGGCTTTTGGTTTAGTCCAGCAGTGTTGACTTCTGCTGTATGCTGTACTGTGTGATACCCTTCCCTTCACCTAAGATAATTCTTGTCTACAACCTAGTCAGTAAATGTCCCTCTCCTTCCCTACCCACCATAGTAACCAGCAAAGAATGTTTTCTTCTGTGTTGAAACCTTCTCTTGATTTCTTATAATAGTGGTCTCATACAATATCTGTCCTTTCGTGACTAATTTCACTTAGCATAATGTCTTTCAGATTCATCCATGTTATGAGATGTTTTGTGGATTCATCGTCATTCTTTATCATTGCGTAGTATTCCACTGTGTGAATATACCATAATTTGTTTATCCATTTGTCCACTGATGGGCACCTAGGTTGTTTCCATCTTTTTGCTATTGTGAACAGTGCTGCAACGAACATGGGTGTGCATATGTCTATTCGTGTGATGGCTCTTATTTCTCTAGGATAGATTCCAATGAGAGGGATTGCGGAATCATGTGGTACGTCCACTTCTAGCTTTTTAAGGAAGCGTCAAATAAATTTCCAAAGTGGCTGTGCCACGCAAGTTAAATTCTTTTAGTGTTTCAGTTTGATAGTAAAACACTGATTAATGTGAAACGTACAACTTAACCAGTTTTTAAGTAGATGTAATAAATTACCTACTGAATATAATCAAATATAATCAAAATGATGCATACTGTTTGTTAAAATACATAGTAAACTTATATAATATGCAGAAAACTTAATACATGAAAAATGAAACCTAGTATCTTTAAAAATTTTTTGGTTTTGGATTTCTGCATATTTCAGAAAATACATTAATGTAATTCATTACCATTTTACTTCCATTTGCATTAAGGATAGAAAAATTAATAGTATATTATATATAAAAATAAAATGTGACGGTATCTTAGGAAATGTATCTATTATTCCCTAAGATGTCCCTCAGGAAAACAATGTTTTTCTATCAATTTGAAAAAAATAGTCTAAAGGAGAAAATATTGCAAATCACATATCTCAAAACTCAACAAAATAAGAAAACAAACAATCCATTTTAAAAGAGGGCAAGAGTTAGACTGATACTTAACCAAAAAATATGCAAGTGGAAAATAAGCACATGAAAAGGTACACAACATGATTAATCACTAGGGAAATGTAAATTAAAACTATAATTAGATACCAGTCCATACCTATCGGATTGGCTAAAGTAAAAATATCTGACAATACCAAGTGCTGTCAAGGGTGCAGAGCAACTGTAACTCTAACTTGCTAGTGAGAATGCAAAATGGTAGTCACTCTTTGGGAAATAGTTTGGTAGTTTCTTATTGAAGTTATAAACATACTTACCATACAACCCAGCAATTCCACTCCTAAGTAGTTTCACAAGTGAAGCAAAAACATATGTTCACATAAAAAGTTGTATGAGAATTTTTATGACAAATGTTTATAGCAGCTTTATTCATAATGCCTCCAAATTGGAAACAACACAAATGTACCTCAATGGGGAATGGATGGACGACCTGTGGTATATCCATACAACAGAACACTACTCAACAATTAAAATACAAACAAACAAAAATTATTGATTCATATAACAGCACGGATGAATCTCAAATGCACTATGCTAAGTGGACGAAGCCAGACTCAAAAGGTACATACTGTATGATTCAATTTTTATGACATTCGGGAGAAGATAAAACTATACAGAGACAGAAAACACATCAATGTTTGCCAAAGGCTAGGGGTGGAGGAGGGTGACAGAACTGTTCTATAGCTTGCATGGTGGTGACTACACCACTATATTAATCTCCTAGAAGTACATACTAAAAAGGGTGAATTTATTGTATGCAAATTATACTTCAATTTAAAACAATGAAAAAAAGAAGTCCAAAGTCCACAAAACTTATTTCCCTTAAAATGAGAGAATCAAAATGTAAATTATCTATGTGCATATCTATGCAGACATTAAGAAAACCCTCAGCTATTCTGTAAAATAAAATAAATCACTATTAGCCCACTTCCTTCGAAAGATCAAAACATTCCAACTCATGGATGAATAGATGGGATACTAGGAACTTGCTGAAGTTCTCTTCTGGTAACTTTGATTTTCTCAGTGAAACAGGAAGCAGGTAATCAACTGAAAGTGAGAGGGGAGGAGGAGATGCTGGAGGTTTACAGAAAGGAGAAGGTATGAAATATTTGTCTGGGAGAAAGACTGGCCAGAGAGTAAATGTTTTAGGCATGGAGACAATCTGTTACAACTACCCAACTCTGTGTTGTAGGGAGAACGTAGCCATCAGGGTGTCGTTTCGGACCCCATCTAGGTGGGTGCGTGACAAAGTGAACGGAGAAGGGAAATGATCGATTGCCAGCAGGCATTTAGGGCCCACTTATGGTTTCCCAATAATAAGTTTAAAGTGATCCTAATTCCGCAAGGCTTTCTATTTAATTCCAAGAGTCAGGTGCATGGAAAGGTTGAGTTAAATTCACCTAAGGTTGTAATTTAACCAAGTGAGTACTATGTATGAGAGAGAAGCAATGGGGTGTAAACAAGTGATTATGATAAATGACTACAGAACTTAAACTGGGTAAAGAAGATAAAAATGCGAGGACAATGAGAGCTAGTGAAATGGAGGGAGAATCACTAGATTATAGGTCTTAGTGGAGACAATGGATTGTTGAAACCCAAGTCCAAGAAGGCAACAGTGGGAACGATAGGAGGTGGTGCTTGAAAACAAGAAACTGAAATGAATAATGAAATCAAAATCCTGATGAGACTGAAGTTTGGTAACAACTGGTCTCAGGTATAACCATGACTATGGTAGAATGAATGACAGGATCATGCGCAAAGCAGAGCTCTAGGAACGGATGGGCTAGGGGCATTCAAAGAACAATCTCTATGACAGGGGTCAGCGAATGTTTTCTAAAAGTGCCAGATAATAAATATTTTAGGCTTGATGGGCCAAGAGATAAAATTAAGGATGTAGTGTATATACTCATATAAAAAGAGATAAAACAATTTCCAAAATTTTTTAATTGATGAAATTCAAAGTATAATAATAACAGAGTACAATCTTTTGTAACAGGTATACTAGTGAGAGGAGTCCCTGGGTGGTGTGAACGGCTTATGTGTATGTCTGCTAACCAAAATGCTGCAGATTAGCCAGAGGAGACTTGTAAGAAAGGCCTGGTGATCGACTGAATAATCAGCCACTGAAAACCCTATGGAGTACATTCTACTGACACAGTTGAGGTCGCTATGAGTCAGAATTGACTTAACAGCAACTGGTTTATATTAATAAGATGACAGGAATTCTTTTTCATGGGGAGAAGAGCTAATATTTTGCTTAGTTGGAGTTCAAAGTCCGTGTTCCCTATCATCAAAATCAATTGCAAATGTTCATCTGTTAATGCTGATCTGTAATAAGATTTTATGTATCTGATCTCTGAAACTGTCTTTTCACAAAGATAGGTACTGATATATCAGTCCAGGAAAATATGACTTTAATTCAGCATTACTCATCACTTAAAGACATTTATAGAATTGTTACATTTTTCTCTTGATATCTGCCTTTTAGCATGCCATTACATTGCAAATTAATTACTTCCAAGTGATGGGTAGGCAGAGGCTCAATTACACTTCAATAGATTCTGAAATATGGGTATTTCCTTTACACTTGTATAAAGGCTCTAAAACTCTATGGAAACTGTAGTTTGAGCTCAGAAAATGTATATCCACCGCATATTTGTGAGAATAGAAATCCTGCACCTTGTTCTAACTTCTGACAGTATATAAAGCAGCGTTTTGCGATTTAACAATATTAGTTGCTGTCAGGGAGCCCTGGTGGCACAATGGTTAAGCACACAGCTGCTAACCAAAAGGTCAGCAGTTAGAACCCACAAGCGCTCCTCAGAAGAAAAGACCTGGCGATCGGCTCTTGTGAAGATTACAGCCTAGGAAACCCTATGGGGCAGTTCTACTCTGTCCTACAGGTCCACTATGAGTCAAGATCAACTCAACAGCACCTAACAACAACAAATGTTGTTAAAATGACTTTTACCACAATGTAAGTTTCGTGTATAAGCACTGTTTCCCACTATAATTTTAGGCTGAATTTATAAAGACACATTATCAAGTCTTTAGTAAAAGCTAATTTTGAAAGACTTTCAGTGTTCAATGGCGGCTAAAAGTGGTTCTTCTCATTCAGAAAATTTTTAATCTCAGCCCTGTGCTCAAAAGCCCCCAATAAAACTTTTACCACTGCTAAGGCATCAAACTGCTATAGTATGGTAAGTCAGGATATTCAGCTTCTATATCTGACAAAAATTCACAGAACTGATGATGATTAAGTTTACTATAGAGCAAATAAAGTTCACCACCGACACTACTGGTTCAATAACACACGACCTATTCAAGTATTTTCTGCAAAGTACTGCACATAAGTAATACAAGGAATATCCATAAGCTTTAAATCATATTTTCACAATCTTTGTATATTAGTCTAACTAAACCATTTTTCTGCTCCACACGTATTTTTACCATCCGCTGTAAAACGTCTTAGCAGATCCCACTTCAGGTTCTACTGAAAGCGTTTCCTCAACTTTTTTGAAAATATTCTCGCTTACAGTTGTTCCATGCAGATTATTCACACAGACTATTTCTTCTGTCACTTCTAACTCCTCAAATAAACAACTGAGCGGTATCGGTAACATCTGTTAGCACTTGTAATCATTTGCCTTGTTTGTTAACCGATTACTGTATTGATGTTGCTCCCAATGTCCTCAAATCTTTGACCAACTGTTCTCACCAAAAGACTAAATGGTCTTAAATAAGTTTATTTTTTCTGGACATATTTCCTTGGCTGCTGCAAACAAACATGATTTAATTAACACTACCAATGGAAAATGGCTTTCCTTGCTTTATATTTTTGTGAAAAAATTTTGCTGAGGTGAGATATTAAATTTTAAATGCTCTAACTTTACTGCCGTGCTTTCCTTTGAGTTGCGAACACTGTGATGAGTGCTTAGTTTGGTGATGTCAATGTATATTTTATTTGTTTGGCCCAGCTATAGTGTTATACTATAAAACAACAAATGCTTCGCTAACGACTTAGATAACAAAATAATCCACACTACACTGTGCCTTAAAAGTACAACATTCAAAGTTCACTTTCATCTTCTTTTCTTTTTTGACATGATAGGTACGCACTAAACTCCCCAAAAAACCAAACCCGTTACTGTCAAGTCGATTCCGACTCATAGCAACCCTACAGGACAGAGTAGAACTGCCCCCATAGGCTTTCCAAGAAGTGACTGGTGGTTTCGAACCGCTGACCTGTTGGTTAGCAGCCGCGCTCTTTATCAATGAGCCACCAGGGCTCCTAGGTACGCACTAGTAATAAGAAAATAAAATGTCATGATAGGGTAATGCTCCTGGCACTAAAAAAGCTGTTGAGTTATACTGGTATTGTTGTAACCTGTAACATGACATGCAGAAGTGTGAAGCCATGAGAGTTTCAAACACATTCTCTGTTGCAACTACTCAACTCTGCCACCATAGGGTGAACGCGGCCATAGACAATACGTAAATGAATGGTCATGTATGTATTAAAAAAAAATTTTTTTTTTTGGCCCAGGAATTTTAAATGGATGGTAATTTCAACATTTACCAAATACCTTTCTTTTGGTGGTTTTTTTTTTTTTTTTTTTTCCCTTCAAACATTTGAAAATGAAAAAAACCATTGTTAGCTTGAGGGCCATACAAAAACAGGTGGCAGGCCAGATTTGGTCTATCGGCCAAAGTGTGCTGACACGTGATCTGTGAGAATATGGAAATCACTAAGACTTTTGCAAGGAAAATGTTAAGAGAGTGACACTGATCAAGCAGCTAAGACCTTCAAGGAACTGGAGACGCGTGGGGGGTACTGGATAGTCTGATTCAGAGTTACAGGTTTTTAGGGAAGAGACTTAAATAATTTGCTAAAGGTTGTTGTTGTTAGTTACCATCAAAGTCAATTCCATCTCAGGACAACCCCATGTGTATAGAGGAGAAATGCTGTGACATTTTGGAAGCAGACTGCCAGGCCTGTCTTCTGAGGAGCCTCTGGGTGGATTTGAACCACCAACCTTTCAGCCAGTAGCTAAGCGCTTAATCAATTGCACCACTCAGGGATGCCTTCCTAAAAGTTAGATAGCTAAATGATAAGTGGCAGACCAAAGTCTATACTAATGTATTTCCAGCACCTAAGTCATACCTGGCACCTAATCAGGCATTCAGTAAATACTTGTTAAATAAACAAGTTAACCAATAAAATTAGCAAACCTAGATCTAACTTTCAATTTACATACATTAAAAGAAGATTGACTATCTTGGAATAAATTTAACCAGAAGAGTGAAAGGGTTGTATACAGAAAACTATAAAACATTACTAAAAGAAATTAAAGAAGACATAAATAAATGGAAGGACATTCCGTGTTCATGGATTGAAAGCTTTGATACAGTTAAAATGTCAATACTACCCAAAGCAATCTACAAATGCAACGCAATCCCCATCAAAATTCCGACAGACTCCTCTGCAGAATGGAAAAGCCAGTCTTCAAATTTATATCGAAGGGTGAGGGACCACAAACAGCATAAGCAATCTTGAAGAAGAAGAATAAAGTAGAGGACTCACACTTCCTGATTTTAAAACATACTGTTGTTGTTATGTGCTGTTGAGTTGGTTCCGACTCACTGCCGGGTCATGTGCCATTCTTATAATTGTTGCTATGTTTGAGCCCACTGTTTCAGCCACTATGTCAATCCATCTCCTTGAGGGTCTTCCTCTTTTTCGCTGACCCTCTACTTTACCAAGAATGATGTCCTTCTCCAGGTACGGCTCTCTCCTGCTAACATGTTCAAAGTACGTTAAGATGAAGTCTCGCCATCTTTGCTTCTAAGGATCATTCTGGCTGTACTTCTTCCAAGACAGATTTGTTTATTCTTTTGGCAGTCCATAGGATATTCAATATTCTTCACCAATACCATAATCAAAGGCATCAATTCTTCTTCGGTCTTCCTTATTCGCTGTCCAGCTTTTGTATGAGTATGAGGCAATTGAAAACACCAAGGCTTGGGTCAGGTGCACCTTACTCCTCAGAGTGACATCTTTGATTTTTAACATTTTAAAGAGGTCTTTTGCAGTATATCTGCCCAATGTAATACGTCGTCTGATTTCTTGACTGCTGTTTCCAAGGGTGTTGATTGTGGATCCAAGTAAAATGAAATCCTTGACAACTTCAAAACGTACTATAAAGCCACAATAATTAAAACAGCCTGGTACTGGTATAATAACAGACATACAGACCAATGGAATTAAATACGGAGTCCAGAAATAAATCCAGACATCCATGGTCAAGGGTGCTAGGCCTATTCAATGGGGAAGGAAGAGTCTTCAATAAACGGTGAAGGGAAAATTGGATCTCCATATACAGAAGAATGAATCAGGATCCATATCTTACACCATACGCAAAAAACCAATTCAAAATGGATAAAGGACCTAAATGTAAAATCTAAAATAATAAAATTTTTAGAAGAAAATATAGGCACATGCTTGCGGGGCCAAGTTTTTAGCGATAAATTAATAGACATGAAAACAAAAGCATGAGCAGCAAAAGACAAAGTAAATAAATGGGACCTCATAAAAATTAAATATTTTTGTTCATCAAAAGATTTTATCAACAAAGTGAGAAGATAACCTACAAACTGGGAGAAAATATTTGGAAACCATATATTCAATAAGAGTCAAGTATCCAAAATATACTTAAACTTCTACAACTTAACAAAAAGGCAAACAACCCAATCAATAAATGGGCAAAGGACTTGAACAGACATTTCATCAAAGAGGATAGTCAAATGGCCAACAAGCACATGAAAATATACTCAACATCACTAGCCACTACACATTGCTGTCACGTCAATTCTGACTCATAACGGCACTATAGCACAGAGTAGAAATGCCCCACAGGATTTCCAAGGCTCTAATCTTTATGGAAGCAGACTGCCACATCTTTCTCCCACAGAGAGGCTGAGGGGTTCAAATGCCAACCTTGCAGTTAACCACTGCACCAGCAGGGCTCCTATGTTAACCATTAAGGAGATGGGAATCAAAACCACAATTAAGATACCACCTCACTCCCACTAGAATGACTGTGATAAAAAAACAAAACAAACAACAGAAAACAACATGTGCTGGTGAGGTTGTAGAGAAAATGGAACCCTCATCCATCGCTGGTAGGAATGTAAAAATGGTACAGCCACTATGGAAAACAGTGGTGGTTTCTCAAAAAGTTGAACGAAGAACTATCATATGATCCAGCAATACCAATCCTAGGTAAACGCCCAAAAGACATGACAGCAGGATGCAAAAAGAAACCTGTATACCAGTGTTCACTGCAGTACTTTTCACAATAGCCAAAAGGTGGAAACAACCAAAACGTCCATCAACACACAAATGGATAAATAAAATGTGGTCTATACACGCAACGGAATATTAATTAGCCATAGAGAAATTAAGTCTTGATGCATGCCACAACATAGATGAATCTTGAAAACATTATGTTGAGCAAAATAAAGTCAGTCGCAAAAGGACAAATACTGTATGATCTCACTTACATGAAATATGCAAATAAACAGAAACCAAAGATTATTAGTGGTTAATAGGAGTAGGAGGTAGAAGAGAAGGGGAGTTTTTGCTTAGGAGGCATTAAGTTTACGTTAATGGTGGTGGATAATTTGTAAAAGGATAGCGAAAATGGTTGCAGAACTGGAAGAATGTAATCTGTTACTGAATAATATATGTAAATGTTGAAATGGTGCATATTTTGTTGTGTACATTTTCACTGCAATAAAAATAGATAGATGAGGGATACATTAAACAAGAAAGTCTTTTTATAAAAACAGAGCAATTGTTTAAATCAAGCTTAAGTACTCTGTAAGTCAGACTAGTACTGCACAGCCCATCAGAATCACTTAGGGGAACTTACAGAAAACACAGAATCTAAAATACGTGTCCACAAAGGGACCTGCACAAAAATGTTCAGGGTAGCTTTATTCACAATAGCAGAAAACTGGAAACTCAAACATTCATCAACAGGAGAATGGATAAACAAATTTTGGTACTTTCATACCATCATACACACCAACAAACAGAAAGAGGTATGATATACACAATAAAGAAGAATCTCACATACTTTAAGCTGAGAAAAAGAAGTTGAAAACAGAAGAGTCCATAATGTATGAATACATTTACAAGAAATTCTAGAAGAGGCAAAACTACTATAAGCTGGAAAATATCAGAACAATGGTTGTGTTTGTCAGGGTGGTGGTGAGGAGAGATCGACTAGGAAGGAACAAGAGGAAACTTTCTGGGGAAAAGAAAATTTTCTGTGCCATAATAGGAATATGGTTGTGCATTTCAACGTATGTCAATTTTACTTAAAAAAAAAAAAAATACAGTGGAGATAATGGGAAGAAAAAAATGTATATAGAATCTCAGGTCATATTCCTGAGAATCACATTATCTAAAGCAGGGAAGGGTGTTGGTCCAGGAATTTATATTTTCTAAGAGCTCAATACATAATTTTGATTCACACAACCACTGGATCAGATGATTCCCAAGATCTTTATAACTTCACCGTTTATTAAATTTGAAAGTTTAGCCACAGTGCATTCCTTTTCTTTCTTTTTTAAGAGGAAGATTGCATTATCTTCTCTTATCTGTCTCATATAACTGGGTTCCACGTAAGATTTAGTCTGGAAAAGTAGGGTTCCACTATCTTTGTACTTAATAATACTTATATAACATTATAGCTCTTAAACAAATGCTGTCATACTTTGTCTCCCCAAAATGAATTTAAATTGGGGCCTTATCTTCTACTTCAAATATTATTAGTCTATTACCATATGCAACAATGAGCACTTGGGCACTGGCTACCATGTTCTCTCTCTATATGTGTACACATGTATATACGTGTGTGTATGTATATAAAACTAGTTGTCATCAAGTCAATTCTGACTTATGGTGAGACCATGTGTGTCAGAGCAGAACTGTGCTACACAAGGTTTTCAATGGCTGGTTTTGTTGAAAGTAGATCACCTGGCCCTTCTTCTAAGGTACCTCTTGGTGGACTTGAACCATCAACCTTTCAGTTAGCAGCTGAGCATGTTAGCTGTTTGCACCACCCAGAGACTCCATATGTACGTGTGTGTGTGTATGAATTTTCTATATAACAGCTGATAGAAGAATTAACTAAAAATTTGTTGATCTGTTTTCCCCTATATTTTCATCCATCTGCAAATTGTTTACGGAGCTTTACTGATTTTTCTTCACTCACATTTCATTACCCATTTTGATTGACTTTCTAAGGGCGCCTAAAGAATGACTGCAGACCAAGTCACTGTTCTTTCAGCGTGTGTTTTTAGTTATTCCAGAAAATATATTCAGTCAACTCTTAATTACCCAGGGTGAACTGACCAGATTGTATAGGCCTGTTACGCTTACACAATGGAAGAACTCTCTGCACCCTTAACAATTAGTCAGATATGTCCTTTTCATTGGGCAGAGGGGTGGGATACGGAATATGATCAGCTATAACTCTAGTCTCAAACTTTATTCCTATAGATAGTCTTGTTTTGCTCTGCCCGTTCCTAAGATATTTTATTTTTTTAACACTGAACACTGGGGGAAATGGATGATGGATTCACAGGAACCTGGAACTGAAAGGTATTACTTTA
>NW_004443962.1:7134115-7136110 GCF_000243295.1 Trichechus manatus latirostris | reverse complement strand
TATCCGAGAACTACAAGCCTTTAGAAGAGGGACTTTACAGGAGTGAAAAAAACCCAACGAACATGCGTAACTCTGAATGAATTGCTTATATTTTCATAATCTCTTTTACTCTTTTGGGAAAAAATATTATTACAAGCTTCCCTATATAGAGGAATGGAGCCCTGGTGGCACAGTGCTTAAGAGCTACTGCTGCTAACTAAAAGGTCGGCAGTTGGAACCCACCAGCTGCTTCTTGGAACCCCCATGGCGCAGTTATATTCTGTCCTATAAGGTCGCTATGAGTCGGAATAGACTCAACAGCAACAGGGTGGTTTTTGATAAAGAGGAATAGTTTCATAACATTTTTACTAATTGAAACAAAAAACAAAATTATGAAAACTACAGCTACAAAAAGCAACCATGATTTGCTATAAAATAAACAGAACATCAGGAGAGATATTCTGTGGCTTACTATTTACGAGAGTTTAGAAAAATAAACTATTGAGAATTGTCTTTTATGCCTCAAATGCCCATACACTTTCACCTTCCATGGTGACGAGACTGGTGTTTCTTTAGTTAGAGTAAAATGGTCAAACAAGAAGCCAAACCAAGCCAGCTGCCATCTCAAGGTTAGCAGAAAAGAACACAACTGCTTGAGAACTAGGTATGTGTCATTCTAACATTTGTTCTATATATGCACTTTGGAAGTGCAAAATTAAAGGGCACCTTGGACAAAAGTGCCTAATTACAAACTGAATGTGCCAGTGAAGATGAATGTTTAACCTTAATACATATCTTAGCAGTAATTCTGGCCCCAAACAAAATTATCAATTAGGATCCATTATCTTTGACTGTGACCTCAGGGCTTCCCTTTTTTTCCCTTTTCCCAAACCGTATTTGCCAGGATCGGCGTTTCCAGGGTTGGTTGCTTTTGGCCGTTTTTCATTGCTTTGGGCTTAAGGGGGGGGCCTTGTTGTTGCATGGTTAAGCGGCTGGCTGCTAACTGAAAGGTTGGTAGTTTGAGCTCACCCAGAGGCTTCATGGGAGAAAAGATCTGGAGATCTGTTTCCATAAAGATTGAAAAACCAAACCAAATTCGTTGCCATCAAGTCGATTCTGACTCATAGTGACGCTACAGGACAGAATAGAACTGCACCACAGGGTTTCTAAAGCTACAATCTTTCTGAGAGCAGACTGTCACATCCTTCTCCCTCAGAGAGGCTGGTGGGTTCAAACTGCCAACCTTTCAGTTAGCAGCTGAGTACTTATCCACTGCACTACCAGGGCTCCTTCCATGAATATTACAGCCTAGAAAGCCCTATGGGGCAGTTCTACTCTGTCACACTGGATCGCTATGAATCGAAAATCGACTTGATGGCACCCAACAACAATGGGCAAAAAGGAATAAAGCTTTAATCAGAATTTCACAGATCATCCTCTGGATGAAAAAGTACTCTTAAAATATTTCATAGGCTAGCTCAAATTCAGAAAACAGAACTGACAATTTATCCAGTTCAAAAGTTTTCTATCTGAAACCGATATCAAGCTAGGTTTTTGGCTTTTAAAAGTCACTGAGGATTTCTTTATTGGTAGTAAGCAGAAGCCAAACACTTCAAGATTTGTCACTATGTCACACACGGATCAGAAAACGGGCTTTGGGAGCTTGTGGGGAGGTGGGGGCGGGGGGCAGTGCAGAGAATATAATGAGGCCTAAAGGGATGAGGGAGACTTTGAGGAAAAAGGAAACTTTAAGAAGATCTAGTTCTTATCAGCACACAATCTTTGAGGATCAGTTCATGGGTAATTCATTACCTGCCTGACAATTAAAAATGGGTAGATACATACAAAATCTTTTTACTGCCATAACTTTTTCAATGTAGTCTTTTAAATCAAGACCCTACAGAAAGGAAAGCTTTGACATGGGCAAACTTTAGGGCATTCCTGCCCCTCCATCCCCCTCAAAAAGCCATTTAGAACATAAAAGAAAGAACAGTAAAGGCAGAATAATAAACTACA
>NW_004443962.1:7108048-7133300 GCF_000243295.1 Trichechus manatus latirostris | reverse complement strand
GGATGGTAATAGCGCCACTCTTTCAAGATTATTGTGGGAATTAAATGAGGTATTTAACAAAACACTTAGCACAATACCTGGTACTTAGTAAATTCTCAATAAATGTTAACTACCCATAACACCCTGCTTAAATCCAAGATACCTCAAAGGTTACAGCAGTTGTTTTTCTAAACAGTGGGATTACACAATTATGACGGTACTTTAAAAATGGATTTATTAGAAGAAAACAAAATATCAGAGTGCAATAAAAGTATTGTTTTGAAAAATCTGTTTTATATACATATATATGCGCGTGCGCACACACACACGGATTCTTAACTTAGGCTCATGTAGCTTTTCTGTGATGCCTTCCCTAAGTCACCTTCAATAGACAGCACACCTGTCTCTTCCTCAGAGCACCAAGGCATTGTGTATGGAACTCCACACCATTTACTGCACTGTGTTTGGTTATGTCTGTCTCCCCCATAAGAATGTAAACTGCAAGGGAAATGCCTTATATATCCCTGTATTTCTGGTGCCTGAAAAATACTGGGGGCTCAGAGAATTTCTATTGAATGAATGAACAAATCATCAAAATCTAGTAGGTATTAAAAACATACAAAAATATACTGAACAACTTTCATTTTTATCTGATTGAGTTTTATTACTGTATAGAAATTCAAATTTAGCACAAGTCACACAAAATTCATGTCACTCTCCCACAGGGCCTATCATACTCCCTTCCGCCTGAAAGTGGTGTGTACTTAAGAAACTGAAATGCATGATATGCAAAATGGGGTTTAAAAAGCAGAACACTGAAAAGAAGAAATAAGGTAGAACATCAAAGCATACAGATGGGACACACTGTTTAAATTTTATGTAAGCACATCAGCCACCTTCATGCTTTTTTGTTAGGGGCAAAGAGAGCTGACGGAAAGTTACTAGGCAGAAAAGGTTGTTTCTATATTGCAAACTGTCCAAGGATTTCTCTCCCAAGTACTGCAGGTACCATGAGAATACATTTAAATAACAACACGGGGCAGGTACCTGCTTAAGTACTTTACACAGAGAAATATGAAAAACTTTAATATCTTAAATATAAATATATTATCACCATCATTCTCGATTGTATTTAAATATAAGAATCAAAGTTGTACAAATTCATCAACTATGCCTTTATTACAGCACAAAAAGACAAACCACTGAAAATCAATTCTAAAGAGACATTTTTCACCACACTTAAGAGGTACCAGAAGTCAAAAGTTAACCGTCTACTAAATCAAGATTACTTGTAAAACTTGGTTTTACGTTTATCACTAAGAATAAAATAAATGCAAATAAACATTTGCTTCAAATGAGACTTAAGTTTTAAAATACGAGTTCCTTTAGAATAAAGTCATTTTCCAAAATATTTCTTTCTAAATCACTAGGAACTTGACTGAGAAATTGGAAGTTCCCCACTTTTTAAGACTGCACCTCTCTTGATATAGTAAACTATGTACATGATATGGGGGGACGGGGGTAAGAATGGCATCACTATCTTAGGTCTTAGGCATTTTGCCTTCTTCCCCCAGACTAACTAATGTGAATGATAATTTACCTACTTTTTAAACATCTAAGGAAACAGCTATTTCACAAAAGCTTTCTTCTGTAGTCATTTTAAGTTATTATGAAACTCTATTTCAAAATAATTTACTGAACTTGGACATTAAAGCCAAGTCTTAATAGTTAACACTGATTTACTGAAGGAAGAAAAAAGATGAGATGTGATTTATAGTCCGAACAATTAAAGTGGCAACAGATGTTTGCTACTTATTAAAGTCTTCCCTACATTGGAAACAGTAATGGAATGACCCTAGCAAGGGCGTCAACACTCACCAGTATGAATCTTCTCATGTCTCTGTAGCAGGTACTTCTGTATGAAACGCATGTCACATTGACTACATTGAAAGGGTTTTTCGCCTTAAAATAATTTCACATCCATAAATTAGTTACTAGATAAAACAACAGTTTATAGTTACTATTTCTGAGGAAAAATAAATCTTACAAGCCCAGATTTGGGGAAATTCCAAAGTATCCAAACAAATTTCTGATATTTGCTCATTAACAGAATTTTATTTCCTCTTAAATTTTCCCCAAATATTTTCAAATTTACATTCTCATAATCACACAAAAATGAGATTAAATTGGATCTATATCCTTTAAGGAAAAGAGGAAACAAACAAAACAATTTAAAACAGAATTTTCAAAAATCACGAGGTTGGAGGCACTCTAAAGGACTCTAGTATGTCGTACAGTTTTCCTTTTTATCTGGTGGATGATGCACCCATCCTGCTCTCTACAGCTAACCGTCCCTTTATTCTTTCACTTAATCTTCTTCAGAACCTTCAGAAGTTTCTGAGCATCTCTTTTTAAAGAAAATCCTTTCTCATCAAACTTTCTCTTCTGTTAAAGCCTTTCTTTCCTTTTAAGTATTCTTAGTCTGCTCTATGCTGACAAACTTCCCTACAATCCTGAATCTCTCCTGCTTCAGTAACTTCTCTCCTTCTCTTTTACCACAGAACCTTCTTGAGAGAAGTCTACCCAAAGTCTCACATTCTTCACCATCCACTTGTGCTTTAACCCTTACACTTTGCTTTCTTACATGCTGCCCATGATCTCGCCTTGCTAAACTTCAATGAACTTTCCTCAGTTGTCTATCCCTCTCCATTCTCCTGAAAGTTTTGACGTTGATCGTGTCGTCTTTGAAATTCTCTCTTCTTTTGGCTTCTGGGACACTGTATTTTCCTAATTTATCCAATCTCCCCCCTTCATTACTCCTTTTTTTTAAGTCCTTGATTCACCCTACATGTCTAGTCTGTTTCTCCAAATACCAGTGATCAGTTTTTAGTTCTGCTCTCTACAAGTTCATGATCTTAGCCATCATTTGTCAAACTCTACCTGGCTGTCTTGTACAGAAAAATAAATGTTGACAGGCTTTTAATAGTGCACTCTTTAATTATTTCTCTAACTAAAAGGAACACATTAAGCCAAATAACTGTCCTGACCAAGGCTATTTAATTAATTTTGCACACCCACGCTCATTGTTTCCAAATTTAAAGGTTTTGCTGTTTTCTTCTGACACCCTGGCCTATGAATCTCTGATTTGGAATGTCAGGTTAGCTATGGTCTTAGGAATGAATGACATTTATGGGAGATGAAAATAGCAAAGATAATAATTTTAATGGCAATAAGCCCATTTTAATTCAAGAAATACCTGTATGAATGAAGACATGTCTCTGTAAGTGATAGTTCGTTCTAAAGGCAGCATTGCAGTGCTCACAAACATGAGATTTAGGGGTTTTCAAACCAAGTGATCCATCCTCATTTATTGTAAGGATCTAGTTAAAAAAAAAAAAGGCAAAAACAAAAGAAAGAAGTTTTTAAAACGTAATTAAATACTAACTGATAAAAAAGATAATGCCTTTTAATGCGAACAATGGTCACCAAAGATTATGAAATATTTTTTCCCTAAATAATCTTGAAAAAAACTGTAATGTTATCATTAATTGTAAGAGAGTATAATGTGGCTCAGAATGGGTAAAAATTACTAATAAAATCCTGGAAGCTATTTAAGTAAGATCTTAGTACTCTGCCCCCCTCCCCTCCAAAGCTAATGCCCAATGGAGTCCTAAGTATTGTCTGTTAGAGCGAGTTCAGCTTCATTCTCAGTTTCAAATCCTCACAAAAGCAGGACAAACATCTACTTTTTAGACACCACCTAAATATAATCACAAGGGAGTGGTTAAATAAATCATGAAAAATAAATACAATTTAACATTACATAGTTATTAAAAAAAAAAAATGAGAAAGCTCTCTATGTACTTATATGGAAAGAGCTCCAGGATTTATTGTTAAGTGAAAAAAGCAAGGTTTAGAGCCCAGTGTATGTTTTCGCTAATTTTTATAAACAAGGGAGTACATATAGGAATATTTATATTTGCTTGTATACGTGTAAAAACTATTTGAGTAGGATATACACTAAAATGTATATAACCTTGGTTACAGGGCTAGAGAAATGAGCAGATGGGAGATAGGGTGAGAATGAGACTTTGTACTGTGCACATTTAAAACATTTTTTTTGACCATATAAATGTTTATCTAGTCAACTTTTTTTTTTTTTCTTTTTCAAGGGAGTGAAAACTAAGGTCTGTAATCATCCTAGAGTAGAATTTGGAGTCTAGTTCAGTCCAGAATCACTAAGGTTATTCTAATATTATTAAGCTATTACTAAACATATTTCCAAAAAATATTTGCTAGATAAACAAATTAGAGATGAGTATAGAGAAGGAAGATAAAAGACAAGGAAATCAATCTTATTTTCCTGGGCTTCTTGAGGTTAACAATGTTGTGGACCCCATCTGGATATGGCCTGAGAGAAGAAACTACGGTTGGGCCTTGGGTATTTCAATTTATCAACTACTTATTCAACATGCAACATTCAACTGCCTCTCTAATCAGACATATGGCTGAGTAAAAATGATAAATGCCTCCTTTTTTCATTACTGAGGTGAGAAATAAGATGAAAGACTATAGAAGTGAGCGAAGAAGCAAAGAAAACTAGGAGCTAAGATCAGGAGGAACATGGCAAGTCAGGGAAAAAAGTGCTGGAGGTAGCGGCATACAGAGTGGGAGCTAAGAAATTGTGCCCAACACAGGGTTGAGAAATCTAGGAAACATTGTGAGAAATATAAACGTTTGTGGAAACTAATTAGGGCCTACAAGTACACAGCTATGACCCCTTCTCAAACCTAGGCGAAAAGGGAAGTAAGGGGGAAAAAAAGGCTTTAATCTTTTTCTTTTTAAACTTTTTTTTTTACTTTAAATTCAGGAAGACAGTTAAGCCTATACTGTATGTAAATCAATGGTAATTATTATGCAAATTATACAGGGCATTTGGGTTCTGGGCAAACTGCCAATGTGGTCAACAATGCTTCAAAGATTATGCACTAAAGTCATAGAGGGAAACATTTGGCAGGAGAATGGAAGTGGGTGTCACAGCTTCCTGAAGAGAGTCACTGAGGACGGAAAGTTTCATCTCTGGCCATTCAGTGAAAAATTTTTTCAACCCCTCCAAGCCACATAATCATATGCAAGTTAACACTGCAAAAAGAAAAACACAAAACCTTTTAGCTATGATTCAAAAGATCCCTAGCATAAAACAAAACAAAAATGTTAAATAAAAGAACTAAAAACATAACAGTACCAGGTATTTTTTCACATATGTTGATTACAAATGACCAGATCCAAGTGCCAAAAAACATGGCAGCTCGATAGCTTTCTGTGGCATAGCAACTGTGAGGAAGGGCTTTGTGGGGAACAAATCCGGCCCAAGTTACTCAATGTAAAACGGATGTAATCCTTGCCTGGACAAAGCCCTATTATAGAGAGAGTTAAGGAGTTCTAGATCATTGTTTTCTGGCACTAGAGGTAATGCTGCCTTTTATTGTGGATCCAAGCCTTAAAAAGGTGAATTTCATGGATGAAGCAACTACCACTGCCTCATGAAAAAAAGGACTGAAAAATCTAGCATTTTTATAAATCCAAGATAGAAAGACCAAATTCTTGGGCATTTAATACATCATTCTTCCTTTTTTATCTAGGCCAGAGTAACAAACATCTTTGTTGAACGGACATAGTAAAATTTATCTTGCCTCAAAAAAAGCATCAATGGTCTTTTCAATTTGTAATCTACTCTAAATATATCCACCCAATTTTGTCTGTTGTATTCACCACTGTAACTCCAGTGTTCCAAAAGCTGGCACACAGCGCGGACTCTATAATTGACACAGCTACCTGCTATCTCTACCAGATATTCTTCATAGCTCACCACTTCATTCTTTTAAAATAATTTTGTTAAAAGTGACACTTCTCCATTTTTCAGTCTTCAGGTAACTGAGTAGTGCCACAGAGACACGACATACGAAGCACAAAGTCCCTTTGTTGTAAAGAAATGGCACACTGATGCAGTAACATTTTCTTGGTATAGACTTGTCTTCTTTTCTTGCTCACACCCTTTCAAGATCTTTTAGTAGAGTCTTACCTGCTAAAGATGATTTTCTTTCTTCCCCTCAACATTAAGAATACTGCATCACTATACAAGTAGATTTTATGAACGCCATTACAACTAAAGAACTTAAATCCTAAGATGCCTACTATATATAGCATTTCCAGAAGCTTTACCTTGTCTCCTGTCACTGCTACTACAGGAGAAATATGGTATATTATAAAGACCAAGAAATCAGGCTATATCAAGAGTAATTAGCAATAGTCTAAACAATACTCAACATATTTGATTTTTTCCTTAACTATTTAGTAAATTCAAAACAGAATTTTACAGAGAAAGTCTTCAATACCAAATAAAATGTGGTCAATCAGCTTTCTTGATTTCATGGGTCTCCTGTAGATATATTTTCTGTTCTGAGCTAAATCTGTTCTCAGTCAGCTACCTACATATATGGTGAAGGTTGTCTTAAAAAATCTACTAATTTTCATCAGGCAAAGCCCTAAAACTCTCCCTATTCGATTCAGACATTTTTCACTCTTCAAGGGTCACTGCCACTGAATGACTGAAACATGGCATATCTCAAGGAGAAAAAGTTCTGCTCTCTTAAAAGGCAGATGTGATTTTCCCTACTCTATATATGAACTACTAAAGTTATTAAAACATATTTTAAACTAATGGTTATGATTATATAACATATTGTAAACTAGGTACGTTTTACCATACATTCTTAAATCAATCTAAATCTACTTCTAAACCACCAAAAGCCAAAGACAATTTCGAAGAGAACAGTTTGATTTAACAGTTTAAATTTCTCACCTATCATGAGTGGCTTTATTGCAATTGTGGGGAATGGGGAAAGCTTTTAAAATTCTCTTTACTCTCCAAATCCAACGAAATGGAAAAATAATGCAACTCGAAAAAACACACAACAGAAAAACGAAGTTGTTTAGAGCAACAACCATGAGATTTTAACCATCCTAGTTATCTCTAATATCCCACTTTCACACTGTCACTTTCTTTCATTGTTCCTCATTATCAAATTTCATTTTTAAATGGCCAACCTTTGATAGCTCTAGAACATGAAATTTATAATTAGCTAAGAAGGAAACTACACACAACCCAACAAGTATTACATCATAGAAGTCATGGATTTTCTCCACAGGAAGAGAATGAAGTTCCACATTCCTCCTCAAGGACAAAGTTTGTCAGATTTAATTTTACACATACATTTTCACTTTGGAAAAAAGTTGGTTTAGCCCTAGCTTGTAAATATCAGGAAAGAAGACATATAAAAGGATGTAGACAGCAGATTTTTGATGCGGACAGTTAGTGGATGTCATACTAAAGATAAAAGATGATGAACTAATGGCAGCACTACATACAAGGACGATTATAAAAAGGAAGAGAAACAAAGAAACAGCACTAAAACATACAGCATTCTGTAGTAATTTAGCGTAAAGACAAACAAATCACAATATCACCTGAGGCCCGCCCGAAAGAAAGGGGTTCACAGATTAACCAAATAACACAAGCAAGTCTTTAGCGTATCAGTAACTATTTGGAGAGGGAATGGGGGAAGAAGAATCTCAGTCCTACTATCTACAATAGTATAACAGTGGTGTAATTTAGTGAAAAGGGAACTTAAACGATATAGACCTTAAAAGTCCAAGGACAGAGAAAGTTACATACTGTGTGATTCCAACTACGCGACATTCTGGAAAAGGCAAAACTACAGAGACAATGAAAAGACCAGTGGTTGCCAGGAGATCAAGGGCAGGGATGAAGGATGAATACACGGAGCACAAGGCATTTTTAGGGCAGTGAAACTGTTCTGTGTGATAACTATAATGGTGGATACACGACATTATGTAGCTGTCAAAATCTATAGGCCTGTACAACACAGACAGTAAACCCTAATGTAAAATATGAACTTTAGTTAATAATAACGTATCAGTATGGGCTGATCAATTGTAACAAAGAGACCACAGGAATGCAAGGAGAAATAATGCGCAGGAGGGAGGGGGAACATGGGAACTCTCTGTACTTTTAGCACAATTTTTCTGTAAACCTAAAACTGCTGTAAAAAACACTCTATTAAAAAAAAAAGAAAAAAGAAAAAAAGTCCAAGGACACAACTGTATCGTAAGTAGAGTACAATAACTGATGTTCAGCATAATGACTCTGAGTTTCAGAAAAGGTTGTTTCTTTGCTGTTTCCTGAACAGTAAGGCAAAGAAGTATGTGATCTATTTTAAAGATTTACATCAAAAAATTTTTTAAAATTCTTAAGTTACAGTTCAGTTCTCTAGAAAAAAATAATTTACCTAGAATACATAAAGCCCTGGGAAAATTAGATAAATAAAATACTAATACAGTATTTTAACTCATTTCCTTCCTTAATCTTCTCAAGTACTATTCCATATTTCCTGTTTTCATGCTCAGTCTTATAATTAGTTCATCTTCAACTCCCACTTCTTCCTAAATCAAGGTAACATGAAGAAGAAAGTGTAACAAATGCCTGGTATTATCTATTTCTCTCTTCCTTTTAATTAAATTTTCCTCATTTTATACCATTCAATTTCAAATCTTTTTGACACTCAAATCCCAAATTTCAGAAGACAACCAGTGGAATGTAATAAAGCACTGGGAAAGAATTCTCTATATAATTTATAATCTACTTGGTTTGTGGAATATGCTCTGCCTTCGTAAATGCAGCATAACTTTGAATAATCACTTTCTACTCAGACCACCTAAAGTTTGTAACAGTTCCTTTCTGCATTAACTAATAAGAGATCCTAGAACATAACAGGTCCTCAAATTATTTGTTGAATGAATGAAAAAGGAAATATATTTCAGAGTAAGGAGAATTCAAAGTGCCCTGCTCTATCTCACTCAACTGCTAAGGCATATGAAAAAATTTATAACACGTTTACAATACTAGGTTAGATAATATTGTTATATTTTACTGAAAAAGAGTCTTAGAATTTATTAATGTTAACAAACCTCATAAAATCCTTCTGAGGTGGGAAATGCTATCTCTTAAAACAGCAGAGTCAGGTGGTGGTACCTCATTTATTGAGAAACTTCAACTATCAAGACTTGAGGTCCTTGTCACAAAACAATTTGTGTATTAATTGTTTAATGAGAAACTAATGTGCTCTGCAAATTTTCACCTAAAGCACAATTAAAAAAAAAAAAAAAAAGACTTGAGGTTCTTAAGCTTAAGTGTGTATCACAATCTGGAAGAAAAGACCTGGTAATTGACTCCTGTAAAGATTACGGCCTAGAAAACCCTATGGGGCAGTTCTACTCTGTCACATGGGGTTGCTGTAAGTCAAAAATTGACTCAACAGCACCCAATAACAACAAGGTATCATGATCACCTTGGACTATTTTAAAGTATAGATGGAACCCCCCTGAATAAGAATCTACAGGGGTGGGGGTGGGCATCTATAATGGAAAAAGCACAGCAAGAACGGAGAACCACTGACATAAACCCACCGAGACTGAACTGAAATCTTCTAAGACTTCTCACAAACTTCTAGCAAATGTGGTTATCTATAGTCCTAACCCACAACACAACAAAAAGAGATTGAAAGGGCAAAGGAAAGTGATGTTAAGTGGCCACGCAGGCAAAGAAATGTAAATACGAACAGCATGTCATTAAGGAAAGAAACAGTGGAGCAATTAAAAGCTGTCAAAACACACTTGAAAGTCTAGCAGTCAGGAGTTTTCAGGGTGAAGGGAAAAAAGCCCCAATATCTCAGCCATCCCAGAGGGCTTCATTATAATACATGTGACTTTAAAAAATGTTGACATCAGTCGTGAGACAGTAAAAGCTGAATTATGTTCAAACATACTATATTTAAAAAGAAACGATATACTGAAGATTTCTAACAAAGTGGTTAAAATAAGATAAAATCTGTAATTTAAAAGGGGCAGCCTTCTATTAAGTAGAAAATTTACTTTTATAAGCAGTTTATTCCATGAGAGTGTCAAAAAACCTTGATCTAGAGAACATTCCCTAGCTTGATTACCCTCTTCTTCATCAGACATGTTTCCAAACATATTTTGACAATTTTCAAATGCCAAACGTATCTTACAATAACTAGGTCTTGTCATATAAGAAAGGTTAGAAAGCAATTATTGCTTTAAAATCCATGGCAGCTAAGGGCGACCTTATAGTACTTCTCATCGTAGAGCTTACTCTGAAGACAGCTACATTCATATGAATGTATAAGCTCTGATATCTGTTTTTTTCTCTAAAAATCTATCACATTACTTTAGTTAATTTCCTGTACAGGCCCCCAATCTAATGAGACTCAATGATGACACATACTCAAAATATTCATATTGGCAAAATTCAAGATTTGGGAAAGAGTGGAATCCTCTAAGCAGAATAAATTATAATTATTTGAGAAACTTATAATTATTTTTCAGGAATTTAAAACACATAGCACTTACTGATTTACAGACCTGAGATAAAATTATTTTCTTTTCATACAAAGGGCATAAAGAGTTACTTTAATGAAAAATCTCTAGTGTTAATTTTTAAACTCACTCCTGAGAAAATATAAAATAACTCACTGGTTATAACTCAAAGTTTTAAGATTCCAGATACTTTCCACTCATCTGGAGACTGCAGACCAGTGTTTAAAACAGCCCACAACCATTCGTATATAACACGTCAGTACAATTTAAAATTAATTCTCAAACAGGTTTTCATTATTCTCACACCTCTGATATACATTATTTCTAGCCATTTCACCCTCCTAAGAATTCCCTTAAAAGACTGCCCTCAAACATTTTCTTATATATTATGCTTAGGTCTAATCTTTCATCTGGCAACTATATACGTATATAAATACTTAACAAATAATACCTTTGGAAATAATATAAAATAGTACTTTATAAATGACTTTAATTATCTCAAATTAGGTAAGTATCTTAAGCTCTGTAAAAATATGACTGTATTGCCTCTATTTTAGAAATGCCTAGAACATACCACCAAAAAAAGATTCCAAATAACACTCTACTGGAAGTAGAATCACAGTTTAGTTTTAATCAGAATTTCAGAAAGACACTACACTCAGGAATAGTACCAGAAAAACATGGCAATAAAATAACTAAAATGACCTAAAATGTACATATATTACGTTGTTTTTAAAGACTTGAAACAGATTCCCCACAGATGAGTAGCGAACCCAAAGTAATATCATCAGTCATGATCACAAATTATTTTAGAAATTAATTTCTCCTCTCAAAACCTGGTATTGTTCTGTATAAGAAGAATCTGATCTACACCTTCATGTAAAAAAAGGGGGGTACCATGTAAATTACTAGGAAAAAACATTAAGACCCCAAAAAAAGTGAGGAATACAGGGAGAGAGAGAAGGGAGGGAATGAAGGAGGGAGAGAGACAGAGGAATGCAGGAGGGAGGGAAAGGGGGGACATAGAAAGCATCAGACATGAAATTTAAAATGCCGATAAGTATGAAAAAAGCTTAATATGACTGGTAACTAAAAAAATGCAAATTTAAACTACAATTAGGCAGCCACCTTAAGCTCTAAAATAAGCAGCTCCTACTCAAGGCTGGTAAAGTGTAGACACACACCTCAGCTCCACCGCTGGTGGGAAATGTCCCTGGTCCAACATTTCTGAAGGGAGTAACATTATCAAGACACCTTTTTAAAAACTCACGCCCTTTGACTCAGTAGTGCACAAAGATCCATAAACAAATACAAGTGCAGCATGATTTAAAACAGAGAGACAGAGAATACATCTTAAATGTCCAACAACAGAGTATTTGTTAAATATACTGTTAATATAAAAAAATATTATGCAGCTAATAAAAATGTTTATAAAACCATTAATAACACTTTAAGTGTAAAAACAGCTTACACACACTGAAGTATCTAAAATCAAGAAATTAAAAAAAATACACAAAGTTTTTAAAAGATACAATGGGAATATGGCAGAAAATTCAGGAAACGTAAAAATGTGACCATGGGTTATTTTAGTCTCTATATTTTTTAAACTTTGCTATAGTCGGCATACTTAAGTATCTCAAAAGCAATGGTATGCTGGAAAATGTTTAATGACCTGTTAGTCAAAGGGCTGGGAAGTGTTTGCTGATTTCCATGGCGTAAATATTCTCACCATGGCCAATTTCCAGCTACCAACAGTTTTAGCAACTGGGTTGCAAATTCCAGAAATCAGCATACCAATGAGTCCAAAAGCAAACAAAATATATAAATAATAGTGATAACTAGGATTTCAAATCACAAATGCCCAGAAATCGTGTCCATTTAAAAAAAAAGCAAAAAAACATGTAGGCAACTCCTAATGTTTACTGGGTCACTTGTTTACAAATACATTCATTCACCTATAAAATGTTTATTGAGGGCCTACTAATGCACATTCTTGGGATACAGCTATGAATAAAACAAAGTCCCTGCCCTCATGGAGCTTACATTCTATGACAAGTATCCCACAACCTTTTTTCCTGATGAACAACTGGTATTGAATCTTTCTGAAACCTTAATATTAAAATAAGCAAAACTAACATGAATGAGAAACAAGGTCACTGCATACCATCTCCTCATTTTCAGAGACAAGAGAAACATGGAGAAAGAAAGTTCATTTTAGGAAAAAGACAGACATGGTGAAGAGAAGTGGGGCAAACAGTGAGAGAGATGGCCCACCAACTCCATGCAGGCATGCATCCCTTGCTTCCTCCTGGTGAAGCTGGTGTGACACTCCAACCTCACTAACCACGTGACTTTTGCTTCTGTCTTATGAGCAGCCAGGTTACTGCCCATGAGATTAACCAACAGGTTGGGATTAAAAGGTTAGGGACCACCATTTTACTATATTCTCTTACTTTTGCAGGAGAACGTTGTTTCCTCTTCTTCTTTTTCTGTAAGTCTACTGGTTCTCTGATTTGCTTTTTGTCTCTCATCAGCTGCTCAGATACATCAGTAAAAGTAATTTCCTGCTTTACACTTATCTGTTAAAAAAAAAAAGCCAATTTTAGAAATGAATAAGAAGTCCCTGTGACAAAAAGCCATTGCATGTTTAATCCTTTGCTAAAACCTACATGTGGGTGCTCCCAGAATGACTATTTATATCTGTATGCCAGCCAACTGAATAGAGTGTTAAAGAATTCCTTAATAGGCAAATGAGAAATAAGAATCAAAAGTACATAAAATGAAGGATAAACTAAGATTAAAAAAAAAAAACTATCTGGAAAAAAGATGAAAGACGTTCTGGGAAAGATGATCATAAAACTTAGCAAAATAAAGTATAAGTTAGAACACAGTAACATCCATTTCATTCTCACATTTAAGGAAACTGACGCTGAAGTTAAAAGCACAAGAAAGGGTTAAGTCCCTAAAATCAGTAAGATATTGGGGGATAAAAGGGGTATCTAGACATCTCGAGGGGCGCTCCCTCAATCTATAAAATACAAGAAAACAATACATTCTCAATGACAGAAAAAAAGAAAGCAATACAAAATTCCAGAAGATGATCGCATCAAAAGAAAGGCAAGACGAACTAACTGAAAATTTAATTATTTTTGTCTCAACACTACTGACAAGATCTTAGCCGGTATTTTCCTGGCCTTCTACTAGAAAACATGACCAAATATGCATTCAGAATTGCACGTGGATGGTTTTAGGCTGCTAGTTTGCACAAGATATAATGCTAACTACACAATAAATAGAGAAATACTACAAGAAACAGTAAGATTTCACCAATGCTATGCTATCTTTCGTTCTTGGTTCTCACAGATATGAAAGAGTTGGTTGTCCTAAAAAATTAATTCACCAAGGTTCTAGGACCACTGATGGTAACATCAATCCTCATCATATTTGATGGTGTTCTGTCATCCACTCCTCATTGCCACATTTTCAATCTGTCCTTGAAATGAAAACACAAGGATCTTAAAATGAACTCAGCAGGCTATGAAATGCATTAAAAATCCTTGAGAATAATCCTAGAAGTACAACATGCTAATCGTCACATTTTCAAAAAACACACTTAAAGAATGATACAGAATATTATGAACATCTTACAGATTCTTAGTGTAAAGTTGGAAACCAGACGTGCAGAAGGGGTTCATAGGGAAAATGCAACATAAACCAGGGATTTCAGATTGACAAAATAAGAAACTGCAAGCTTTCCTGAGTTCCTGAAATGTAAGCAGTATATATACCAGTCTATAATGTATAAATTGATAAAGAGAATCACAAATCAAGGAGAACTTTGGCACAAAAACATGATGTAAATGAAGACTGAGCTAGTAATTCTTTCTATCGGGTTACAGAACAGTACTAGTCCCATCCTTATGAATTCTTTTAGGTTCATTTACATAGAACATACAGTGATGAAATCGCCACCAACAAGGCTTTGGAATACACATCCTACCACCTCTGAAGTGATATTCACTGAAATACAATTACCTGGGCTGAGCATGAGACGAGGATAGATGATAAACACTAACTAAGCAGCTATGTTTTATTTTGTAGGACCAGCAAAAAGTACTTAAAAGATTTTGGTCAGCTTATAAATTGGAAAGAAGCCACAAAAATGTAGCAAGTAAGAGTGTCAAGTAGAGCATAAGCCAGATTCACAAATAAGCGCTACAATATCACAAGCCAAAGAACAGCCTTTACATACAGGGACTGAAAAAGATTAATACGTGTGTCTGAACCTTTTAGTTATCTCCACATACATGGAAAGTGATCGTATTAGTGCTGTTATTTTCAAATGTAAGGCATATTATATTAGTTTTGTGTTCTCAGTATTACTTTTCATCTAAAATAAACCAAATTAATCAAAGCAGGCATCAGCAGAGCTGTGGTTTTTGAAAAAAAAAAAAAATGATTTGCTGGATTTTTGAAACACTCATCAGAGCATCAAGAAAAGCCAGTCAGAGCAGCGACACGAACAGACATATGCACACCCATGTTCACTGCAGCATTATTCACAACAGCAAAAAGATGGACGCAACCTAAGTGCCCGTCAACAGATGATGGATTAACTAACTGTAGTATATACACACAGTGGAATATTACACAACGATAAAGAATAATGATGAAGCCGTGAAACATCTCACAACACAGATGCATTTGGAGGACATTATGCTGAGTGAAATACGTCAATCACAAAAGGAAAAAGATACTGTATGAGACTACTACTACAAAGTAACAACAAAAGGTATACACCCGGAAAAAAAATTCTTTGATGGTTACCGGGGAAGGGAGGGAAAACCACCAATTAGGTAGAAGACACGAGTTAATATTGGTGAAGGGAAAGGCAATACATAATATGGGGAAAGTCAGTACAACATGACCAAGGCAAGAGAGGACACTGAGTGGAACGTAAGCATAAAGGGCAACTATGGTAACCACCATAGCTCAGACAATCCTGCAGCAATAGCATTAACAAAGGATAATTTACAAAAGGACAAACAGGTAGGCAGATACACCAAGAGGCGTGGGAGGGATGTAAGGGAACATACCCGCCAGCAAATACAGGTTTAGTGGTGGATACTTCTACCTACATGACTGTAGGTACGGCTCATACAGAGCACACAAGAGGTAAAGTCAGGGAAATCTCTTAAATATAACCCAGCATCTTGCAGGATGAAGTTCCTAGGCTAGAAGACAAAGGACCATAGACTCAGGGAACATCTACATCAATTGGTACAAGATAGTAAATAAAGACAGTGTTCTGCTATCCTACTTTGGTGAGTAGTGTCTGGGGTCTTAAAAGCTTGCAAGCAGCCATCTAAGACACAACTATTTCTCCCTTCCCGTGGGAAGCGAGGGAGAGTGAAGGCGACCAAAGACTCACAGCCTACATGACCCTAAGACCAGAAGAACTAGATGGTGCCCAGACACTACTACCAACTGCTCTGACTGGCATCACAATGCGGGGTCCTGGACAGACTGCGACAAAACTGCAGAACAAATGAATCAAATTCACAAAAAAGACCAGATTTACTAGTCTAACAAAGACCGGAGGAACCTCTAACACTAAGGCCCTAAGACACACCCTTCTAACCAGGAAATAAAGCCATTCCTGGAGACCACCTCTCAGCCAAACAACAGAGAAGATAAACAATAACACCCGAGACGAATGCAATCTTTAGAACAATCAATTATGAGAAGGCAGGATGGGGTAAATAATCAGGCCAAAAGAAAATAGGGAAACCAGGGCAGAAATGGGGAGAGTGCTGACACACTGTGGGGAATGAAACCAGGGTCATGAAACACTTTATGTACCAACTATAGAATGGGAAACTATTTTGCTATTTAAAAAAAAAAAAAAAAGACAGACAAGCAACAGTCCAAGAAATATATCAGATTTTTAAAAAACAAAAACAAAATCTTTAGTTTCTTCCTGTCACTTGAGCGTATACCATTTCACCTAGTCCATGAGCACCCTTCTGTCTACATTCCATTATATTAATTTCAGTGCTGCTCCTGCTACCAGCCCAGAAATACCACCACCATCACCACCACCCTACCCACTCTTCTTTTATCAGATTTGACTAAACCCAGACATTTTTCTCCGAAAACTCTAAGACTTCTGCTCATTCACCTATACATTCTCCCTCCAGCCACTCAATCTGATACTATCGAAGCCATCAGGCATGACTCCCACTTCATATCTATCTCCTACACTCACCTACTTCCTCCCCAACATTCTCAGAAAAGGCAGAGTCCTATTGAGTCACGTTTCCTTTTCCTTACTTCCGCCCAAAGAGGGTCTTTCTCGTTAGTTCTAAAATCTCTCTTAAGTATCCTGATTTTTTCTCATTTTCAATCTCTCCCTCTTTATTCTTCTGACCTTAAGTATAAATACTCACTGTTGTCAAGTCAATTCCAACCCATAGCGACCCCACACGGTTTCCAAGATTGTAAATTTCTACAGAAGCAAACTGTCACATCTTTCTCCCATGGAGCCACTGGTGGTTTGGAACTACCAACCTTTCGGTTCACAGTCAAGAGCTTTAACCACTGCACCACCAGGGCTCCTTAAACATAAACAAGTCTCTTTATATTGAATGAAGCCCTGGTGGTATAGTGGTTAAGAGCTTGGCTGCTAACCAAAAGGTCAGCAGTTCAAATCCACCAGCCGTGTCCTGGAACCCTATGGGACAGTACTACTCTGTCCGATAGGGTCATTATGAATCGGAATCAACTCAATGGCAATGAAGGTTTTTTTTTCTCTTTATATTGAAAAAAACCCTTCCGCTGATTCTAATTACTAATAACTCAAGCCCAGAATGCAGAATGACTTAGGAACTTATAATTTCTGACCCAACAATGAACTGTCTTACTTTCATATTTAACCGTTTCACGTACCCATATCTTGTCTTGAAGGAAGATATTCTTCTTTGGTACTTCCCATAATAGCTTTCATGCATTTATTTATTCATCAGCTACTAAGTACCTACTATGTGCTAAGTTCAGTCTACTATAACAAAAACATTTACTGAGAGCCTAATATGTGCGCAGCACCATTCTAGATACTAAAGGCACATTCTAGAAACTGAGGTCTCCTTTCCAAAGGTCTTAAAATCTAAATAAAAACCAAAGACGGACTGACACAGTGGCCGCAACAATGGGCTTAAGCGTAACAACGATCATGAGGATGGCACAGGACCAGGCAGTATTTTGTTCTGTTGTACACTGGGTTACTATGAGTCGGAACCAACCTGATGGCACCAAACGACAACAAAATCTAAATGGAGAGTTAAACGATGCATTACAACAGAAAAAGAACTAGTAATTCAAGATAGCACGTTAAGCTCTAACAAAAGGAACGGTACAGGCGCTAAGTGCAGGAATTCAAAGGCAGAAATAAGCACGAGCTGAAATAACTGCAAAAGTCTTCATGGACAGAACAAGAGACTTAATCAGACCTACAAGTTTGTATATTTATATATCTCCACTTCTAATTTTTTCTTCCAAACCTGCTATTCTTCCCAACTTCCTTCTTCCAGACTCAAAAATGTTAATAAATAACAAACGTAAAAGTACCTAAAATAATATTGCCAGATATAGTATATGATGAATAAATACTTCATTTGGTTTGCAAATCTGCAAACATTCACTCCCAACATCCTACATCCATATCCAGTGGCATCTATTTAATTCCAGCTAACCTTACCAACCTTGCCGACTTAGGGCATTATCATCTCCCAATGTATTCTCCCACAAATAAATTAATATTAAACTCTATTTTCATGCTTCTTGTGGTCAATGGTATCAATTACAAGCTCTCTAGCTCAGCTTTTAAGATCTATATGAGATACTTTACATGACAGACCCAGGTCATCTTGCCGAAGTGTCCATCCTTACCATTGCTCCTCTCCATTTCAAACTTTTCTGGAGCCCTAGGTCCCTTTCAATCTTCATGTTCAATTTTTGGTATTCTCACCCTTCCACTGACCCCATTCCTGCTGGGGGATCAGCAGAAGGCGCCTTTCTGCTTTCCTCTATACCTGTGCTACTGATTCCATCCCCACCATCTGAAGGGCTTTGCTGTTTCGCTGCTTCTCTAAAACAGTCAGGCTTAACTCCACCTGCTCCTCCTTCTCTGCCTAAAAGCACACTCAAATTTCCCCTCTAAAATAAATTCTCCTGACCAAAATTTTTCCAACTACTCTCCTTAAGGTCAAATTTTCTGAAATAATAATCTATAGTCTGCAAATAGAGACAAAATACACTGTCCCTAAATTTTGAGAAGTGGTTATTCTGAGAGTAAAGCAGTACCCATCCCACTGCCATCGAGCCTATTCTGACTCATAGCGACCCTATAGTATAGAGATAGAGCAGAACTGCCCCATAGGGTTTCCATGGAGCGGCTGGTGGATTCCAACTGTCGACCTTTTTGGTTAGAAGCTGAGCTCTTAACCACTGTGCCATCAGGACTCCAAAGTAATACACAGACATATAAAAAGGACACATTTAACTTTCCTAGAAGGAATTTGTCCCAAAATGTTGTCTGGGAAATACTCAAGTTGAATCAAGGTAACCAGATGTACAGTAAGTGTTAAAATGTAAACGAAAGCTAGGACACAATTAACTGCACTGCAAACACTATCTGAAGAAAGAATATCAGCAATATTTGGGGGTATTCATGAAGTCCAGAAAAAAGAGACATCTAAGACCAACAGTAAATCTCTGTATCTCCAGCCTTGGTTAGGCAAGGACAGCTAGATGTCACCAGTCAACAGGTCAAGCTCACCAAACCCCAGAACAGGGCAGGGAGAGGAAGCAGGATGCTGATGGATACAGATCTCTGTGAATCACAATCCATAACCCTCTCTTCTGCCCACCCCATACTGCATGCAAAATTTTGAAAGGAGCTAAACTTTTCCGGGAGGGAGTCCATAGCTGTTCTTTGATTTTGAAAAGGTTCAGGGATCCACAGTTTACAACAAACATCTGGTCCATTTCCCTATTATATTTCTCACTATAAATTTACAACTGGTTGCTACGTCAGCACCTTACAGTTTAGATAACGATAAGACAAGTAGATGAAGTAACCAAATCAAGTCATCTTACCTGAAGTAATGTTGACCATACCCATCCTACTTGGAAATTCCATTCTTCCAACTTCCATAACATCTCATGTTCCTCATAGTAGTTCTTCTCCATCCATCAGGCCAGTATGTGTGTGCCTTTAGTTTGTAAGAGTTTCAGTAAATCTAGATCAGTGGTTCTCAAAGTGTGGCCCAGGGACTCCTGAAGGTCCCTGAGACCCTTAAGGTGATCCCTGAGATCAAAACTATTTTCAAAATAATAACTTGCTTTTTTCACTCTTCTCTCACAACTGTACAGCATCATTTCCCAGAGGCTATTTAATATGTGATGTCACCACAGACTGAATGCATAAGCAGGTATGAGAAAACAGCTATCTTATATTAAGTCAGACAACAAAGAGATTTGCAAAAATGTAAAACAATGTCTCTCTTCTCATTAAATTTTTTGTCATAGAAAACAGGATTATTTTTCATTACGTTAACAAGTAATGTTATTTTATAAATTAATAAAATTTTAAATCTCAGTTTTAATTTTGAATATGGTAAGTATTGACAGATATAACCAACATAAACAACAGCATTTAGGAGACCTCAATATTTTTTAAGACTGTAAAGGAGTCACAAGACCAAAAAAGTTTGAGAATCACTGATCTAGATACATCTTAACTATACTTGCACTCCCTCTCTCTTCTTCCCCCTTAATTCTCTTTTAATACAGATGCCTGGACCTCATCAACATATAGAAATAAATATAGATGTGTGTGCATGTATGAGTTATAGACATACATGTATTTCCTACAAGTGTCTGCTGAGATCACCAAGGAGCAATGGCACCCAACACACCTAGCACACAGAACTTGGTTTCTAAATACCTATATTCAAATAAAAGAAGCCAGGGTTCCTTGGAGAAATGGCTGATTACAGAGGAGGGACACAGAAAATATACAATATCAAGGAACATCTTGTGGTGTAGAAGCTAAAGAAGTGCTCAAAAAAGGATCAGAGCATGTCAAAAGGGCACAAGAGCCATCCTGAAGGAGCTCCTAATGGCCAAAGCTAGAATAATTGGCACAACAAAATAAATGACAGTATTGGATTATAACCCATAAAATAAAATGAATATATGCGAGTCCAACTGATATAAATTATTAGGGGAAAAATGGTGGAAACATTTTCCTTAAACAACTCTTACTTAAACAAGAATTGTTGTTGTCATTATTGTCAGGTGCTGTCGAATCAGCTCTGATTCACAGCCACCCTTTGAACAACAGAATGAAACACTGCCTGGTCCTGCGACAGCCTCACAATCGCTGCTATGCTTGAGCCCATCATTGCAGCCACTGTGTCAATCCAGCTTATTAAGGGTCTTTCCTTTCTGTCTACTTTAGTAAGCATGATGCCCTTCTCCAGGGACTAAACAACAATTATAATTCATAAATACAGAAGAAACGAAGAGAGATCTAAGTAAGTGGAAAAACATACTCGCACATGGACAGGAAGACTCAACGTTTCGAAAATGTCAATTTTACCCAAAACAATCTACAGATACAAAGCAAACCCGATCCAAATTCCAACGGCATTTTTTAACAAGATGGAGAAACAAATTACCAACTTCATATGGAAAGGGAAAAGGCCCTGGATAAGTAAAGCATTACTGAAGAAGAACACAGTGGGAGGCCTCACACTACCTGATTTTAGAACCTTTTATACCACCAAAACAGTCTGGTACTGGTACAACAACAGATATATAGACCAATGGAACAGAATTGAGAATCCAGACATAAATTCATCCACCTATGAGCACCTGATATTTGACAAAGGCCTGAAGTCTGTTAACTGGGGAAAAGACAGTCTCTTTAACAAATGCTGCTGGCATAGCTGGATATCCATCTGTAAAAAAAAAAAAAATGAAATAGGACCCATACCTCACACCGTACACAAAAATTAATTCAAATGGATCAAAGACCTACATATAAAATCTAAAACAATAAAGATCATGAAAAAAAATAGGCACAATGTCAGGAGCCCTAATACATGGCATAAACAGTATACAAACCAAAACTAACAATATACAAACACCAGAAGAGAAACTAGATTACTGGAAGCTCCTAAAAATCAAACACTATGCTCATCAAAAGACTTCACCAATAGAGTAAAATGAGAAACTACAGACTGGGAAAAAATTTTTGGCAATGACATATCCAATCAGGGTCTAACCTCTAAAATCTACAAGATACTGTAACACCTCAACAACAAAAAGACAAATAATCTAATTAAAAACTGGGCAAAGGATATGAACAGGCACTTCACCAAAGAAGACATTTAGGCAGCTAACAGACACATTAGGAAATGCTTGCGATCATTAACCGTTAGAGAAATGCAAATCAAAACTACAATGAGATACCATCTCACCCCAACAACGCTGGCACTAATCAAAAAAACATAAAATAATAAATGTTGGAGAGGTTGTAGAGAGATTGGAACACTTATGCACTGCTGGTAGGAATGTAAAATGGTACAACCACTTTGGAAAATGATTTGGCACTTCCTTAAAAAGCTAGAAATCGAAACACCGTATTATCCAGCAATCCCACTCCTAGGAATATATCCTAGAGAAATAAGAGCCATCACATGAATATACATATACACACCCATGTTCACTGTAGCATTGTTCACAATAGCAAAAAGATGGAAACAGCCTAGGTGCCCATCAGCAGACAAACGGATAAACAAAGTATCGTACATACACACAACAGAATGCTATGCAACCATAAAGAACAATGACGAATCCGTAAAACATCTCATAATATGGATGAATCTGGAGGGCATTACTACTGAGTGAAATCAGTCATAAAAGAACAAATATTGTATGAGACCACTACTATAAGAACTCAAGAAAAGGTTAAACACAGAAAAAAGCATTTCTTGATGATTAGGAGGGTAGGGAGGGAGGGGGAGAAGAATTCACTATCTAGATAGTAGACAAAAATCAACTTCGGTGAAGGGAAGGACAACACACAATACAGGGGAAGTCAACACAACTGGACCAAAGCAAAAGCTAAGAAGTTTCCTGGACACATCCAAATATTCTGATGGACAGAGTAGCTGGGGCTGGGGCCTGGGGACATAGTTTCGGAGGACATCTAGGTAAACTGGCATAACAAAGTTTATTAAGAAAATGTTCTGCATCTCATTTTGGTGAGTGGTGTCTGGGGTCTTAAAAGCTTGCAAGCGGCCACCTAAGATGCATCAATTGGTCCCATCCCACTTAGAGGAAAGGAGAATGAAGTAAACCAAAGACACAAGGAAAACATTAGCCCAAGAGACTAAAGGACCACACAAACCAAAGACTCTATCAGCCTGAGACCAGAAGAACTAGAAGGTGCTTGGCTACAACCAATGACCGTCCTGATAGGGAACACAACAGACAGTCCCAGATGGAGCAGGAGAAAAGCGTGGAGCAGAACTCAAATTCATGTAAAAAGACCAGAATTAATGGTCTGACAGACACTGGAGGAACCTCTGAAACTATGGCCCCTGGATGCTCTGTTAACCCAGAACTGAAACCATTCCCAAAGCCCACTCTTCAGACAAAGATTAAACAGCACTATAAAACAAAAAATAATACACATGAGCAGCATGCTTCTTAGTTCAATCAGATACACGAAACCAAATGGTGGCTCCTGTCTGGAGGCAGAAAGGGACAGGAACTGGTTTAATGGACACAGGAACCCGGGGTGGAAAAGGGAAGTGTGCTCTTACATTGCGGGGACTGCAACTAATGTCACAAACAATATGTGTATAAATTTTTGTATGAGAAATTTAAAAAATAAAGTGTATATGGAGAACAATAAACCATTTGAAATCTAAAAAAAAAAAACCTAACTACAATCTAATTATGAGAAACCATCAAATAAACCCAAAGACCAGTACTCATCAAAAGTGCCAAAAGCAATTACAGCCAGAACAATATGACAAAAAAAGAAATAAAATGTATCCAGATTGAAAAAGAAGTAAAATTACCTCTGTTTGCAGATGACATAATCCTATATACAGAAAATCCCAGAGTCTGCAAGAAAACTTCTAGAGCTAACAGAGGAATTTAGGGAAGTTGCGGGGTAAAAGGTCAACAAACAATAATCAGTTGCATTTCTATACACCAGCAATGAGAAATCTGAAAGGGAAATGATTCCATTTACAATAGCATCTAAGAGAATAAAATACCTAGCAATAAATCTAACCAGGGATGTGAAGGACTTATACAATGAAAACTATAAAACACTGCTGAAAGAGATTAAAGAAGTCTTGAATAAATGGAAAGATGTTTCATGTTCATGGATTGCAAGACTTAACAGTGTTAAGATGTCAACACTACCACAAAGCAGTCTATACATTCGACACAATCCCAATCAAAATTCCAACAGTCTTCTTCATAAAAATGGATAAAACAATCCTCAACTTTATACAGAATGGCAAGAGGTGCCATGAATTGCTAATGCAATGTTCAAAGAGAAGAACAAAGTAGGAGGGCTCACATTTCCTGACTTTAAAACATATTATACAGCTACAGTAATCAAAACAGTCTGGTACTGGTATAACAATAGACACACAGACCAACAGAATAGAACTGAAAGTCCAGAAATAAACCCACACATCTATGGTCAACTGATTCTTGACAAGGGTGCTAAGTTCAATCAATGGGGATAGAAGAGTCTCTTCAATAAACAGTGATGGAAAAATCTGATTTCCATATGCAGAAATATGAAACAGCATCCATGCCTCAAACCATATACAAAAACAAGTTCAAAATGGATTAAGGACCTATATGTGAAAACAAAAACCATAAAATTCTTAGACGAAAATGCAGGGGCAACACTGTTAGGCCTAGCTTTTAATAATGGATTATGTAATAGTAACAAAAGCACAAATGGCAAAATCAAAAATAAATGAGTGGGACCTCAAAAAAATTCAAAACTTTCACTCATCAGAAGTGAAAAGACAAGCTACCAACTAGGAGAGTATCTCCGAAAACCGTATTTCTGATAAGAATCTAAACCAAACTATGAAATTTTAACATCTGAACTACAAAAAGACGAATAACCCAATCATAAAATCGGCAAAGGACTTGAACAAGATATTTCACCAAAGAGGACATTCAAATGGCCACCAAACACATGAAAAGATGCTCAACGTCACTAGTCAGCAGAGAGACGCAAATGAAAAACCACAATGAGACACCATTTCATTCCTACTAGGATGGCTAAGGGGAAAAAAAAAAGTGTCAAGGTCATAAAATACAAGGAAAGACTAACCAATTGCCACAGACTATGGGAGACTAAGAAGATACAATAAATAAACACAATCTGGGATCCTGAACTGATTCCTGGAACAGAAAAAAAGGCATTAGGATAAAAATAACTGAAATTCAAATACTTAATAGCATTTCACCAATGTTAAGTTCTTGGTCTTGACAACTGTACTATGGTTGTGTAAGTTTTAATACTGAGAAGTTGGGTGAAGGGTGTATGTGAACTCTGTACTTTTAAAAATAACTTTTCTGTAAGGCTACAACTATTTTAAAATAAAAAGTTTAAAAAGTTGTCCTAGACTTGGATTTTTCTAACTAAAAAATGTTTAGTGTTTATATGGTGTCTTACCACTCT
>NW_004443962.1:7104430-7105981 GCF_000243295.1 Trichechus manatus latirostris | reverse complement strand
CAAAACTCCAGTGAGATAAGTGTCTTACCCAAGCTACTGAGTTTCAGAACCAGCACTAAAACAAAGATCTTATCCGTTTCATTGCAGTGTTATTTTCACTACTATAACTGCTTCCTAATAAGTCTAAATTGCTCAGACTTACATGTTAAAAAAAAAAAAGGTTTCCTGCTGATTTTTTTTAGTGAACATATTGTATTTTCCCATATATAGACTATAGTTTGGTTGCTACCAGAATTTGGAAAGAATTTCTAGGGTTCTAGAATGCTTAGTGCACACTACTAAAATAAAAAGAAAGAAAAGAATTTTAGGAATAATAAAGTGGACAAATCACCGCAATAATTAGGTGAAGCATCAGAAGACATGAGTTTCAAGCCCATCTCTTCCAATTACTAGGTGGGTGAACTTTGCCTCCACAGGTAGTATGGCAAAACAAGAAAAGCACAGGTTTACAGTCAGAAGAAAAACAATCTAACCTTGAATATTAATGCTAGCAATGTAATGTTGACCCTGAACAATTAAAATATAATCATTTGGAACTTTTGCTCACCTACAAAATAGAAGAATAATCCTCACAGGGTTTCTTCTGAGTTAAATGAAATTATATTTATAAAACACCAAATATACTACATAGCAATATACAGAAGATTATCGATACTACTTTATTTTCATCTGTCAATTGGTAATAATAATTTCCATCTTACACACATCAGAAAATCAAATGAGATTACATAAAGAGCACCTTGAAAACCTTAAAAGTAGTAAACAAATATATATATGGTTCTTAATTATTAACATACAATTGCAGGTGTGTAATTGCTTGGATACACAAAGTATTACCAATTTCTACAGAACAGCTCTTACACATCCTGACATCTATAACTCAATACGCCTAATAATATACAAATCTCTCCTTTTACATCAGACTCTCCTTCCAAATTCCCTGCCTTTCAATGTGCCATATTACCTGCTCTCCCAAGCATAAAGGTTTGAGATATCTTTTAATTTTCTTTTCCATTCCCCACCCAAAACCATGTCCAGTTGATTTTTTTTCTCAACATCATAAGAATCTAGAAATTTTATTTCACATGTCTTATACTAGATGATTTATAAAAATATTAACTTAGGAATCTTATACTACTAGAGGGAGACTAAACTGATCAATTTTGTGGAATACAGTTTGGTCAACATATATCAAAAGCCATAAGGAACCCATCCTGAAGAAATAATCTCACATGACAACATTATCCACATATAACATTACAATATTGGTTAAGATAGTAAAAAAGTGCCAATAATAAAAGAATGGTGACATAAATTACAACACAGCGATATAACATACAGATGTTAGAAATCTGATTTTTTATTAAAATGGGGAAACAATCATAATTTAAGACTAAGTGATAAATACATAAATGCATTTTTTCAACTTTATACAAACAAAAATACATACATGGCATATTTTATATAAATACATACACAGGAAACAAAAAAAGAAACACTAAAATGTGAACAAATAAATGCTAACAGGAGCAATCCTAGAGCAGTAAAACT
>NW_004443962.1:7102037-7104037 GCF_000243295.1 Trichechus manatus latirostris | reverse complement strand
GCAAACCAAAGAGTGGGAAAAGATAATTGCAATACATATCCAACAAACAGATAAAGAAGTACAGATCTTTAAGAGAAAGAAACAACCCAAGAGAAAAATGGGCAAAAGATGAACATAAGCCTTACAAACAAATAATATCCAAATTGCCAATAAACATAAAAAGGTGCTCAATTGCATTAGTTACCAGGGAAATGCAAGCTAAAATCACATCGCAAAAACAGTACATAATCACCGGAATGGCTAAAATTAAAAGGACTGACAATATCAAATGGAAAGGATATGGAGCAATTAGTATAAATTGGCAAACCACTTACAAAACTTTTCGCAGAATCTACTGAAGTGGAACATCTGGATTCCCAGCAAATTCAATCCTAAGTGTATAACAGAAATGAGTACATATATGCACCAAAAGGCACATCCAAGAATATTCACAGCAGCACTTCTCATAATAGCCAACATCTAGAAACAATCTACACGCCTATTGTACTAGAATGAATAAATTTTGGTATAGTCACACAATTGACTATTGTACAGAAATGAGAATAAACTACTACTACATATAATAACATGTTTATGCCTCATAAACAATGCAAAAGAAAGAAAGCAGACACCAGAGTACATAGCGTATTATTCCATTTGTATCATGTTCAAAATCAGGTAAAACTAATAAAACGTTAGGGCAGTGGTTATCTAGGCAGGTTGTGACAAAGAGGGAGCTTCTGGGATGCTGATAATGTTCTACGTCTTGATGTGGGTAGTGGTTACACGAGTCTGTTCACTTTTGAGGAAACTCATCAAGATGTACACTTAAGTGGTTTGTATACTTTTCTGTATGACTGTTATATTTGAATAAAATTTTCAAAAGACACACACTTAGAGAAACAGTCTTGCAAATACATACAAGCATGCTCCTTTCACCACTATTTCATTCAAACAAATTTGGAAGTAACATAAATCCATGAACAGGGGACTGGTTAAATAAATTATGGCACACCATTTAATCAGTTACTAAATGAAATGAGGCAGATTTATATGCAATGAAATTGAAATTGCTCCAAGATGTTATTAAATGAATCATTCAAATTTCAAAGCATATAAACAGTATTATCCAATTTATATAAAAATGTATATAGATTTATATAAAATATATATACAAAACATGTTATACAGACACACACACACATCATTTATAAATTAACATTTTACAGAAGGCTATCAATGTTAGTAATTATCTCTTTGGAATGAGAGTGAGCAGAGGTTGGAAACAGAATTTTTCCTTTTTACTTTATTCCCCTCTATACTATTTTAATTTTTACAGTGACTATATAGTCCTTTTATAAGAAACGACATCATACAATTATGAATAAAACAAAGTAGCCATCTCCAAGACTGATCTAGCTGGCTGACCCTATTATACCCTCGTCCATAATGATTTCCACTTTGTGGACTATGGGTCTAAAAGAGCAGAGCTCTCATTCAGTGCCACTGTCTCACAATTACAGATCAATCAATCGGACACCAAAAATCAAACAGCACTCTACTGTGGGTGTTAAATAACTGACTCTGGTATCTAAGTCTTCTGGAAAGAAATCTTTCATTAACAATTTATGTCTACCTAAGAAAAAACAAAATGACAAAAATTGGGTAAAACAATCTTAAGAGCATGGGAGGGCACTGAAAATACACCATGCTGGACTAGCTCCCTAAAACAATCCACTAGAAGAGCTGCCTTGATTCTTCTATTTACCAGGTGGATTATAATCAATAGTAACAAGTAATACCACAACCCTCACTAGGAAAAACTATAATGGAAGAGTACTCACTTCATGCTTTCTGCTCAAATATTGATTCCTATCAGGATACTTTCTAAGAGTCATGTAGTACGTGAGTGAAAATTTAATGAAAAAAAAAAAAAAACTAGAGAGCTGATATAAGTTATCTATTCTCTTTAAAAAGAGCTCAATTACTAAATCTATTTCTGAAAATTTCTGACACCTAAA
>NW_004443962.1:7100652-7101585 GCF_000243295.1 Trichechus manatus latirostris | reverse complement strand
GGTCATTTAAACAAACAGAAATACAGAGATCAGTCATCTTCCAGGATGATTCTGAAAGCTCATTTGTCACCAGTAACTGCAATTCAATTCTGCAATTAAACCAGAGTACAAAACACGTGGCAAAAATAATAAATGCCTTGTTGTTGTTAGTTGCCATGGAGTCAATTCCGACTCATGGCGATACGTTAAAATCATTTAAATGGGTGAAACAATTTGTTTTTTTTAAATAGGAGGAAAGAAGCCACCCATTATAAGATATATATCCAAATCCCTACCATCAGCACATTAGGATTTTATTGACTGAAGCATGCGATATTCGGGAGGATATCTCCTTAAACTAATGAGTAAAGGCTAATAATATCTAAATTTAAAAGCTAAAAATCAAAACAAAGGTCTTTTATCAATGGCCAAAAACATTTTGAGTTTCCTGGGTCATTAAACAAAATTAAGCATAAATACAAAATGTAAAAAAAGTATGCCTGCAATTTTATTCATGCTGCTATACAGCACAGAAATTTGTGACTAAAATAAAATGCTACATGAATGCTGGAAGCACATTTTTTCAAGAGTTATGAATACCTAAAATATTTTATATCTTATTACATTATTATATGACTGGAACATGATTTTTTTAGATAACTTCTAATTTATAAAATCCTTGCTGAAGTGATATCATCCAATAGTTTTCTAAGAGATGAATGTAGCCCATGTCATTCATTGTGAATTACAGTTTGCTGCATTTTGTTAATAAATGACATTCCTCTTTAACATGCTTGTCATCAAACTGGAAAAACAAAATGCCATAAAAATGTATGATTTCTTGAGTGGTGTCCAGGGTCTTAAAAGCTAGCAAGCAGCCGTCTAAGATGCATCAATTGCTCCCAACCCACCTGGAGCAAAGGAGAATGAAGAACACCAAAGGCACAAGGAAAA
>NW_004443962.1:7098529-7099489 GCF_000243295.1 Trichechus manatus latirostris | reverse complement strand
GGAAATGTGAGGCTACTGAGCTAAATTTGAGTCAGTGATTTAGAGTAGTAGGGTCAAGATAAACCCTGAAAACTAGCAGTTATTACAAATGAAGAATTTTTACTCCAATTGTCACTGAACACTTGGGAAAGCTTTTACAACGGCTAAAATTGTTATTAACAATATCAGCAAACTCAAAACTCAACTTTTCTGTTTTGAATAAATAGAAAGTTAATATGAAATAAATAAAAGTTCTTTGTGACTTCCAAATGAATGAACAAATTAAAGAAGAAAACTATTAACATGTTCAGTATCAATTTTTAAAAGGCTTTAACACAATCCAGAAAGGATATAAAACCTGTCAGCTTAAGTTTTCACTTTTGGGGACTTGGATCACAGTGTTCTAGGTCAATGTCTTCTCTCCAATTCAGAATGTATATTCATGATCCCAAGACTGCCCTTTACCCTTTAGCCTTATCAGCAGGAACACATAAGAAATAAGGGACATAATCTCTCGTGTCTGTTATATTCTATGAAACAGCTACATAAACTCTAATTCTGCCCATTTGGTATATGGTATAACTTCTCCTTGATTCATTCTCAAAACGAACTCAAATTCATCATTATCTCTTAGGGTTAACAGGACTTAATTATGGAATATCCTCAAATATGGAATATCAAGCTGACTTTTAATAAGTTTTAGAAGAATAAGGACTTGAGAAAAGTTCAAACTATGTTGGCAAGCGGAATACAACATGATCCTATACACAGTATACATTTAAAAAAAATAGAAACATATATATAAAAATATCAGGAGTAGTTATAGCTATAGTAGTTATAGTCAACAGAGCTTTGATAGAGTATTTACCCTGGAGACACGTGAACCTATGTTCAAACAAAAACCTGCCTATGAACGTTGAAAACAGCTTTATTTGTAACAGCCAAAACCTAGAAACAGCTAAAATGTCTCTTAGTAAGTGA
>NW_004443962.1:7096370-7097180 GCF_000243295.1 Trichechus manatus latirostris | reverse complement strand
AAAACATTGAGAATCATGGCCCAGCCAAGTTGACACACAATCTTAACCATCACAACACAGAAGGGCAGCTCAGCATGAGGTGTTGGAATCCAAGTAGTGTAAAGAAGGGTCTACATTGTGGGGGAAAGGGAGCGTGAAGCAGGGTGTTGGAGGCTGAAAAGGGTGAGGAGGATGTCCACAAGCAGGCATGGACCAGCACAGTTTATCAGAGCACAAGTGCAGTAAGGAGAGCTTCCACGTGCGATTTGGTCCAGTACGAGTTGTCAAAACTCATGCAAGGAGGAGGAGGACATCTAGCCAGAGGGTGGCAAGCTCTGCCATCCTGGCATGGGGTATAGCAGCCTAGGTGAACTGAGAAGTGCATCTGCAGGGGAAGAAGGAACACTGAAGGGAAAATGGTTACACAGGAGGGGCAGGGGGTAGTCTGATCAAGTAAGTAAACATATTATTAAGGATAACAGAAGCCAGGTTTCTCACTGTCTACAAAGGGAGTTATAAAATAGGAAAGGAAAAAAATAAAATATAGCCAGTAGCGTTGGACTATAATTGGAAGTATCATGGTTTTCAATATTGACAGATACGGAAATAATTATACCTGTAAATGTGTGCACATATGTATATATAAACACAGTTCTATACATACATATATTCTCTAGCTCTGTCCACTGAAGGGCCTATACTCCAACAGCAATGAGCAGCACATCTAGCACCCAGGTCTTAGCTTCTAAATATCATTCTCCGCTAAAATGAACGAGGGCTCCTTGGAGAAACAGCTGGTTCCAGGGCTAGGGCAGGAAAAGTACAAGATAA
>NW_004443962.1:7093017-7094354 GCF_000243295.1 Trichechus manatus latirostris | reverse complement strand
AATCCAGCAACATACTTGAAAGAATAACACATCATGACCAAGTTTATCCCAAGAATGCAAGGCTGATTGAATATTTGAAAATCAACGTAATTCACCGTTTTAAGAGAATAAAGGGAGAAAAACTATACAATCATTTTAATAGGTGCAGAAAAAACATTTGATAATATTAAATACCCATTAATGATTTCAAAAATGAAAAAGCTCTCACCAAACTAGGAAGACAACTTCTTTAACCAAATAAAGGGCATCTATGAAAACCCTACAGCTAACATCACTCACAAAGGTGAAAGACTGAATATACTCCCCTAAAGATAGAAAACGAGGCAAGGAAGTCCACTGTCATCACTTCTATTCAACATGGAATTGGAGGTCCTAGGTAGTGCAGTAAGAAAAGAAAAAGAAACAAAGGACATACAGATTGGAAATAAAGTAAAACTTTCTTTACTGGTGGACAAGATCATGAAGAAACCTAAGGAATCTACAAAATAACTACTAGAACTAAAGAGTAAATTTAGTTATAATCATAGGATAAAAGTCAATTAAAAAACAATCAACTGAATTTCAATTTTCAGCCACAATTAGAAATTGAAGAATTTTTTTTTAATACCATTTACAATAGCATCCAAAACATGAAATACTTATGGATAAGTTTAACAAAATTTATTTAACATATACTCTATTTATTTTCAACAAAGGAGCCAAAACAATTCAATGAGAAAAGGGAAGTCTTTTCAAATAAAAGGTACTTAAACAACTGAATATTCATAAAGGAGAAAATGAACTTCAATGCCCTCCCACTCTACACACAAGAATAACATGTAAAACATCGAAACTAAAAACTAAACATAAAATTAAAAATATAAAACATAAACTCAACTACAAACTACATTAAAAGAAAAAATAGGAGAATTTCTTCACAACATCAATGTAGCCAAAGATTTCTCAGAAAGGGCCCAGAAAGCACTAGCTAAACATTTAAAAAAAAAAAAAAAAATTTACAAATTACACTTCACCAAAATTAAAGTATTTTGTTAATTAAGAAACACTGTTAATAGACAAGCCACAAACGAGAAAATATTTGCAAAACTATTTGACAAAGGACTTGCACCCCGAATATATAAAGAATTCCTTCAAATCAATAATAAAATTGTTTTTATGGACAAAAAACTTGAGTAGCACTTCAGAAAGAAAGATACACAAATAGTCAATAAGCACACAAAAAAGCGCTCAAGATCTCTGACTTCAGGGACATAAAGATGAAAACCACCACGAAATACCACTACACACACCCTAAAATGAGTAAAATTTAAAAGGCAGAGAAAACCAACTGAAACACT
>NW_004443962.1:7089889-7091030 GCF_000243295.1 Trichechus manatus latirostris | reverse complement strand
AGATAATTTCTTAAAATATATGTAATACAAAAACTTCAGTTAATTAATTTTGCCTTTCCAAATGTGACTTGTCAGTATTTTAGTATATCTACTCAAGAATATTCATTTGAACTATATTTTAAAATATTAAAAAAAAATTTGTGAAATTTCTTCAATGACTTGCAGTATTACTTAACACAAAATTATGTTTCTAACTGGAAGTCAAGTATCTTATAAAGGAATTACTTACAGGGACATTAAGTGCATACTGTAGTCCTTGAGGAAGTCTTTCGTGTGTCTCCATCTGCTCTTCATCATTTTTTACTGTCTCCTCATGGACCATGAGTTCATCGTGTGATATCATATCCTGTTGTCTCATTTCACTTTCTTGTAACACTTCATCTGCAGCGAGGATCTCCTGGTGAGGTATACTCCGATCTTGAAGCACTGACTCTTGCAGCTCCCCAGACACAGTAGATTGGCCAGACACTCCACCCATTACAACCATTGCCCTGGAAGACTGCATTTCGTCTATGCCGCCACATTTAAGAAACAATCCTTCCAGTTTGTCGTCAATGTTCATGCTTAAGTATAACTGCCTAGAAAGACCAAGTGTGGCAACAAAGCATGATAAATTAGTTTCATGTCTACTTAATTTTTTTAATTCAAATTATGAAAGGCACACATTTCAACAGAAAATGTTTATGCATGTAATTCAGAATTGCCTCCAACTTTAAAATTATCAAGATAAGTTTCCAAAGACTAGTTGAGTAAAACACAAATTTTTTTTTACATTAATATTAAACTAATTAAGATTGATAGATTAAATCTTAATCTATTTCATTAATGAAAAATGAGTGTGACATAAAGCAAATTAAGGAAACGTATTTGTAACGTGAGACAAAGGGTCCATTCCTTTAATTAAGATGTCTTAAAAGTAAAAAATAAAAAGATGATGAATTCAATAAGAAATAATCGAAGGGCAATATCAGGCAAATCATTAAAAAAAAAAAAAACCTGAGAAATACTTAATAGACCATATAAAAATACTCACTTACACCAGCAACCAAAGAAATAAACACTAAAAACAGGTGCCAAATTTCAACCACCAAACTGGTAACGATTCTTCTAAAAAATACATCAAATGTTGAGGTGGTTAAAA
>NW_004443962.1:7086540-7087340 GCF_000243295.1 Trichechus manatus latirostris | reverse complement strand
TGGGAATTCTTACAAAATCAATTATACTCTTCAAAAATATTTACTGTTTTCGTAAAGAGTTTGGAAAGCCCCTAACTTAACAGGGACTTACATATACACAAAGCCACCGTTATTGCAATTTTTTGTTGCTGCTGCAACGGCTATTGCTCGGGAGCATTTAGAGACTACGGGAGATACAGAAGTTACTAAAAGAGACAAACTTAGAGAAGCTGACCTAGGGCAGATTTTCAGATTTTTTTAAAAAAAAAAAAGCAAGTCAAACTGGAAGGTAACCCAAGGTCTACATCTCCCTAAACAGTGGTCTCCCATGTTTTTGATCATGCATCCTCATCAATTAAGTTAGCACACCCTAATATATGCATACTATTTAAAACTATATTCCTGTATTATTGTGCCAGTATATTATGTATGTATTAAAAACAGATGTAAAACATAATTTTTTACGACCCTCATCTCTAACATCAAGCTGCAACAATTAAGTACTGAGAAGTAAAAGTTCTGATGCAGTACTTTGGGGACAGAGAATATTTTGGGAAAAAAAGGTAAGCTGGGTACAATGCCAGAGTGAGGGATGTGGGTAGGAAGATAACACACCTCAGTGTAGAGGTGGTAAATGGAAAGAAAAGTGGAAATAATGTAACTGCAAGACAAACCTGACTTCTTTGAAAATTTTCCTGAAAATAGGCCATAGGAATGAATAAATCTCTCTTTTTTCCACATGGTTGCCTATTCCTATGGCCCCAAAATTAAGCCATACATTTTGGGTTAAATTGGCTAGGATGGAAATTGTTTTTTTGAGA
>NW_004443962.1:7068584-7084456 GCF_000243295.1 Trichechus manatus latirostris | reverse complement strand
GCTTTTCCTTCCCTCATCTCCATTCCTTGGCCAGAGAAGCTGGAAGGTATGACAACAGGGGTAGAAACGGGACCACAACAGTTTCCCGTTCCATCCAATGCCCCACTCCCTAATCTACCATTCTTTCCTATTGATAAATGTATGTTTGATTCAGCTGAGTAACTGGAGCACTTGGTTAACTTCCCAGCCATTTAAGCCTAGTGGCAATGCTGTACTTAAAGAGAACATAAATTATCAGCCATCACTTTCTCCTGCCTTCCAGGAGAGACAGCTGGCTCCCTTGTTGTCACCTTCTAATTTAATTCTCCTAATCAACTGTGTGCAAGCAATTAGAAACTAAGCTTTATAGATTTATAAGATGAAACAGAGTAAATAAGCTTTGAGTCAGGGCTTTTAATAAGAAGTTAAACACATGGGCTTTTAATATAAGCATTTGCGACAATTATTTCCTAAGCTCAGGGGACTACTGGGCTTGTTTTCAGAGACAAAGTTAACAGAAGCATAACATGGACAAGTTGGGTATTACTATTCATTTTTAATCAACTATACAAGGCACTTAAATGCTTACTCAGTTTTTTTAATGAGAATTCTATGCAATTAATGAGGAAAATATCTCTCTAAATTTTATTATAGGTTTGTGTCTGTATTATAATGTTCAGAGCTTATGAAAATCCAGAGAAGAAGGATACCTCATGTGTGTTAAGCTGGGCACCTTTACATAGGTTACCTCGCTTAATATTTACAATAGCTTTTCAAGGCAGTAATAGTGTATTTCCATTTAACAGATGAGGAAACTAGGGCTCACCCAAAGTCGCATAGCTAGGAAGTAAGTAAACTGGAATTTCAATCCAGACTTACCCGGCTTGATGCACTTTTTACCACACCATACCATCTTTCAATCTGAAACGGCCCTGGACGTATCAAGAACTCGCCGGACTCATTTCCTTCTCACCACTTACTCTGAGGGCATCCTATCACCACTGCTTGGCTTGGTAAAGCACTCAAACTTGCCTTACTTGGTTATTGCATCTAATGGCTACCATGGGAGAACTTTCTGACTCAGAGTCCCCTTTTCTCCTTTAGGAGGAGTGGACCCTTTCTGCATCTATTTTCCCACTTCCATACAGTATTCACAGCTCAGTGAATTTCAACCCATTCTTTTTTTATTGGGTTATATACACCCACTTAAACTATCTTCCTTCCTCCATTCTTTCTTCAAACCCTTACCTCTCCTCTTTCCTTTACTTTCCCATTTCCATTTGGAAATAACAATAATACTAATAATAATCCTAAATATGGCTGATAAATGTAAAATTAGTGCTAAAGGTACATCTGTAGCAAAGAAAAGAAGGCTGTTAATTTTAAAGTAAAAATAGATTTGAAGATTTGTGCCATAATACTCTAAATTTTAAAGGACACCTAGTTCCCTCGCAGAATAACACGAGTATCCATCTGCAACTTTATCTTTAATTTAACTTGCATTCAAGCATTCAAAAAAACAAACAAGTATTTCTCATTTAAAGATACTACGTTTTTGTTTTTATTAAGTTTTATTTATTGAGTTTGGCAGTAATATTATTTCCCATCAATCTTTTACTGAACAAAGCATTACTTGAACTATATACTATGAATCAATATGGATTGTAATTGACAAGCTTAGAAACCTAAACATCATTGTCTTTGCGATGAAAATAATTTCCCACTCAAAATGTTCTCCCAAATTAAACAATACTCAAAGGGACATATTCTGAAAACAAGTTTTAAAAAAGAAGCTAGATTTCACAAATTATTTCTGATCCAAAGCATACTCAAGAAATTCAAGAAATGCCAGTTAGCTTAATTTAGATATTAACATTTCTAACCTATGTATGAGTCAGTAAGAAATTGCAAGTTAAAAGTATCAGCATTAGAAGTACACCCACTCCTCATTTATCGACATGGTTAGGTTCCAAAGACCAGGTCGTTATGTGAAAATCGGTATTACACAAAAATGGAGGATGACCACATCAGATCACAAAATGGAGGATGACTACATCATTACATAACTGGCAGATTATATCATTACATAACCGCCAAACCACTGAGAATCATGGCCCAGCCAGGTTGACACATAACCTTAACCATCACAGCTGTTACTCTCGCCTTGTACCTCAGCATTTGTTACTGTCAGACATACATCATTAATGTGCAAAATAGTCAGATTTTTTACTATTGTCGTAAATGCAAAATGTTGAATAATGAGACAGTCGACAAGTGAGGAGTCAGTGTATAAATATCAGTTTCAGGATCATTTGATTAAATGAAGCAAGAGATGAACTCCATTATCAATACCAGAACCTTTAACAAATTTGTCATTTGTCATTTCTAAAAAGTTCTACTGTTTTCTATTCTCGCTCATCCTTCAGAAGTATAATTTTGATCTAAGCAAAAACTGCCTCATCTCTAATTTAAAACAGAACCTACTTCTTGTCTAGGCACATTCCACATTTAGAATCTTTTTCAAATATATCTTTGCATAACAACCATTTTGGGTCCATAAAGCATATCTTGTAAACTGTACCCTTGCTGATTTTAAAAGTGCTGTTGTTGTGTGCTATCGAGTCAATTCATTGAAAGTGTTACTATTTCAAAACATACAAATAGAAGCATCATTCACAATAAAGGCAACTGGATAAAATGGCCGGCCTTTCTGATTAGTGCTACCAAAAATAAAAGATGTTCAAATAATAAACACGTTAAGATCAATCATTTTATACAGTATGACAATAAAAAAGAAACTATGATGAGCTTTTAACCACAGAAAAATAATTTATAAATTTTAAGTCAAAGTTAACAGGCATTTCTGTATCTATACTGAAGCCTCCCTCACATAAAGCATAATCTAAGTATATTCTGCATTCCAAGTAATTGTCACCAATGTGTTCTAAAACAATGTAAGAACAAAAAATAGTGGTATTCAGAATTAAAACATCAAACATATGGCAACTTAAACTGTTATGAAACAACTGTAATTTATTTTAAAAGAGGGAGGGTTAAGAGGGTCAAGCACAAAAGAATCCTACATTCTGCTAATCTAGTTGTTACATCTATCATATTTTATGCCAATATCAACAATTCAAATATTAAAATGCAAATACAGGTTCTATTAGGAAACTGAATTTTCTATACTCTTGCATAATAAAAAGGAAGACAAAAAATACTTCTTAAAACAAACATCCCTGTACACTATCAATGAATGTTAAAAAATTAATGGTTATTTTAATATTTACTATATAGTAATCAGGACTTATTCAATAACAGAAGAACTGTTAACTATATAAATCAACATTATTTTGCCTTTTTAACAAATCAAATCAATGCTATCTCACGTTAATAGTACAAACCCTATTTGTGAAGTACAATAGGATTAAAGATGCCTTCATTGCCATCAAAGCCAAAAACATCTCTACTGTTTTATAATCATTTAACAATAAACTTAAATCAACAGACCTAATACAAAAACTGTATACAAGTATGAAACAAATTTATGAAAACTAATTGCTATGTGAAGTCTTTTTTAAAAAGGTACCAAGTATAATGTATACTGACATAAAATAAGGTAGAAAATTGACAACTTGAGTTTCCAACTCTTTAATAAATTGTGTGATAGAAATATATAATATTTGATACTTGTTTCAAAGTATATATTATTCACAGTATTCACATTAAGACAAGCACCATAAAATGTAATGTATAATAAAATATTTTTCATCTAGAAAGTATGATTTAAAGTATTTAATGTCTTTGGGAACAAGTTGTTCTGATTATATCTAAATATTTAGAACAGATTCTTTAGAATTAGAAGCAATCTTTTACACGTCATTTAGCTTTATACAGTGAAACTCATGAGAGCCGGAACTCTATGGGATTGCTTTCTTTTTCCTGGTCTTGCAAGTTTTCCGCCTTTGACAGGGTGCAGTCTTACCACTTCTCTATTACTGGAAAATATTTTTGTGTTCCTTCTCTTGACAGGTTGCCGCCTTAAACAGGTTTCAGCTTTCGCAGATTTTACTGTATGTAGCTAAAAAGACCTTCCCACCCACAGCCCCTCACTCTTGCTTTAAAGCGAGTCTAAAATTTTAGACGAATCACTTCAACTTAATGTCAATAAAACAAAATGATGAATTATTTCAAGTCAATTTTAACTTTCAACATGTTACCCCATCTTATGATAACAAGACTAGCAGTGTTTAGTCAACGAACCATGATGACTTTCCAAATTATTGATGAATTTACAAAGTATTGTTGGAGGCCAAAAGTTAATGTCTTCGGCAATAAAAATTATATTATAAAGTAAATCTAATACAAATCCTAACATGACAGACAGATTGCCGATCCCCAGAATGTCTTCTCCTTCTTACTCAATAACCAAATTTTAAGTGAGACACATAGCTACTAGGTTAAGACACATTTCTCAGTCTCCCTCGCAACTAGTTGCGGCCATGTGACTAAGTTATAGCCATTAGGATTACAGGAAAGAAGAATGGCCTCCTCTTTTCCATCTTCCTTTTGGCTAGAGTCAGACATGATGGTAACCATCTTGGATCAGAGTCAGAAGCCACATATTAAGAATGGCAGAACGAGACAAAGGAGCCTGGGTCATAATAATTTTAGAGTCTCCATAAAATCCCTGGATTGTTTACTTGGACTTTTCAAGTAAATATTTTTTAAGGTCTGTCTTTTTAAGCTTCTGCCACAACAAACAAATCTATATCCTAACTAATACATCTAATATAAATGACCACTTAATTAATTATCTACATGACTGCTTCTTTACATTAATGTAGACAAGCATACAATATGTACAAATATAAAAAAACTGGTATGTTCTTTTCACTTTTCAAAAATTATAAAGCAAATGCCATTAAATTTGACCAATAGACCTAATTCTCCCAAAAATGAAAATAGTGTTTCCCTGGAAATTCTGGAAAATATAATGTGTGTGCACGCATGCGCATTGGGATAGGGGTAAAAAATGCAATAACCTACTAAGGAAAAGGGTTAAACAAGAAAACAATCTCTCACTTAAAATTCACATAAGATTACATGATAAGCTACAGATGTTTTCTTAATATCTAAAACTATATCACTATTAACCAACTCTCCCTTAAAATTGTTTTCTGAAGAAAAAAATTAAATCTCACATTTCTTCCAGATATAAACACTAAACCGTAGAAAAACTACTGTACAAATTCAGTATGAAGTTCTAGCAATCAAAAAATGCTTTCATATTTGAAAAAAATCTACTTATATATGATTATGAAAAACAAGAATTGAAGTTACCTGAGACTAAGGTAAAAATGAAGACTTCAAGGAAGGGAATGCTGTAGAGTTGAAAAAGAAATCATGGTTGAGTTTCCACCTTTCACAGGCTTCAGAAACCCTCAATACCACCTTAATCACTTATGTCATCCAATTCCTATCCAAAAACAAAAACAAACAAACAAAAATACACATTACTTATAAGGGAAAAATACCATATAAGTACAATATGGTAAAGCAGGTATGAATACTAAAGTGATCACTCTTTGTAAATATTAAGCTATGTCTGAACGACCAAAGCACTGACTTGTTTTTAGGTCTGAAATTGGGAAAATATAGTAGTGGTAAGTGATTAACTGTAAAATAATCCTGGTCTTATAAGAATAATTTACCTAGATCTGGAGTCTATAGCTTCAGAGATATCAGATGTTTAAGGAAATTCACAGAGTTACAGACCTTACAGAGTTAAAGAGAAAGCAAAGATTAAAGAACCACTTAAAACACATTATTCGTATTTGCTTTATAGAGTCTGTGAAGTGAAGACAGAAATAAATAAACGTCTGGGCTTACAAACAACAAAAAGAACTAGTGGCATTCAGAATACACGTGTGTACACAACAGAAAGGACAAGAGTTGTAAAAATATATTAATACCTAGACACAGAAACATCATTAGTAATCTCTGGCAGGGAGAGTTGACAAAAAAGACAGGAATAGTGATATAGAAAGTGTGTACCATATCCAAAAAAACGAAGACCAGAGACTGTATGCAAGAAGGAAACTACCTGACTATTTCTGGGCATAGTAACAGCCTAAAGCATTTGTGGAATTTCCTACTCTGGAGGTATGTAAAAGTATTAGATTCCCATCTAGCAAGGATAGTCTGTACATACACGCAGTCCCCAAGTTATGAAAATCCGATTTACATACAACCTGTAGTTACAAACCAACCAATGGTTCATAATAACAAATGGGCGCTACTTTGTGACATGCATCAAAATGTTATTATTATGAGGTTAAAGATGTTTTAGTGAATCTGGAAGTGTTTATTTAGTGCTGTTATGCAAAGAAAGGTACTCTATATACTACATACTAAAACAAACATTTGATTAACTCATGTTAGATACAAACCATACCTAACTGTTCCAACTTAAGTACAAATTCGACTTAAAGACAGATTTAGGAACAGAACTTGTTCATAATCTGGGGACTGCCTGTAACCTTCAAAGGAAGCTTGGAGACCAGATAATATATTAATGATTTTATATCAGTTCCCAATGGTGCAAAGGCAAGAATAATCTTTCTTGTCTAGAGTAAAACCAGTAATAATTGCATCTTTGAACTTCAGAAACTATCATATTAATCATACTTTATTTTTTAAATATTTCAACATTGTATACATATTCTTAAGACATTTTAAACTCTAATAAAGCTATTCACCCCTCAGTACTTTTCCATTTCAAAATGTGGCAGGATATTCATGTTCGTCTATTTTTCCAGATAAACTTTTGTACAAAACAGAACTTGTTATTTTTTTCAACAGGATCATACCAAATATATGAATCAAAGTGAAATGACAACAGTATCAACAACAGCCTTGGGATCGGGGGAATATCACAATTCTGAGTTGTTACAATACATTATCTAAAATGCCCAGTTTTCAACAATAAATTATGATATATAAAGAAAAGGAAAGAGTGAACCTAATTCCCGTATTTTTACACAAATAATGTGTGTGTATATGTTTCTTTGCCAACCACACAACCCCTTGCACATTGTTTTCCTATGCACGATATGCATGTTATATGTGTGGGCATGTTAATTTGCGAAAAATATAACACTGGAAAAATAGCAGTCAATATAAAGTGTTTCTAAGTGCCCCCAGTTGCTGGTTTAAGCAAAGACTTCAAGCCAGCTATTATGTATGTGTTAAAAGAAATAAAACTAAGTTTTCAAAATTAAAAGAAATTATGGAACCAACAAATCAACAAATAGAGATTCTCAATAAGGGCACAGAAATTATTTAAAGAAACAAATGAAAATTCTGAAGGTGAAGAATACAATACTGAGATAAAACATTCACTACATGAATTTACTGAAGTGCAAATTCAAGACGGCAGACAAAAGAAACTATGACCTTAAAGGCATATCAATAGAAATTATCCAATCTGAAGAACAGAGAGAAAAGAATTTGAAGAAAAATGAACAGAGCTTCAAAGACCTGTGAAACAACACCCAGCTTACCAACATTTCTGGAGTCCCAGAAGGAGAGAAGAAAGAGAATGGCGTAGAAAAAGATGTTAATAAAACACTGGCAAAAATTTCCCAAATTTGATTTTCAAAAAAAGCAAAAACAAAAAATCAACTTACAGATCCAAGCAGCTCAATAAACCTCAAGGAGGAGAAACACAGAGACCTCCACCTAGACACGTCATAGTCAAAATGTCAAAGGCAAACGCAAGGAGAAAATTCTTGAAAGGAGCAAGAGAAAAATGACTCGGCATGCAGAGAAACATCAATACGATTAATGGATGACTTCCAATTAGAAACAAGAGAGGCCAGAAGACAGTGGAATCACATACTCAAAGTGTCAAAAGAAAAAAGCACTGTCAAACAAAAAAGCAACAAAACTACCCTTCAAAATGAAGGCGTAATAAAGATATTCTCAGACAAAGACTGACAGAAATTTGCTAACAGACCTGCCTTACAAGAAACACTAAGGGAAGTTCTTGAAGTTGAAAGGAAATGAAATCAAACAGTAACTCAAGTCCACCGGACAAAACAAAGAACACCAGAAATGGTAAGTACATGAGTTAATCTAAAAGAATCTATACGTGTATTTTCTCGTTTCTTCTCTTAACTTCTTTAAAAGACATAAGGATGCATAAAGCAATGATTACACCACTATATGGCTGGGTTGATAACATATATAGATGAAACATGTTGTTGTTAGTTGCCGTTGAGTGGATTCCAACTCATAGCAACCCTGTGTGTCCAGAATAGAACTGCGCTCCACAGAGCTTTCAAGGCTGTGAGCTTTCAAAAGCAGATGGCCCGGCCTGTCTTCCAAGGCGCCACTGAGTGGGTTCGAACTGTCCATCTTTTGGCTAGCAGTGGCGCACCTAACCATTTGTACCCCCCAGGAGGAGGGAGAGAATGGAGCCACACTGGAGCAGTTTCTACTCCACAGAACAACAACATGCATTATGTAAAGCACACGTGGCACTTTCCCCAGAATAAACCACATGCTAGGCCATAAAACAAGCATCAACAAATTTAAAAGGACTGAAGCCATACAAAGTATGTTCTCTAACCACGACAAAATTAATTATCAACTATACTGGAAACTGGGAAATCCTCAAATGTTTGAAAATTAAACTTCAAATTTCTAAATAACCTATGGGTCAAAAGGGAAATTAGAAAACATTTTGAAAAAAATGAAAACAAAAACAAAACATATCAAAATTTATAGAAAATATATCAAAATTACTCAGAAATTTATAGCCTTAAGCACACTTATTAGAAGAGTCTCAAATCAATAACCTAAGCCTCCACCATAAGAAACTAGAAGGAAAAACAAACTGAACCCTAAAGCAAGCAGAAGAAAGGAAATAATAAAGATTAAAGCAGAAATTAATAAAATATGAAACAGAAAAAACATTGGTTCTTTGAAAAGAGCAACAAAATTTGACAAGTTTTTTTAGCTAGATGACTATGAAAAAAGAGAAACAACACAAAGTACCAAAATCACAAAAGAGGTGGCATTACATGAGGCCCTACAGAAATTAAAAAAGAATTATAAGGGAATGTTATAAATAGATTTATGCCAACAAATTAGACAACTTGCATGGAATGGACAAATTCCTTAAAAGACACAAATTACCAAAATAGACTCAAGAAGAAATAGAAAACCTGAATACAACAAATAAACTGAATTAGTACTTAAAAATCTTCCCACAAAGAAAACCCCAGGCCCAGACGGCTTCACTAATGAAGTCTAACAAATATTTTAAAAGAAATACCAAACCTTTACATACTCCTTTAAAAAACAGAGGAAAAGGGTATACTTCACAACGCAATTTATGAAGCCAGTATTACCTTTACACCAAAGTTACAAAAAGACATCACAAAACTACAGACCAATATCCCTCATGAACACAGATGCAAAAATCTTTAACAAAGTATTAGGAAATTGAATTCAGCAACATATAAAAAGGATTATACACTGTGACCAAGTAGGATTTATCCCAGGAATGCAAATTGGTTCAACATCTGAAAATTAATTAATGTAATACATCATATTAACAGGATAAAGAACAAAAAACCACATGAACATCTCAACAGACACAAAAAAGCATTTGACAAAATTGAAAACCCATTCATGATTAAAAAAAACTCTCAGGAAATCAGGACTAGAAGGGAACTTCCTCAACATGATAAAAGGCATCTATGAAAAACCTACAGTTAAAATAATAGTGAATGGTTAAAGATTGAATGTTTTCCTCCTAAAAATCAGAAACCACACACCACTTCTATTCAACATTGTACTGGAGGTTCTAGCTAGTACAATAAAAAAGAGGGAAAAAAGCAATTAAAGGCATCCAGACTATAAAGGGAAAAGTAAAATTGTCTTTATTTGCTAATGACATGACCTTGTATGTAGAAAATTCCCAACAAATCCACAAAAAACCTACTGGAACTAATAAACAAGTTCAGCAAGGTCTTCCTATGCAAGAATTTGAAATGATTCAAATTTTCTTTATCACTCAGTAGAGTTTCAAAATTTTCTTTAAGTAGGTTCTATATACTTATTAAATTTGCTCCCAGGCATTTTATCTTTTAGTTGTTAATGGGAATGTATATTTTTTCTTCCATTATTAGTCCTATTGTGTGCTATTTATATAAAAGAAACATAATTATTTATGTACATTAATTTTATGAGCAGTTCCTTTACAGAATTCTCTTAATACTATCAGTACAAGAATAGGCAGGTAGATGAACCAAATAAAACCGATTTCAGAAACAGGCCCCCAAAAGACATGGAAATTTTGTGTATGACAAATGCAGCATTTCAAATATGTGGAGAAGAAATGCATCATTCAATAACTGAAGTGAGGACAACTGGCTAGCCATCTGGGAAAAAAGTGAAGCTGAATCTCCACATTGTATTGCTTTTCAAGTACCATAGTTAACTGAATCTAAAACTACCAATCTTAAGACACACAACTATTTTATGTGGAAGAAAGGAAGGCAAGGAGGAAATGTCAAACTATGACATGCCAGGGATTTATGTCATTCAGAGATGTTAGAATGTGGGGGGAAAGTCAGTCCTACAAGCAATAATGAAGACTTTATAAACCTTAGAGAACCCCCCCACGTCATAAAAGAAAACATCACTAAATCAACCATAAAAAACTAAGACTTCCGTAAGGCCAAAACACAAACGAAATCAAAGATAAGCAAACACTTAGCAAAAATATTTGTCTAACAAATGACAAGGGGCTCATTTCCTTAATATACAAATCAAAAACACCAAACCCACTGCCTTCGAGTCAATTCCAACTCATAGCAACCCTACAAGACAGAGCAGAACTGCCCCACAGGGTTTCCAAGGAGCACCTGGTGGACTCCAACGGCCGACCTTTTGGTTAGCAGCTGTAGTTCTTAACCACTACGCCACGAGGGCTCCTAATATACAAACAGGCCCCGAAAAGTGAAAAGCATGACCACATAGATCACTGAAAAAACGCACATAGCGAACAATGAAAAAAATGTTCAAACTCACTCACAATGAAAGGAAAGCAAAGCAAAACAACATAAAACTGGCAAATATTAAAAAGCTGGACACTAGCTAATACTGACAAGGAGATAAACAGATTCTCATTCTCATAGACTATTGATAACTAGGTCAATTTTTTGAGAATTTGGCAGTTCATCCATCAAAATGTTAAATGTACATACTCTTTGACCCAATAATTTTCCCCTCAGGAATTAATACTGCAGATATACTTTTAAAATACCTGCAAAGATGTACCCAAGAATATTCACTACATTCCCATTCACAATAGCAAAAAAACTGACAACCCAAATATCTATAAATACATGACCAGCTAAATTACGTTACATACAAATACGGGAAAACTACAGAGTGAAATGAAGGGAACAATATAGAAAGTTTAAAAAAAAGCATGCTGCAGAACAATAGGTATGGTGTGATCTCATCTGCATAAAGAATATGTAAATAAAGATATACATATAAATGTTTGCATACGTATGATAATTTTTAGAAGGGCATACACACACACAAATGTTAACAGGGAATGAGAATGGGGAAAAAGCCTTTGACCTTATAACATTCTCTACTGCTTAAGTCTGTACTCATAAACTTGGGTGAGGAGTGAAAAGGTCGAACATGACAATTATCAAAAGGTATGGAAAAAGAGGGAAATCCTAACATAAGTCATTTAAATTGCTACTATTTCCACATCCTCAAGTTTTAAAAGAATTTGCAAGCAAAACAGTCACTGAGAAACTTTAGAATTTTTATGATCATCTATAATTTACACGAGGATATAAGCCACTGGCAGATATGTAAATACCTTGAAAACTGTTAAATATTTCATTTTCTTTCACTTTGTTTGAAAAATAAAAGCACAGTTTTAATATACGCATCCCCATTGACCCCGCTGCTGTCAAGGTGACTCTGACTCATAGCGACCCCATCAGACAGAGCAGAAGTGCCCCATAGCGTTTCCAAGGAGCGCCCAGTGGATTCGAACTGCCGATCTTTTGCTTGGCAGCCGTAGCTCTTAACCACTGAGCCACTAGGGTTCCAACACATGCACCAAAATAGGCCAAAAAGAAAAGAAAGGATCATCTACCTTACTAACATAAGAGAACTGGAGTCCGAAAAGTAATATGCAAGTAATCTGGTTAAGTGAGAGAATATATTGGACTTTATACTATAACATCAATAACATTAATTCTTTTCAATGTACAAATATTTATATCTATATATATGATACTATGCTATTTGTATGAGTCCCTGGGTGGTGCAAGTGGTTAAATGCTCTACTACTAGCCAAAAGATTGGAGATTCTAAACCACCCAGAGGCTTCAACAAACAGAAATTTATTTTCTCACAGTTTAGGAGGCTAGAAGTCCGAAATCAGGGCATCAGCTCTAGGGGAAGGCTTTCTCTCTCTGGCTCTGAGGGAAGGTCCTTGTCCCTTTTCAGCTCTGTTCCTCGGTTCCTTGGCAATCTTCACATGGTGTGGCATCTATCTTGCCCCATCTGTGCTTCCTTGCTTCTGTGCCTAATCTGCTCCTTTAATTTCTCAGAAGTGATTGGCTTAAGAGACATCCTACGCTGATATGCCCTAATTAACATAACAAAGAAAAATCTATTCCCAAATGACATTACATCCACAGGCATAAGGGTTACGATTCCAAGACATATTTTGAAGGGACGCAATTCAATCCGTAACATTCTACCCTTTGATTCCCTAAAATTCATGTCCTTCCCGCATGCAGAACCTCCATCACATCATCCCAAAAGTCTTAACCCATTCCAGCATCAACTCTAAATCTAAAATCTCATCTTCGGAATCATCTAGATCAAGTATGCAGGAGACTTTGAGCGCATTCCATCCTAGCGATCTGCTTCTGAAAGGTCAAAACCCTATGGTCTAGTTCTACTCTGCACACAAAGTCATCATGCGTCGAATGACTCAAAGGCAACCAACAACAATACGTATTTATACATCATATCCATGCCATATATAGGTGGGTATAAAAGGAAAAGGGATTGTCCAGTAAACACAGCGTATGAACCAACAGTAGGTGTGTTCATGTGCAAGCACCTGAGCATCTGCCTGGTACAGGTAAAAATTAAAGATGGAATAAACAGTGTTGGAATACCTCTATAAAGTATAGCAGGCAAATGCCCATCCCGCCAGATCACTTGGCTGAATTTCCAGGCTGCAGATTCCTCCCTTAATCCTACAAAAGTACAAAAATACAGGTTAACCCCAAAAGAGTCAGGATTAGATATATTCTAGAGTCAGGTAAAATAGTTATATTTAAATGTGCTAAATCTGACAAAAATCCTTCCATGGTAGATACTTACAGATTAAATAAAATTAGTAGCAAGTAATGCTTAGTCCAACTGTAATGAACCATCAGTGCTAAATGATATCACAAAGATAAAAAATGACTCATGCACTAATTGGACTTTTTCAAACTTAACTTCTAGTTGAGGATTAAAATTTCTTTAAAATCAAGAAAATAACCTACAATATCTTAAAATGGGAAGAACACAAAATGTCTGTTGTTAAGATCATATTTTGACTCTCCATTACTAAAATAATATTTCTTTAATTTTTTTTTGGTAACATACATATAACAGAAAATGTGTCATTTTAACCATTTTAAATGTACAATTCAGTGGCATTAATCACATTCACAATGCTGTACAACCATCACCACTATCCATTTCCAAAAGTGTTTCATCACCCCAAACAGAAACTCCGTCAAGGACTCCTTAAGCAATAATTCCCCATTCCTTCCCCCCAGTCTCTGGTAACCACTAATAAACTTCATCTCTTTGCATTTGCCTATTATACAATTTCATACAAGTGGGAGCATACAATATTTGTTCTGTCTGATGTTATCTCCCTTGGCATAATGTTTTCACAGCTCATCCATGTGGTAGCATGTATCAGAACATCATTATTTCTTTATGGCTGAAAAATATTCCACTGTACGTATATACCACATTTTGCTTATCCATTCATCTGCTGATGGACACTTGGGTGGTTTCTAATAAAATTCTTTCAAAAATCCCATAGTAACACCTCCCTCAGATCAATAATCTAAATATATTAAGGTTTTAGTTTTTGAAAAATATATTTAAAAATTTCAAGGCAAAGGGTATTTAATAATGCTAAAATGAACTATAGATACTTTTTAAATGTCATGCTGTAATCACCACTTAAGCAGAGACTAACACAAAAAATAAACACCCTATGTTGGTGTTGCACTGATATCGGACAAGTGATATAGATCACTTTCTTCTTACAACTGGTACATTTTTTTCCTTGTACATGAAATAAAAGTAATGAAGATTGAAAGCTGAATTATCAGAAACAAAGAACAGGCCAAAGAAATATTACTCAGAAAAAATAGGTAAAGCATTTCGTATTAACAGCCCTAACCCATATTCTAGCGCTAAATAAATATTGTACGAATCACTAAAAGCTGTAAGTGTAAAAGAAGAACAATGGAAGAAATTTTAAATCTTTAGAAAATAACCAAGTATATAAACTCAAGATTGTGTTTATATAATTTTATCCAGGGATTACAAACACTACAGCCTTTCTGATAATTTGCATTTTCTAGTGCTTAGCCAGTCGGTAGCTTTGCTGCTTAACTAGTTACAGAGAGGACATCTGTTTTAAATATTTATAAGTTCTTAATTGTCTACCTCAAAGTTTTGTAGTCAAGCATTCAAAAGCAGACATACCGTTATCTTCAATTATGCAAAATTAGTTTTTAAATCTTATTTCTATAGCAACAGTACCAAAAAGATCATAAAAGTCATAAAATTTTACTCTTATAGAAGACTTTATTAAAAGGAGATAAAGTAATGCAAAACTGTATCTATACTACACTGCTATTCACTATTAAATTTGTGTGTGTTTTCCAACTTGAAGCAAATAAAATTTCTTCAAATTATGTATTTTAGTATAGATTGAGTCTTTTTAGAAGTTGATATGAAATCTGATATATCTACCCACGATCAAGACATTATAACATCTAATCACATAATACAGTAACACCTACAAACTGGACAAATATTTTTAAAATATTAATATTTTGTTGAATGCATCTCCCAAAAAGCCCACTCACCTTCTTGCATCACTTTTTACTAAAAGCCCTAGATTAAGGCTGTCATACATCAAAGAACATAACTAGGTATGTTAAAAGGAAACAAAAATAGAGCAGCAAGAAGGAAACATCTCTCTCTCTCTCTCTCACACTCTCACACACACACACACACACACTCTAATATAACCTCAAAGTCCACATCCGTAAACATAAATTTTGGAATATCTTTCCTATCACAACCCTTCCTCTACTGTGGAAACCCACAATTTCCCCCTAGAAAAGTAAGATTGCAAAAGTTGAAGTTTTAGAATTATTGTAGCAAGATCCAGATGATAGAGATGTGTTAGTAGTAGACACCCCACAAAAATTATCAAGAATATTAATTTCTAAGGTAATAAAGTTTTTTTGTTTTTTTTTTAATGGTGGAAGAAAATTTGACAAATCAACTCTTCATTTAGAAACACTAACTTCTACTAATGTAGAACAGGCTTATTCTTATTTTGGGCCAATTTATACTCACTTAGAAAATTAAGGACAGTAAAGGCAGAACTCACCACCTGTCTGTCAGTTTGTCGTACTGTGGTGGCTTACGTGATGCTGTGATGCTGGAAGCTATGCCACTGGTACTTCAAATACTAGCAGGGTCACCCATGGTGCACAGATTTCAGCAGAGCTTCCAGACTA
>NW_004443962.1:7065740-7067374 GCF_000243295.1 Trichechus manatus latirostris | reverse complement strand
AGCCTGGCCACAGTAAACATCTCAATTTGGAAACTCTCTTAATTCCCAAAAGCCAAGAATGTCTACCTCAGACCAGCTGGTAGCAGGGCTTTGGAGGTAGGGGACCAGCAGGAGTTCCAAGACACCTGAAGGCCCAGCCTGGGGAAACCCAGCAGCACCAGTAGCATCAGATAAATCAAGTAGATGAAAGTAATACTGCAAAGGCTCTGAAAATCAAACCGCCACTGGAATCACAGCTGACAAAATGGGCCACGATTTACTACTAAACCAAAACAGAGTGATTGCCTGCTAAAATTAAAAGATTTAAGTAGGACTCAAAGTCTGCTAACATAATAAACAAAATATCCACAATACAATAGAAAATCGTCCAAGAAAATCACACCACGGATAGAAAAGACTGTTAACTGAGGCCAACACAGACATGATGAAGATGTTACAATTATTTGACAAGGATTTTAAAGCAGCTATATATCAAGGGTCACGAGTCGGAATCAACTCGACAGCAATGAGGTTTTTTGGTTATCACAGAAAATGTTTCAACAATCAATTACAAATTCTCTTGGATCAAATTAAAAAATGGAAAACCTCAGCAAAGAAACAGCAGTTATAAAAAAAGAAGCAAAAGGAAATTATAGAACTGAAAAATACAATAACAGAAATAAAATTTAAAAAATTTGCTAAATGGGCTCAATAAAAGATTGGAGATGATAAAGAATCATTGAACTTGAGGACAGAAAAATAGAATTCACTCATTCTGAACAACAAAGAAAAAACAGACTAAAAACAAAATGAACTAAGATCTCGGAACTTGCGGGGCAACAACAAAAGATCCAATGTTGATATCACTGGAGTTCCAGAAAGCTGAAAAAGAGAATGGGCTAAAAACCTATTTGGTGAAATAATGGCTGAAAACTTCCCAAATTTAACAAATGAAACAAACTTACAGATCCAAGAAGTTAAGTAAACCCCATAAAGGATAAACCCAAACAACTCCGCACAAAGACACATGATAATTAAACTTTGAAAAACTAAAGACAACGATAAAAAATAAAATAAATTATAAAAAACTAAAGACAAAGAAAAGGTCTTGAAAGCGGCCAGACAGAGACGAAGCATTGCCTGCAGGAGAACATCAATTTGAATGACAGCGGAATTCAAATCTGGAACCATAGAGGCTAAAAGGAAGTAGCACAGTATTTTTCAAATACTGAAGAAATATTAGTGTCTACTAAGAATTCTGTACCCACTGAAACTATCCTTCAGAAATAAAGAAGCAATAAAAACATTGTGAAAAGAAGAAAAACTAAATAAATGTGCTGTTAGCAGACTTACCCTTGAAGACTGGTGAAAGGAAATTTTCCAAACAGAAAGGAAACAATAAAAGAATCTTGGAATATCAGGAAGGAAGGAACAACAGAAATGTAGGTACATACAACAGACTATTCTTTTCATCATTAGTTTTATAAATCATATTTGATGGCTGAAACAAAAATTGTAACATCATTTAATAATCAAAACAATTATACTTAAAAAGTGAACATGATAAAGTGACCTAAATGGAAGTGAGAGTTCCACACTTCAGTCAAAGTGGTAAAATGCCGATACCAGTGGACTGTTATAAGCCACATCAGCAC
>NW_004443962.1:7055383-7065208 GCF_000243295.1 Trichechus manatus latirostris | reverse complement strand
TTCTCTAAGACAGACCATATCCTGGGTCATCAAACAAATGTCAACAATTTTAAAATGTGAAATCATACAGACTAAAAATCAGTAACAGAAAGGCAACAGGAAAATCTCTGAACACATGGAAATAAAACACACTTCTAAATAATCCATGGACCAAAGAGGAGTCGCAAAGAAAAATTTTAAAAAACATATAGAAATGAAAGAAAATGAAAAGACAGCACATAAAAATATGTGGGATGCTGCTGAAGTAGTACTTACAGGAAAATTTATGGCACTGAAATGGGAAAAGATCTCAATAATCTAAGTGCCTACTTCAAAAAACTAGAAAAAAGAACAAAATGAAACCAAAGCAAGCAGAAGAATGGAAATAATAAAGATAAGAATAGAAATCAATGAGATTGAAAATAGGAAAACAATAGAGAAAATCAATTAAAAATGAACAAAAAAATGTATAAGATTTTTGCTTGACTGACAAAAAAAAAAGAGAGAAACAAATTACCAATATTAGGAATGAAATAGTGGACATCATTAAAGATTCTGCAGCAATTAAAAAGATAATTTTAGAAGAAAACATAGGATTAATGCCCTAGCTTTTAACAATGGATTCTTAGATGTGACACCAAGAGCACAAGCAACAAAAGACAAAATAGGTAAATTGAACTTCATCAAAATTAAAAACATTTGTGCATCAAATAACTTTATCAACAAAAGGAAGAGAAAACTTACAGACTGAGAGAAATCTGGGGGGAATAATATATCTGCTAAGGGTTTAATATTCAGAATGTATAAAGAATTCCTAAAATTTACCAAGAAAACGACTCAATCAAAAGTGGGCAGAAGATCGGAACAGGCATTTCACCAGAGAAGAAATACCAACGGCCAACAAGCACATGAAAAGATGCTCAACATCAAAAGTCATTAAGGAAATGCAAATCAAAACCACAATAAGGTATTAATTTACCCCCATTAGAAAAGCTATGATAAAAAGAAAACAGTAAGTGTTGTCGAGGATATGGAAAATTTGGAACCCTCACCATTGCTGGTTAAAGTGTAAAACGGTACAGCCCCTGTGAAAAACAGTTTATCAGTTACTCAAAAAATTACCACACGATCCAGCAATTCTACTCCTAGTAGTATATACCCAAAACAATGGAAAGGAGGAAGGTAAACAAATACTTATACCCAATGTTCACTGCAGCACTATTCACAATACCTAAAAGGCAGAAAAAGCCTAAATGTCCATCAACAGATGAATAAACAAAATGTGGTACATACATACGATGGTATATTACTCAGCCATAAAGAGAAATGAAGTCCTGATACACGTTACATGGATGAACCCTGAAAACATGCTAAGTGAAATAAGTCACAAAAGGATAAATATCGTAGGATCCCATTTATATGAAATATCTAGAACTGGCAAGTATATAGAGACCAGAGTTTATTAGTGGTTACCAGGGACAGAAGGGAGGGAGAGGCAAAGGAAGACTCACTGCTTAGGGGACAATGAGCTTCTGCTTAGGGTGATGGAAACATATGGAAATAGATATTGGTGATGATTGAACAACATGATGAATGTAATTAATGTCACTGAATTGTACCTATAAAAAATGTTGAAATGGCAAATGTTTTGTTGCACATGTATTTACCACATTTAAAAAAGAGAAAAGAAACATCAACCAGAGTTAATGAATAAGTTCAGCAAGGTTGCATGCGACAAAATCAATATACAAAATTAAATTGTTATTTCTTACACAGTGAACTTGAAAATGATATAAAGAAAATAACTCCATTTATATTAGCATCAAAAAGAATAAGATACTTAGGAATAAATTTAACAAAAGAGATGTAATACTTGTGCACTGAAAACTATGAAATATTGAAAGAAATTAAAGAAGGCCTAGGGTCACTATGAGTCGGAATCAACTTCACGGCAACAGGGATTTTTCTTTAATATATATATATAGAGGGGGAGCCCTGGTGTCACAGTGGTTAAGCACTCAGCTGCCAACCAAAAGGTTGGCAGTTCAAACCCACCAGCAGCTCCACAAGAGAAAGATGTGGCAATCTGCTTTGGTAAAGATTACAGCCTTGGAAATCCTATGGGGCAGTTCTACTCTGTCCTATAGGGTTGCTATCAGTCGGAATCAACTCGACAGCAACAGGTATATAAATGGAAAGACATCCAGTGTTCATGGATTGGAAAATTTAATATTGTTAAAATGACTATAATCCCCTAAATTTATCTACAGGTTCAACATAATCCATATAAAAATGCCAGCTGCCTTTTTTGCAGAAATTGACAAGGTGATCCTAAAATTCATATGGAATTGCTAGGGATCCAGAATACCCAAAACAATCTTGAAACAACAAAGCTGGAGGACGTACACTTCCCAGTTTCGAAATTTACTACAAAGCTACAGAAATCAGGACAATGTAGTACTTGGCACAAGGATGATGCTGCTGTTCGTTGCTGTCGAGTCAATTATGACTCATGGTGACTCCAAGTATGCAGAGAAGAACTGCTCCACAGGGTTTTCAAGGCTACAACCTCTTGGAAGCAGACTGCCAGGCCTATTTTCCGGGGTGCCTCTGGGGCTTGAACAGCCAACCTCTCAGCTGGTAGTGGAGCACTTAATCATTTGCAACATAGAGACCAAGGAATAGAATTTAGAGTCCAGAAATAAACCGTTACATGGATAGCCAACTGATTTTTTACAAGGGTGACAAGATTATGCAATGGAGAAAGAATAGTCTTTTCAACAGATGGTGCTGACAAATGGGTATCTACATGCACAGGAAAAAAGTTATACCCTTACCTCAACCACATGCAGAAATTAACTATAAAAGGATCAAAGACCTAAAAGAGCGAAGAAAATGGAGAAGTAAATCTTTATGACCTTGGATAAGGCAAAGCCTTCTGAGACTAAAAGCACAAACAAGAAAATAAGTAAATAAATGTTTGATTTCAGCAAAATTAAAAACTTTTGTGCTTCAAAGGACAGCATCAAGAAAGTGAAGAAAATGCACAGAATGGGAGAAAATACTTGCAAATCCTATTTATGATAAGGGACTGGTATCTAGAATATACAAATAACTTTTACAACTCAATAATAAAGTGACAAATAACCCAATTTAAAAATTGGCACAGGATCTTCATAAACATTTCTCCAAAGAAGATATACAGATGGCCAATAAGCACATGAAAAAATGCTCAACATCATTAGTCATCCCGGAAATACAAATCAAAACTACACGACACTCCCGGAGGTCACCTTTCAGCCAAATAATACATTGGCCTATAAAATAAACAATAACACCCTTGAGGAATGTGCTCCTTAGAATAATCAACTACATGAAACCAAACAGGCAACATTTGCCCAAAAGCAAAGATGAGAAGGCAAGGAAAAGCAAAGATGAGAAGGCAAGGAAGGGCAGAGAAACTGGAGGGATGGAAACAAGGAAGGCAGGGTGGAAATGGAGAGAGTGCTGACACATTGCTGGGATAGCAACCAATGTCATGGAACAATATGTGCATGAATTGTTGAATGGGAGACTAATTTGCTGTGTAAACTATTACCTAAAACACAGTAAAATGTTCAAAAAAAAAAACCCCCCCACAAGATACCACTTCACACCCACTAAGACAGCTAGGATCGAAAGACAGACAATATCAAGTGTTGACATACACTGATGGTGGGGAAAAAACCCCAAAGTCCAACAAGTGATGAATGGATAAACAAAATGTGGTAGATCCATACAATGAACTATTATTCAGCCATAAAAAGGAATGGTATACTCATATAACTACTGATACAAGCTACAACATGTATGAACCTTGAAAATAAAAGTAAAAAAAGGCAGTCACAAAATGCCACATACATCATTCCATTTTTAGGAAATGTCTAGAATTGGCAAACCCATAGAGACAGAAAGTTTATTAACGGCTACCAGGGGCTGGAAGGAGGGAGGAATGGGGAATGATGGCTAACGGATACAGAGCTTCTTTTTGTGGTGATTAAAATGTTATAAAATTGGTTATGGTGATGGCTACAGAACTCTGATAACAGGCTAAAAATCACTGAACTATACACTTTAAATGGGTGAATTGTATGGTATGTGAGTTATATCACAATAAAACTGTTTATGAAAAACTATATGGTACCTGGAGATTTGCTTCAAAATAATATGGAAGACCTAAGCCTCTACATAGTAGAGAGTTCCTCGGTAGTGCAAATGGTTAACACGCTCAGCTGCTAACTGTAAAGGTTGGAGGTTCAAGTCCATGTAGAAGTGCCTCAGAAGAAAGGCCAGGCAATCAACTTCTAAAAAATCAGCCATTAAAAACACTATGGACCACAGTTCTCCTCTGACACACATGGGGTCACGATGGCTTGGAATCAACTTGATGGCAACTGGGTTTTTTGTTTTGTTTTTTTCTTTAATAAATATAGTAAAGATATCAATTCTCCCCAAACTGAACTATAGGTTTAATGAAATTCCTATTAAAATCTCAACAAGATATTTTTGTAGATACAGACAAGCTTATTCTAAAATTTACATAAAACGGCAAAGGGACTAGAATAGCTAAAAGAATCTTGACAAAGAAGAATGAAGTGGGTAATAATCAAGATACTGTGGTACTGGCAGAGGGACGGATAAACAAAGAGCAATGGAACAAAACCGAGAACCCAAAAACAGACCAACATAAATATGCTAACCTGATTCTGTCTTCAAACTTTGAAGGTATTACTGTACTGTGTCTTCCATCAATTGCTCTCCATCCATTTCTCTTAAACTGACTCCAACCAGGCTTTTACACCCTTTCCTCCACTGACGTACTACTAATAATGACATGCAACTTGTTTAATCTAGTTAGCAATTAAAAGAAAAAATTTACTGTTGTATAACACATATACAATTTACCATTTTAACCATTTTTAAGTATTCAATTCACTGGCATAAATTATATTCACAATATTATACAATCATCATCACTATCTATTTCCAAAACTTTTCATTACCCCAAACAGAAACTCTGTACTCATTAAGCAATAACTTCCCTGTCTCCAACACCTGGTCATCACGAATCTACATTCTGTCTCTATGTATTTGCCAATTCTGGATATTTCATACAATACTTGTCTTCTTGTGTCTGACTTATTTCACTTAGCATAATGTTTTCAGGGTTCATCCATGTCATTCAGTGTATCAGAACTTCATTTTTCTTTACAGTTGAATAACACTCCATGTATGGATATACTTAATTTTGTTTATCCATTCATCTGTTGATGGACACTAGACTTGTTTCCACTTTTTAGCTATTGTGAATAATGCTGAAATGAACATTGGTGTACAAGTATCTGAGTCTCAGCTTTCAAGTCTTTAGGGTATATACCCAGGAGTAGAACTGCTGGGTCATATGGCCATTCTACGTTTAACTTTTTGAGGAACCAGCAAACTATTTTCCACAGTAGCTATACCATTTTACATTCCCACCTGCAATGGACGAGGGTTCCAATTTCTCTACATCCTCACCAACACTTGTTTTCCATTCTTCTGATAATAGCCATCCTAGTAGAGGTGAAGTAGTATCTCATGGTTTTGATCTGTATTTCCCTAATGACCAATGAAAGAGCCCTGGTGGTGCAGTGGTAAAGTGCTCAGCTGCTAACCAAAAGGTTGGTGGTACAAACCCACCAGCCACTCTGTAGGAGAAAGAGGTGGCAGTAAATCTGCTTCCACAAAGATTTACAGCCTTGGAAACCTTATGGGGCAGTTCTACTCTGCCCTATTGGTCACTATGCGTCGGAATCAACTTGATGGCAGTGGGTTTGGTTTGGGAATGACCAATGACTGCTGAGCATCTTTTCATGTACTTATTAGCCATTTGTATATGTTTTTTTGGAGAAATGTCTATTTAAGTCTTTTGCCCATTTTTAAATTGGATTATCTTTTTGTTTTTGTCAAGCGATTTTTGACAAAGGGACAAAAACAACTTAATAGAAGAACAATAATCTTTTAACAAATAGTGCTGGAACAACTGGACACTCACAGGCAAGAAAAAGAATCTTGAACTAAACCTCACAACCATATACAAAAATTAATTCAAAAGGGATTATGAATTTAAATGTAAAATGTAAAACTAAAGACCCTGTTAAGGAGATTGAAAACATAAGCTACAAACTGAGAGTAAATGTTTGTAAACCATATATCTGACAAAGTCTTATACCTAGACTGTATAAAGAACTCTCAGAACTCAACAGTAAAAAAACAAATATTCTGATCAGAAAATGAGCAAAAAAACAGAGATTTCCCCCCCAAGAAGAGATACAGAGGGCAAACAAGCACATGAAAAGATGTTCCAGATCATTAATCATTAAGCAACCACAAGTTAAAACTACAATGAGATGTCACTACATACCTATTAAAACAGCTAAAACAAAAAAACGACAATACCAAATGCTGGCAAGGATGCAGAGAAACTGGATCTCTCATACATTGCTGATGAGAATGTAAAATGGTACTGCCATTCTGGAAAATAGTTTGAAAATTTCCTATAAAACTAAATGTGCAGGCCCCCGGACAACCTGCTAACTCAGTACTGAAGCCACTCCCGAAGCCCATTTTTCAAAGATTACACAGGCCTATAAAACAAACAATAACACACGTGAGGAATGTGGTCCTTAGTTCAATCAAATATAGGAGACCAAACAGGCAGCTCCTGCCCAAAAGCAAGATGAGAAGGCAGGAACGGACAGAAAAACTGGACAAGTGGACACAGTGAATCTGAGATGGAAAAGGGGAGAGTGCTGACACACTGTGTGGGGATTGCAACCAATGTTACAAAACGATTTGTGTATAAATTGTTGAATGAGAAACTAATCTGCACTACAAACTTTCACCTTCAGCACAAAAAAATTAAATAAATAAATGTGCACTTGCCAGACAGCCTAGCAATTGTACTCCTGGGCATTCATCCTAGAGAAATGAAAACTTGTATTTACAAAAAAATCCTGTATGTGAATGTTCGTAGCAGCTTTAGTCGTAATTGCAAAATACTGGAAACAACCTAAATGACCTTCAATAGGTTATTAAACAACTCTAGTTACATACTGTATTATATATACCATTCTTGAAGTGACAAAACTACAGAGCTAGAGAACAGATGAGTGGTTTCCAGCTGACGGGGGGGAGGGGTTGGAGTGCAAATATAAAGGGGTAGCAGGAGGGAGTTCCCTGGCAGTGATGAACAGTCCTGTATCTTTACTGTGGTGGTGTTTACGTGAATTTACACGTGGGACAAAACTACAGAGAACCGTATACACATATGTACACGAATTTAAGTTTTAAAAAAGGATGAAAACTGAGTAAGTTCTGTACTCTAGTTAATAGTAATGTACTATGGCCAATTACCTCGTTTTGATGTCTCACTAGAGCTTTCCGTCACTGGGGGAAGCTGGGTGAATGATACACGGAACTGTTGTACTGTTTCTGCAACTTTCTTTGAGTCTATAATTATTTCAAAATAAAAAGTTAAAAAAAATGAGAGGGGAGAAAGTCGGTAGAGGTACAGATGAAAAAGGACTGGCTATTAATTGCTAACTGTTGAAACTAGGTCATGGGTACACAGGGGTTCATAATACTATTCTATTTTTTATCTATTTAAATTTTCACATAATAAAAGGTTAATGAAAATATAAGCTGCATAAACAATATTAACAGCAGTTTCTTTATTTTTATTTTTGCTAATATGCATCTTTAAAATCTTTCTATAAAATAAACATAAGTTTCTTATATGAAACAATTTCTAAAGAAATCTTCGCTTATACCATCTTTTGTCCTCACTGTTTACACATTTAAAAAACAAAGTTAACACTATAGAAAACTTAAAAACATAAAAAGAAACCCATTGATACTGCCTCCTCTGATAATATACTGCCCACGTACTTTCAAAACATTTCATGTAAATACCCAATGTATATACTTCACCTGCAAGCTCAAAACTTCAGCCACAAAAATTTATGGAGCACAGTACTACTATGAATCAACTCACTACCAACTGGTACTGGTGATTCTTTGTTATGAGGGGCTGTCCTGGACATTGTAGGATGTTTTGCATCTGCCCACTGGATGCCAGTAAACCCTCCAGCATGGCAACCAAAAATGTCTCCAGATTACCAAAATTATCCCTGGGCGAGAACCACCTCATCAGATTAAACATTTCCACCGTTCTTTGGAGATGGGGAGGAGAAAGAAAAGTGGTTTTTGTTTTTGTGATATAGGAGGAAAGACATAAAAAAGGTTAGGAATGTGTTATGACAAAACAAAAAGGTTCAACTGCAACTCATATACTATCAAAAGAAAAGGTATTCTTTTATATGTGGTCTACCGAAAAACATTTTAACCAGATACTGTCGTGTGTGGCTAGCACAGCAATCAAGTTGAGGGGAAAATCCACAGCATCCATATCTTGTTAATAAGCATCCTAAAGATTTTAGCAGAGATTAATTAAATTAAATTAACATAATTCTTCTCCCTAGCATGTGTGAGGAAGCTAAACATTTTCAAATTACCTGTTATTCCCTTACCACTGAAAAATAGCCACATAAAAAACACATCCACCCAGTTAAATATCGTAAGCATCTGTTTTAATCGAGTGTAAATGTGCTACAAATCGCATTAAAAGTAACATTGTGAGAATCCTCTAGTCCTTTCTATTTGCAAAGGAAGGGGAAAACATCCAGCGTGGAGAAACTACATTTAAACCTTACAACAAAAAATTAAAACATTCAGACATTCATTTTCTGGCTGATTATAAAATCAACTCAGCCATATTTTCCACCAAACAGACAAATACCCAGTTTCCTTAGTCTATTCTTGGACAGGTCACCAGACTGGGAATAATAGACCGATAGTCTATTCTCAGCTGCAAAACAGACTTGTAATCTCAAATTATTCACTCAGGTTAAGGCTCTACACCCATATCATGCTGACAATACTGAAAATCTGCCCAGAAACAAGCACGGAGAAACCCAGGACCTCCTCCTGCACCCAAAGGACAACTGGCAGCGTATTTTTAGATTTATAAAATTTATAAAATCTAAAACGCTGAATAGATTTTATTTATAGCAACATTTTAACATACTTGAAATTTCGAAACTTTACCATTGCCCTCTATAAATAAGAAACGCTCCGTGTTTAATCACACCATGTCCAATTCTGCAAAATTCTACATGCAAACTAAACAAAGATAATTATTAAGTGAAACAAAACAAAAAAGCTGTTTTAAATCCAAGCTGTTGGTTTAAGGTTCAACTTTTGCATTTCCTAACTCTTTTAGTCTACTACTCAAGTAGTTCTTTCCTAGCACTGTAGGAACGTGCTCTGCAAAGTCTGGAGAGTAGAAGTTTGCCCCATAGACTAATTTTGAAAAGGCCTTAAGATTGTCCTTTACACTCAACATGCAGGTTTTACTAGGGCAACCAACATAAGAATACAAGCGTACACTTTTTACTGTTGATACCAAGTAAAACAATATCTAGTAAACCAAGCTACCCGTCTGACCTTTCCGCACACCATAAAACTGTGACTACAGGGCAGTCCAACAGCAGTCCGAGAAAACAGCGTTAGGAGGGAAAGTGCGGGGGGGTGTCAATTAACGTGTGGCGGCCCCCGCTGTCACGCAGACACTTGTTAGCCGCCGAGAATCCACTCAAAGTTTCCCATCTCAATGGGGGAACCGGCACTGACTCTGCGCCGGTGGAGCCCGACCCGGAAGACGCGGTGTCTGGACGGCCCGGCCGCGCGCGGCCCCGGGCCCCACTG
>NW_004443962.1:7051187-7054846 GCF_000243295.1 Trichechus manatus latirostris | reverse complement strand
AAAAAAAAAAACCCTATAAACTATGGCCCTTTAAGTCCCTTCCCTTACTGAACCAGTGATCACAACTACTATCCAACACACCACCCCACAACACACCCTGTCTTAAAACTCCTTTTCACCCATCAAAAACCTTCGGAAATCTCTCAGTAACCTCTTAAATCCTTCCTTTCTGTTTCTTTACACCTTAATTTACTTATCTTAGCTTCCCCCTGCCTTCCTGTTTTTAACCTAAGGGCTGCGTTTCTCCCAACCCAGATTGATTTCTAAACCATGTTTCCAATTTTACTCTTTTGAACTTTACTTTTCTAATAGTTTATTACTTCCTCACAAATTCCTTCCATGACATCTTCCACTTACCTTATTCAAAACCTCTCTACAACTTTATAATTATCAGCTCCTACCAAATCAATTCATAAATAACCTTCTCAAACACTGCATTGTTCTTGTTTCTTCCCTCAAAGTTAACACTTTCCAACTTACCACAGAAATCTGCCCCAACTTTCTCTCAAGTTTTGGGAACCTATTCCAGAAAGCCACAATAATCACGGAAAAACCCATCTCCTAAGTATGCCCCTAGTAACACGAAAATGATCTTTCTAAATATTCTCTAACAATTCATTTGAGTCGCTCATAACTCAAGACCTACCATGCCCACTTCCCTAAAGGCTCTAATTATAGAACCTAATCAAATTAACAAATTCCCTCTACCACTGTATGTATCTACACATACAGGTGTTTGTGTAGACACACACACATACACAAGACCCTGCAGAACACCAAGTATGTACTTCCTTCTAATCCCTTGGATATTGGCTCTTCTCAAACGTACAAGGAAAGCTCAATGCCATCCTAGATTTGCAGGCATACTACCCCTACCCTGTGAAGTCACTTAAAACATACCTTGTCATTTCTACTATAACCCCTCCCAACACCTTCCTTAAGGTATCCATCATTAGTCTAAACCACACAATCCACCCAAATATTCAGAATAAACCATCACTCCCCAAGGTCCAGGTATGTCTGAAGGAGGTCCTGGAAACAATTCTAGACCAAATCAGGCAGGGCTGCTGCACACTGCAGCCAAGTTTTGTGAGTTGGGCAGTGACATCCCTGGGCCCTCTTAGACCTTTCAAAGTTCTGGGTCTCTGTAGATCCTTCACTATTAAATTTGGTGTTTGACTAGATGTAGAAGAAAGAAAGAAAAGGGACGAATGCCCCAGGGCTAGATGCTGGAACTAATCCTAAAGCAAAGCTGCACCAGGATGGAACACCAATACCATGTATTATTCTGTCTTGTCATATTATTCTCCCCAACACTTCATGTTTCCAACCTGAATATGCCCTCTCCCTGAACATGGCCCAACATCATAAACCTTTCTGGATTCCTGATTTGAGCAGGGAAGTATTCTTTGCTCAGAGGTTGAAAGGGTTAGTCATATGAGGAATATAATGCAAACATGAAGGGTTTGAAGCACACAGCATTGATTCTTATGTGGTTTAAAATGTCAGTTGTGGGGTTCACAGCAAAGCCCTGATGGAGAATCTTAAAAATCAGTTAGGTAAACAGTTGAGAGTCTAGTCTTTGATACTGCAAAGGAAAAGTTGAACAGAAAACAAAGTTTAACAAAAATGAATAATACTATCGCAGACTAGACAAGCAAAAGTTTGAGAGCAGACACAAGGTTAAATGCCAAAGAGTAAGGAGCCTGGTACATGTCTTAAATATCATCAATGTAGACTATGAAAGCAAGTGTATAGAAGATGACGATTTCAAACTCTGAGATTATAGTGCTCAAGATGTTAAAAATAATAACAATAAGCAAAGCTTCAGTTTTACCTATATTTTGTTTTTGGAATTAGCAAGACAGCTCCTTTAGAGATGTTCAATAAACAATAAATAAGAACTAGAATTAGAATGCACGTTTAGAACTATATATGTGGGAGTCACCTATACAGGTAATAAGTGAAATGAGAAGACAGATCAAACCCCTTTCCTAAGAAGCACTAAGAAAATATAAGTACACTCAGAAGTAAGATAGAAAGCAGTTTTCATTATACAATAGTCCCCAATTATGACATATCTGAGTTATGACGAACTACACTTATGATCGTCCATGTTTTTTTTTTTTTGGTACATCTTATCATTAGTCATAGATACTACATATAATGTTGCAGCGCATAATTTGCTGATACTATCATTCTCATGCCAACCCCCAAACACAAATAAAGATTGAATTTATAAATACAATGATAATAAAAGGTGACAATAATGGAAACTAAAAAAAAAAAAGAAGTATTCAACTTACATCAGAACTGACTTACGACACAGCCATTGGAACAGAGCCCCATCTTAAGTCAGGGACTACCTATACACAAAAAAGAAAAAAAAAAAACTCTAGAGGCCTTAAGACACCTCCTTCCTACCATCCACCTCATTCTCTTTACTTTTTACCTAAGCCTCTACATACACAAATTATCACCAATTTTTGCAAACAGAAAGTTTGATGTGGTTTTGAGACGCTCAAGTAGAAATCAAAGATCTCTTAGTGTCTATCATTTATGCTATAAAAAAGTTACGCATGCTGGGGTCTTAAAAGCCTGTAAGCAGCCATCTAACATACTCCACCGGTCTCACCCCGTCAGGAGTAAGGGAGAATGAAAACAGCAAGATACAAGGGAAAGATTAGTCCAAAGGACTAATGGACCACAGCTACCATGGCCTCTACCAGACTGAGTCCAGTATAACTAGATGGTGCCCGGCTACCACCAACTGCTCTGACAGGGATCACAACAGAGCGTCCCGGACAGAGCTGGAAAAAAATGTAGAACAAAATTCTAACTCACAAAAAAAAAAACCAGACTTACTAGCCTGACAGACCCTGGAGAAACCCCAAGTATGGCTCCCAGGGGACCTTTTAGCTCAGTAATGAAGTCACTCCCGAGGTTCACCCTTCAGCCAAAGATTAGACAGCCCCATAAAACAAAACAAGACTAATGGGACACAACAGTCCAGGGACAAGGACTAGAAGGTAGGAGGGGACAGAAAAGCTGGTAATAGAGAACCCAAGGTTGAGAAGGAACAGTGTTGATGTGTCATGGGGTTGTTAACCACTGTCATTAAACAATATGTGTACTGTTTAAAGAGAAACTATTTCTTCTGTAAACCTTCATCTAAAGTGCAATAAAAAGAAAAAAAATTTACACATGATGTACTATATACTACCACCTTATAACATTATGGGTGGCATGGACCGTCCCTATTTACAAGAGAAGAAACAAGCCCCTGGTATTAGTTACTTCTGAACAACTTCCTGTTTCTTTGATAGGTAGCATTATGTTTTCCCTATATTCTGCCTGCTACAACCTACTTCCTTCCCTCTTCATCTTATTCTTACTCCCATTCAGCTCAACATCATGTCCTATCGTCAATAAACTGCCCTGTGTCTTCTGCCTTCCATATTAATACTCCTTCCACCTCATTTTTTTGTCTTTAGTGTATGGTTTTTAATCCACAAATATTTCTCAACTGACTTTATACCAGTACATTACATATGAATGGTTATGATTTTGCATTACTCTGAAAGAACTGATGAACGTAACAAATTGATCTACTTCTCTCAATCCCCATACCACAATGATAATTAGGATCACTATCATCT
>NW_004443962.1:7020922-7050439 GCF_000243295.1 Trichechus manatus latirostris | reverse complement strand
TCTACTATATAGGTAGTGAGTTCTCCCTCCCCTCCCCCCCACCCTCGTAACCAGCAAAGAATGCTTTCTTCTGTGTTTAAATCTCTCCTTGAGTTCTTGTAACAGTGGTCTCATAGACTATTTGCCCTTCTGCGACTGACTAATTTCACTCAGCATAATGCCCTCCAGATTCATCCATTTTGTGAGATGTTTTGTGGATTCAGCATTGTTCTTTACCTTTGTCAGTATCATGTCTTGCCTGGATTGCTGCAACCTCACCTCCTCATCTTATTTCAAGCTTGCCTTGTCTTGGACAACCTGTTTCTCTCAGGACTTAGCTATCACTCTCCTACTCCTTTAGCTTGATAAAGGGACTGACTGCTTCTTGCTCCCCAGGACCACTGTCACTGTTCTCCAATCACTAAAAAATCCCTTTGTAGTTCACATTACTCACTTGAACCATTCCTTCTGCAACATTTCCCAAGCTTCAGAATACCCTCCCACCTTCCTTCCCCAGTGACTTCAGTTCTACTTTGTCCCATACGAAAAACTCATTGCCGTCGAGCTGACTGACTCATAGTGACCTTACAGAACACAGTAGAACTGCCCCATAGGGTTTCTCCAAGGAGTGGCTGGTGGATTCGAACTGCTGACTTTTTGGTTAGCACCCTGAGCTCTTAACCACTGTGCCACCAGGGCTCCACTTTGTCCCATATTCAGCCATTATTTTCAAGTGAATTCAACATTGATGATGAAGAACTTTCTACACCCTGGACCTCCTCAACTCCTAAAATCTTCACTTGCACTTCAGCCACCCACACATACATACTGCAAACAGTTTCAAGTGCTCTACCACTAGGATTATAACGTCAGACACCCATTTTTCGCTTGTTTTTTTTTTTTTTTTTTTTAACCACAACCACCTTATCTTCTAGTTCTACACCTGCTCTTCATCTCTTTTTGGCTTCATCTGCTGCCTCCCTACACAATTTAAACCTGTCCATCAGCCATATTAATTCTGCCCTCTCCAGAATATTATGGCCTTCCTTCCATTATACTCACTATGTATCTCCCCAATAATGGATATCTTCATCATCTGTTTTCTCCACACCCACACACTGGGTGGTAGGCACCACTAAAAAGCCATGAAATCTTCCACAACAGATTTATTCCAAATACAATTCTCCATCTCATTGACTGATCTAAACTGTTTTCATATTTAAATCCCTAATACCATCAAATACTTAATCCCGTCCATAAAATTCCCTTAAATCATACCTTCTCCACCCGTAATCATATCCTCTTTACAGCTTCTAAATTGCTATATTTTCATCATCTGTTCCTTCTGGCCTCTAGTTTTAGATAAATTATTCCTCCATCTTAAAGTAAACAATATAATTCCTACATTCATTGCTTCCATATTCTTTCAACCCATTCAAACTTTTATCCCCATACAATCTGATCTCTGAATTGTTCTCCTGAAGAGCACAAAAAAATTCTATGTACCAAATCCTATGACCCACCTTCCAAGACCTTATCCTCTCTTTGGCAACGACACTTGAACTACCATCGTCGGTTTATGTCACCATACCATGCGATTCTACTCCAGCCCCTCTCTTTGCTTCTTCCATCTCCAATGACTACTGCTCCTCTTCTTAGCCCAAACTGTGGGTTATTTCCCTTAAGTTCTGTCTTTGAACTTTCTCTAATTCTCTGACCCTCAGGGTCCATCCCTTAACATTGCTTCTACATTTTCATTCCTCAAATGGATATCTTCCTGCGGGCCCCCAAAAGAACAATCTTCAAACCATCACCCTTTGCTACAATCTACTTTATTCCTGAGAAGTTGGAATATATAATGATTTATTTGTAACTAGACTCTTCAACTATTGCTTCCTTTGACACCTTGATTATCAGACCAAACAATTTCATAGTCATCAGTCCCCTACCAAGTTCAGAAGTAGTAGCTTCAATTACCAACTCTATGTAAGTATTCCCAAATCTGTACTGGACCTCTTTCCTCAGCTGCAATACAGTATTTTTAACTCTAGCTAGATAATTCCCCTTGGATACAATGTGCCTCACACACTGGTCAATGTGTCTTAAAACCAAAGTAGCCACTCTTCCCCACCAAAATAGTTTTTGCTACCCGATCCAATAATTTCTCTTAATGGTATCACCATTCCCAAGTCACTCAGGTTGAAAATCCTAGCCTCCCTTAACTTTTCTTTTCCTCTACTATTTCCCAAAAGTCCATTTGCCATCAAGCCCTTTAATACATTCTTTGAGGTATTTCTTACATCTACCCCTTTCTTTCCATTCCCACTACCACCATCCCAACTTCACACTTTGAACTTTGTCCTAGTCACCAGATTCTCTTCATTACAAAAAAAAAAAAGATATCAGATTAATATTCTTAAACTTGACCTTGTTTTCCCCCTCAAAAATCAATGGTGCCCCACTGCCCACTAAATAAAGTTAGAATTCCTTTTTTCCCGTTGCCCTCAAGTGGATTCTGACTCATAGTGACCCTATAGGACAGAGTAGAACTGCCCCACAGGGTTTCCAAGGCTGTAAGTCTTTATACGGAAGTAGACTGCCACATTTTTCTGCCTAAAACTCCTTAGACTTCCAAAAAACAGAAACTACCAAATAGTCCAAAAATCGTGGAATGAATAAATATACTGCTGTATATTCACATAACAAAATATCACAGAGCCATGAAAAAGAATGAACTACTGCTATACACAACATGGATAAATTTCACAGGTATAATGTTGAGCAAAAGAAACCAGACATAAAAGTATGATTCCACTTATTTGATGTTCAAAAACAGGCAAAACTACCCTGTGGGGACAGAGGTCAGAACAGGAGTCACTTTTAGTTGTAGGCATCAACTCACAGGGGACACACGTGGGAACCTTCTGGGGTGCTGAAATATCCTATATATTGATCTGAATAGTGGTTACATAAATACACACCTAAGAAAAATTCATTAATCTATATCTAAGATTTGAACACTTTACTGCATATAATTTATATCTCAAATTTTTAAAAACCACTTTAGCCTGGATTTTGAGATTTTTTTTTCATCTACTTTCCAGCTTTATTTCCCTCCATTCCTCAACATAAACCCTAAATTCCAGCTAATCTAGACCACCAATCCCTACACATCCCTAGAACTTTTCTCATTGTCACTCATACCACTGTGCATTTTTCTTGGAATGCCAACCCTTACCACGTTGCCTACCATAATCCTATTTATCCTTTAAGATCTAAACTACATTGCAATTCCTCTAAAGAGTCAGCCCTGATCAAGCATGCCACAGTACTATGTCATAGATAGATGTGTACACATTTTGTCCCTAGATAAACTCCTAAAGAACATGAGCTATGTCACATATAAACATGTATCCTTCACACCGCCTACCATGGAACCTTGCATACTGTGGTGGTGTTAGCCGCTGTCAAGTTGGCTCCAACTCATAGCAACCTTAAGTATAACAGAATGAAACTTTGCCTGGTCCTACACTATGCCCACAAAATTGGGTATGTTTGAGCCCACTGTTGTAGCTACTCTGTCAATCCATCTCATTGAGGGCTTCCCTCTTTTGGCTGACCCTCTGCTTTACCAAACATGATGCCCTTTTCTAGCAACTGGTCTTTCCTGATGATGTGTCCAAAGCAAGCAAGAAAAAGTCTCATCATTCTCGCATCTAAGGAGGCTTCTGGAGTTACTTCCTCCAAAACTGGTTTGCACATAATAAGTATACAAAAAAATTCTCTGAATCAATAAATTCTAGCAGTCCATCAAAAGCACCCTTCAATATAACCCCTCCTCTTATATCATCCATCACTATCTCCACTCTCAAGTCATTCCAAGAATTATATATTTAATCGTACAACAAATAATTACTGAGTACCTACTACACGCAAGAAACTATAAATTAACAAGGTAGTCCTTATAATACTCGAACATGTAATCTTATTTCAGCTGCTGCTTATTTGAATCTTTTCACAACTCTAAATTTCCAGATATCTTTTCTTCCTCTCTATATCCAATCACATTCCACTCCCTTATTTCTAATCCTACTGCTATTAAATGTGAAGCCTGGTGGCACACTGGTTAAAGCGTCTGGCTAACTGAAAGGTCAGCAGTTTGAACCCAAAGCTGCTCTGCAGAAGAAAGATATGGCAATCTGCCTCTATAAAGATTTACAGTTTGGAAACTCTATGGGGCACTTCTACTCTGTCCTTTAGAGTTGCTCCGAGTAGGAATCAACTCAATGGCAATGGATTTGGTTTTGGTTTTACTGCTATCAAACTAATTCAAGCCCTTCTTAGTTTCTGCAGTAGTCTTCCAACTGGTCCTCTCACCTCCAACCTTACTCTACTACCACCTGGCCACAATCTATCCTGCATGCTACAGCTACTGTCAGATTAAGTTATCTAATACATAGTCCTTGGCTCACTTCTCTATTCAGAAAAGCTCAATAGCCATACATTAATGATATATGTTAATAAACTTTAGTTTTATGTTAACATACTTTTAATTCTCAAATCCTCACAACAACCCTTGTAAGGAAGGCAGAATGACTATCAATTTCCTGATGAGAAAACTGAGACCTGAAAGCAATTCTCTCCATAGTCATAAAAAAAAAAAAAAAAAAACCAAACTCATTGCTGTCGAGTTGATTCCAACTCACAGTGACCCTATAGAACAAAGTAGAACTGCCCCATAAGGTATCCAAGGAGTGGCTGGCAGACTCAAACTGCAGGCCTCTTGGTTAGCAGCCGAGTTCTTATCCACTGCACCACCAGGACTTCTCCATAATCATAGAGGTGAGTAAACAGAAGGGCCAAGACTAAAACCCAGTTCTGTTTGCTTACTAAGTACAATACTACATAATATCAAATACAAACTACTTAGCTTAGCTTTCAAGGCCTTCCATTTTCTACCCAATCCCATCTTATATAATATTAAAGTGGGATGTGATTGGATATAGACAGGAAGAAAAGATATCTGGAAATTTAGAGTTGTGGAAAGATTCAAACAGCAGCAGCTGAAATAAGATTACATCTTCACCTAATATAAACGTGTTGCCATCGAGTCAATTCTGATTCATAGCAACCCTATAGGACAGAGTAGAACTGCCCTATGTATTTCTTACTGTGGATCACAGTAAAAAAAAAAAAAAGTTTAAGGTAACGCACCATTCCCAACATATCCTTGGCTTCTCATCTCCAAGTCTTTGCTTATGCTATTCTCTTCAAATGAATGCTCTTTCCAATAATCTCATGAGTTAGAATCCTACTTAACCCTTCAAAGACTAGCTGAAATGCCACTTCTTCCCTGAAGCAGTCCCAGGTTTTCTCCTAGCCAAATGTATTTTTCTACCTTTTAATTTCATTAAGATTTGGTAATCATAGCATGTTGTTTGTGCACAAGTCCAGCTCCCCTATTAGAATACAAATCCTAAAGGATGATGCACAGCTTCAAGTATTCCTGACTGCATCTAACACACTTTTGCATATAATAAATGCATAACATTTGCTGAATAAAAAACTTACCCCATCATTTTCTGAAACCCTGTTATAAATCAATACCATTAAATAATTTCTACTACATTCCAAACTTCTGTAAGCTCTTATCCTTCATATAGTCTCACCATCCTTCCAAAATAGACCTTGCAAATAATCCTCTTTACCTTCAATCTTCTCTTGCTTTCCCTGAAATACAACCTGTTGTATTTCAATAATCTTTTCCTTCCTTTAGAATCATCCTATCAGCTATCATTGTTCTTCCCCATATACATATCTTCCACTTCATTCCTATCTCTCTAACATCCACAATGATGGATCTTATAGTCTTTAAACAGATTTTTTTCCTTTCTTCCTTAATTTTCTCTTCAACTAGACTTCCTTAATTATTTCAATTCATGTATAGCGGGCATATTTTTGTTAGACCCACTAAGTCCTTTGTAGAACAAGGCAAGTTGTGAGTAAATAAATGAAGCAACAGAAAACACATATATACGTCAGATTCCCTAAATTATCTTGGTTATCGCCTAATTCATTCACTTACTCAAGAAGCATGTGTCTTATGGACACATGCCCTCAATTCTCCGTCTATTTTATTCTGTAATTCAGAAAGCAGTTTTGAGAAAAGCATGCAGGAAAATGTCAGGGTAACAGAGGAGCCAAGCTGACTCATGCTTTTCACTCACAGAGACCAAACAATTTATGGGGTACAGGCTCAGAAAAGGACAAATCGAAAGTTACACTAGACATAAATGGAAGCAGTCCCCACAGTTGTTCCAGGGGACTAAAAATCTACCCAGCAAATGTGAATTTGAAACGGAACAGGCCAGTAGGAGTAGCTAAAATGAAATAGGCAGAAAGCATTCAGACAAAAATAGATCCTGACTCTAGGTTCATTCTAGGGCTACGAGGGAAATTTGGAGCTATTTAGTTCCTCTCCTGAGGTCCCTCAAGAATCCTTTCAAATATTTAGCTAAAGTATGGTACTTAAATCCTTTCTCCCAACTTCAGCCAATATTCATTTCTCCATTCTCTTAACTCCTACGGCACTTACTGCCTGTAAAACTCATTAGAGAACTTAATCATAAACTATCTTGTTCAAGGTAATGAAATTGTTTTGTTAACAAATATATCCAGAATTTATTACATATTCAAATCAGTGTGGTCCTCCTCAAAATAGTTACTCACTCCATCCACCCAACCATCTGAAGCACTCAACCAACATTTATCCAGTGCCTACTACATGTGAAGCCACCATCACTGCTCAAAATATTTCCAACGTCTTCTTTGGGAGTGTCCTCCAAAGTCAATTAATAAATCAACCAAGAAAATCACTCCCATTTCTTGTGACTATCTGAATTTAAGGCGCCCTGGTGGTGCAGTGGTTAAGCACTTGGCTGCTAACCAAAAGGTCGGTGGTTCAAACCCACCAGCTGCTCTGAGGGAGAAAGATGTGGCAGTCTGCTTCTATAAACATTTACAGCCTAGCAAACCCTATGAGGCAGTTCTACTCTGTCCTATTGGGTCGCTATGAGTCATAATCAACTTGACAGCAATGGGTTTGGTTTTTTGTGGGGGATATCTGAATTTAAACCCAAACGTGGAGGCCTCGCAGTGCAGGTTAAGAACTCAAGCTGCTAACCAACAGGTCAGCAGTTCGAATCCACCAGCCACTCCTTAGAAACACTATGGGACAGTTTTACTTGTCGTATAGGGTCACTATGAGTCAGAACCAACTTGACAGCAACAGATTATCTGAATTTAAACCTAAACTATTCTTTGTTCATTCTAGAGCTTTATTGACTTTAGAACTTAATTTTGACTGATTTTCAGCATTTCTAAAAACCACATCTTTCCAAGGATAAAGATTTGTCACCATGAGCCTATTCAGAATAACAGAATGCCTAGTATTATTTTTAAATGTGCTATCAAGGTGGGAATATGAACTCTTAGGGAAGCTTTACTCACCTTTACTGGCCTCCTCCCCCGACAGCACACAGAAGGTAATGAATAAGCAGGTAAATTGTATAACATTGTGCTGGAGGTTTGGAAGGTAATTCAGAAAAGGCATTCCAAAAATATTCTGAATACTGGCAGCGTTAGTGAAATAAGCATATAGCTACTGAAAATGACTATTAAAATATAAAAATTCTCATCTGGAGGTATCATTTTGTTTCTAAAAACCAATTTTCCTGAAATCTTACACTGCTACTGAATTATTTCACAACCGTCTTTCTCCCCAAAAAGAATATAGATATTGTAAATTCCCTGTGGGAAGAAACTTCATCTAATGCTTATTATCCTATAAATGAATTAAATCAGACAGATCCTTATAACCGCTAAAAAATTTCTAAGAGTCATTTATGCCTGAGGTAAGAAAATCCAAATCTGCTCCAGACCTGATGTACTCCAGATTACAGGAGCTTCAGATCAGAACCTTGGGCACGCCTACCGCTTCCATGCTTTTGCAGGATTGTTGCAACTCCATTCTAGTCCATTCTGTCTTCTTCTCTTAAATCCAAAGGCCCTCTCCAGTCAGATATCCCTCTTGTCCTTCATTCTGTCACACACACACACTCACAGAAACACACAAACTTGCCTACAATATCCACACAGTACTCAGCAATTTCACACAGTCCCACTATTATTACTAACAGTGCACAGTACTCTCTAGTAGTCACTCAACAGGTATTTATTAAGCACTTAAGAATCAAGCTGTTATGAGTCTCCCCAGAGATTAAACAGTCTCAGCTCTAGAGCAGGTCACAATCTAGTTACTATTTGCAAAACAGAAAATAACTCCCATAAGTAAATAACAAGATTCAGCAGTACAGAATCTACATGTGAATGCTGTCATTATTCAAAGTGAGCAAGACTCAAGAGCTGGGGTGACTTAAGTGAGACTTCCAAAAAGGAGGGGTGCAAGATCTTTCTGTTTTCCCAGTATCAATCACTTACTTGGTGATGTTGCACCTATCCACCAATTTCAAAAACACCAATATTTTATGACTCTATCCTAATATATGAGCAGCATACTTTTTTCTACCATATCCCCAACATATTAGTGACTTAAATATGCTCATTTCCTTACAACTGCTACAAATCTGTCTCATCACTGTAATTTAAATCTCCTTCAGATCAACTATATCCAAATGCCCTCAGAATTCCTTTCCATTTCTTCAGCCTGCCACAAAATTATCACCACCTTCATCATACCCTGTCCCTCATGTCCTCGTCCTCCTCCCCCCTAATCACATTTCCCCCATCCCTCCCCAAAAAATGAACACTCATGCCCACACCAATCCATTCCTTCCCGAAAACAAGAATTGCCATTGGAGCCTGGAAAGAACATTCAAGGGCCACTTTAACCCACTCCCAGGTTGCCCACTAAAACTCTCCAGAAGACTGTCAAAGAATAATGCAGTCAACCTAGTAACGAATTCCAAGATGAACAATTGTCATTTTCAAGCAACTCCCCCTCATCTCTAATCAGCAACCCTTATGCTGCAAAGATGTTGTTTCCTACAACATGGTCATTCTTACAGGTTCATCCATCAAACTTCCCTTTACCATCTCACCCACTTTTTCCAGTCTAATTAAATGCTCTCCCTACTTCAGGAAAGCCCTTCCTAGTCTAAATCCTCATCTAATATAGTGGTAAAGTCAAGTGAGACAGTCTCAAGTTGCTGAAATCTGAAATCAATGCATAAATACCATATTTAAAGAAATAAAGACATCCAATAAAAGAACTAGAAAAATAACTATCAAAGATTGGAAAGGAAAAGGAGAAAGGGGATAATGTCAGTGCCTTAGATCCTTTTTATTCATAGCAAAAGTCAAAAGATAATGTCATTTTGATAAATCAAGAAATAATAGTATGTGCAAATTACTTGGAGACCTGTATGATAAGAAGTACAAAAATCAATGTTGAGAAGTAGTAGTCTCTGGAAAACGGGACTGCAGTGGACAGCTGGGACAAGGGCTATTATAAGCCCCCTCAGGACAATTTTATTTTTTAGCTATGTACATGCATTATTTCATAATAATTTAAAGGGGGGGAAAACAATACTGACATACTATTTTTAAGCCCATTAAACTTACAAAATTAAAAGGATGGATAATATCCAGTGCTAGTGAGGGGAAGAGAAGGAAAACTGGCCTTCTCATACTGGGGATGACAATAAAAACACATACACCAATAGTCTGTAATGTAACAAAGCCCTTAAAAAGAATGCGTACACCTAAATGTACTGATTTAGAAAGTTTTCCAAATATAACAATCCTGGAATATTTCTATAAGAATCTTTTAATAAAAGAAAACTCCTCTTTATTCTATTGTGAAATTATCACCCTCCTTTAGACATATGGTAATATTTGCTAAATGCATGAATGACTGAATTTTCCCTTTCCTCTCCCAAATCTCTTTCCATCTTCCCCATAAATCCCTCTGGCCTCTAATCTACTTCCATAAAGATTTTTCATACTCAACATGCTCATTACTCTCCTCAGTTGAAGAAACATTATGATGTAATGTGTATATTGTCTTTTCTAGTAACAGGTGAATAATTTTCAGGTAAATTTAAGAATATGGTTTTAGCCCATAGTTCCCTCCTGGAAGTCTAGTCCAGTAGGAGCTCAGGAAATCCAACACAGTTTGGTTCATTTCCTGATGTAGAGATGCTAATCCTCCCTCCAAACTGGCTCTAGAATCATCCAGTCTCTTCAGGTTCTCCTAGACCTCAAGATAGCCAAAGTTAGTCCTGACCTCCTGGCAACCTAAGACCAAAACAGGTATTCTACCTAGTCCATTCTGCAGGCCCACACTTGCATGTTGATGCATTCTCTTCGATACCACTATGCCTCAGTGAGAGATCCATCAGGAACTGTGAGTGACAAAAGATCTCCCACCAGCCCCGGAGTTATGGAACCAATCAGGCCAATCAGACTAACTTAAGCTACAAAGAGAGCCTCTAAAGAAGGGCCAGCATGCATGGACCCAGGTTAACTAATGTGGCACCAGTTCTCCTGGTCCAGATTAGCTGGGCAGTGCAGAAGAAAACACCAAGCCAAGTCGTTTCCATTCTAGTATCTGTCAGCATAGTGTTCACCCAGCCTTTGTAAGTGATTACTTCCAATTTGCTAAAATCTCAACTCCTTGGCCTAGAGAATCCTTGTAGCATTAGGCCCTTTCACGATCTATTTCAGAGGTGCTCATATTCACCGGTGTAGGTCTGAAGTGTCTCAGATCCAACTATACACTAATGTCTAATTCTCAGTGACCCCAACCAGAGCCGGGACCCACACTTACCAGATGTCATCTACGGAAGAGTCCAGACAGGTTCGGAACTAAGCCGTCCTGGCCCATCTGGAATAACTCTTTAGTCCTTGGACCAACATTTATTGATTATATCACATCTGTCTGGCCTATCAAGCTGTCCTTTCATCTTCTCTAGTATTTAGCACTCCTTTTTGCTTCAAACGCTATCGTTTCTATTCACGGAAATTCCTTATATCCCGTCTTTCTTTCCTTAGAAACGCTTCAGTCCTTTCCATAACGAAATACCTAATGCATCTACACAATAAACATCCCCAGAATCCTCAAGACTCCTCCACCCCCTGCATTCCTCCACCTATCCGGCATCTTTCCCTCCGGCCTCTCTCCCGGTTCACACTCCCACTATGATTCCTGCAAGAATTCCCTTTTCTCCAACCCCTGCCCTTCCCTTCTCCCAAAGAGCACACTCAGGCAGCAACACTGACCGAGGCCTGCGGTGCATAAAGCACTGCACCAGGCACGGCAGACAGAGACCTGGTGTCTCCCTAGCCTTTTCACACCCACACCCAGCACCCTCCGGCTTCCCCGTGCAAACATCCTACCCCTTTCCCTACCTCTGACACCTCCCTCAGGCCTCGAAGGCCGCCTTCTCTCCTCCGCCACCCCCGTCATTATCCCTCCTCAACCCCCCAACCCACTATCCGCGCCCTGCTTCCTCCCGTCCCACAGTCAGCCCCTGCGTTCCACACGGCCTCGGCCGGTCCCCTGGCCACCCCCGGCCTCGCCACAGCTCGCTCCCCCCGGGGTCAGGCCGTTACCGCCGCGCGCTCCCCCCGCGCGTCGCCCCCTCCCCCTCCCCCGCCCTCCCCCGGGCCCGGGCCTGCCAGGCCGAGCGCTTTACCGCGGGCGGGCGCCGAGTCGCGCGGTCACCGACTGCAGGCGGCGACAGCTCCAACCTTCCGAGGGGCCTGGAGAGGAGGGGAAGGGGGGAGGGGGAAGAACTTTTGCGGTGGCAGCTTCAGCAACAGCTCCCACCCCTGCGCCTTTCTCCTCTTCCTCCCCCTCCTCCTCCTCTTCCTCCTTCTCTTCCTCCTCCCAGAGCAGTAGAGACGCAGACATGCCACAGCTAGAGCGCCGCCGCGGTCGCCGCCACTGCCAGCGCAGTGCATTGTGGGAAGCCCCGCACACGGGAAGCGGTCTGCGGCGCCGGCCCTCGCCTGGCCCGGGGACCTGGCTGGGAAGACCCAGCGTGGCTTTGACTGTGGCGCCTGCGTGTCACTGCCCGAGCGTCGCTGGGAAAGCTGGCCCCGAGCCGCGGGTCCACCGGGCCAGGCCTGAGAGGAAAGCGATTTGAGAAAGATTGGAACTGAGGAAATCTCTTTGAGAGGGGGTTCCCCCTTCAACCTTAACGCCTAGCGCCTCAAGAAGTGGAGGACTCGGGGGTCAAGAGCGTTTCCGACCCAGAGAAATGGAAGGGACGGGGACCTAGGTGAAAGGTTACCTGCCTTGGCTTTTTTGTTTATCCTTCTTACCCTCTTCCCCCTTTACCTCAAGTCGCTGGCCTCTACCTCCCCAAATGCCACCTTTTCCGGAAGCGGTAGCCCTTCGCCCTTGAAACTAGTAAGCCCCATTAGTGTTTGCAAGCCGAGATGCGTGGTGTGAGCATAGAGAAGGAGCAAGCGATCCGGCCCTGGACCCTGTCTTACATGTCACTTCCCGCTCACCTCACCTGGGGCCCAAACCTCGGTCCGTATGGCAAAGATTTGGTGATGATCTGTATAGAGCTAGAAACTGCACAGTTGCGTATCATCCCTTGGCGGCCCTTTAAGTGACCTCAGCCAACTTACAAAAAAAAAAAAAAAAAAACAGGAGAGTAAGCAGCTAACCCATATAAGAAATGAGATGGGTGATAAAAAAAAAAAAAAAAACCCACCGCTGTCAAGTCTGAGTCATAGTGACACTATAGGGCAGAGTAGTACTGCCCCAGAGGGTTTCCGAGGCTGTAGATTTTTATGGAAGCTGACTGCCACATCTTTCTGCTGCAGAGTTGCTGGTGGTTCGAACCGCCAACCTTTAGCCAAATAGTGACCTTAATAGTGAGACGATAATGGTGCCTTCATCCAATTAACATTTATTAGGTGCCCTGAGGTGCTTGTGCATACTGCTGTGGTTTACAATTACTCATCTTGGCGTCCTCACCTTAGGGCAAGGTCAGCTACATAACATAATAGATGCTCAGTGAATTCTGAGTGATTAGAAGCATGAGGAACTTGCCATGAGATGAAGCACCTTAGGATTTCTTCATAATCAATAATTTATTTAGTGCCTGTCTGTAATGCTTAAACATAACCTTGGAGGGGAGGAGAAAAGGGAACAGTATTAAAATATATATAACCATTTCTGGAGTTCTCCTTCCCTTGTCCACACCCACCTTGCCAACTGAATGTTCATTTGAATAGTGGTTTTTGGCAAAACTCCAAATTCCAGCATTATGCACTTGTGATGGCACTGAATTAGTGTCTGCAAGGTGAATGTTCCCCCAGGCATTAACCTTAGTAAATCGTGATGCCTGTTTAGAAATAGCTGAGGCCCAGAAGTTCAGCTTAATTTAGACACAGGTAACTAAGAAGAGCAAGGATAAACCACGGCTCCACAATCAACTCTCCGTGTGCTTTCTCCATTAAAAAATATAAATTTTAATAAGATGACAGTGCATATTCTGAATGCTAATTGCAACGGAACAGTGATACAAGCTAGAGCAAGGGACAATTATCTGGAGAACAGCCTTCTGGCAACTTCTAGCATCTGCAATGGTATCACATTCAGATGTTAAAATAAAAGATACCCCTTACAGCAAAGAAGCAAACTCTCAAGTATTAGACAATGGGAAAAATAATAACTGAAAGGGGCTGACAGCCTGAAGATTATGCCCAATTGGCTAAGACTGATTGGTTTGCCATTAGGAATAGATGTAGTTCTCTTCTCAGCACCATAACTAAGGAACACCAGAGGAAAAATCATTTAAAATGGGCAGAATAAAGAGGGGGGCGGCTGTAGGGGTGGTGACAGCAGAAGTGATAGTGGAAAGTTAAATTTCTGGAGATATTTCTCACCCCAGTTTGGCTCTCTATATTCTTCTCGACCCCCTTGGCCAAAACCAGCCCTAGGCATTCAGCCTACTGTCCTTTCCTTTTGGGGGCTTTTTGTTTTAATTTTTATTTTGAAATCAGAGACTCACAGAAAATTGCAAAAATAATACAAAGAGTCACATGTACCCTTCACCCAGCTTCCCGCAATGGTCTCACAAACCTCTAGTAAGACATCAAAACTAGCAAATTGACATTGAGACATTACTATTAACTAGACTGTAAAACTTGCTCAGTTTTCACCATTTTTAAACCTGCATTCATTTGTGTGTGTATGTGTGCAGTTCAATGCAATTCATGTACAGAGTCACATAACCACCTCTACAATCAAGATACAGAACTGTTGCATCACCACACACAAAAAAAAAACTCCCTGCACTATCTCTTTGTATTAGCAAACTTCCTCCCCATTCTACTCCCCCCTCATCCCTGTTCCCTAGAACTTATCTGTTCTCCGTCTCTGTAGTTGTGTCATTTCAAAGATGTTATATAAATACAATCATACAGCACAAAACCTTTTGAGATTGATGTTTTCACTAAGCATAATGCCCTTGAATTCCATCCAAGTTGTTACAGTTATCAAAAGTTTATTCCTTTTTATTACTGGGTAGTATTCCATTGTATGGATAAACCAGAGTTTGTTCATTCACCTTGAAGGATATTTGGGTTTCCAGTTGTTTGCTATTATGAATAAAATGGCTATGAACATTTGTGTACAGTTTCTGTGTGCACGTAAATGCCAAGGGTATGACTGATAGTTCATAGAGTAAGTGTATGTTTAGTTTTTCAAGAAACTGCCAGACTATTTCCCACAGTGGCTATATCATTTTACATTCCTATCAGAAATGTACGAGAAATCCAGTTTCTCCTTGTCCACACTAGCTTTTGGTATTATCACTATTTTTTATTTTAGCTGTTTTAATAGGTATTTAGTGAATGTGGGAGGAGCCCTGGTGGCGCAGTGGTTAAGCACTCCACTGTTAACCAAAAAGTCAGCAGTTGGAACCCACCATTCACTCCACAGGAGAACCATGTGGCAGTCTGCTGCTGTAAAGATTTACAGCCTTGATAACTTTGGTGAAGGGTAAGACAGTACGCAATACTGGGGAAGCCAGCACAACTTGTCCAAGGCAAGGTCATGGAAGCTCCATAGATACATCCAAACTCCCTGAAGGACCAAATTACTGGGCCGAGGGCTGTGGGGATTATGGTCTCGGGGAACATCTAGCTCCAATGGCATAACACAGTTTATGAAGAAAATGTTCTACATTCTACTTTGGTGAGTATCTTCTGGGGTCTTAAAAGCTTGTGAGCAGCCATCTAAGATATTCCACTGGTCTCACACCATCGGGAGCAAGGGAGAATGAAGAAAACCAAAGACACAAGGGAAAGATTTGTCCAAAGGACTAATGGACCACAACTACCACAGCCTCTACCAGACTGAGTCCAGCACAACTAGATGGTGCCCAGCTACCACCACTGACTGCTCTGACAGATCACAATAAAGGGTCCCAGACAGAGCTGGAGAAAAATGTAGAACAAAATTCTAACTCACAGAAAAACACCAGACTTACTGGCCTGACAGAGACTGGAGAAACCCTGAGAGTATGGCCCCCGGGCACACTTTTAGCTCAGTAATGAAGTCACTCCTGAGATTCACCCTTCAGCCAAGGATTAGACAGGCCCACAAAACAAAACAAGACTAAAGAGGCACACCAGCCAAAGGCAAGGACTAAAAGGCAGGAGGGGGCATGAACGCTGGTAATAGGGAACCCAGGGTCGAGAAGGGAGAGTGTTGACATGTCATGGGGTTGGTAACCAATGTCACAAAACAATATGTGTACTAATTGTTTAACAAGAAGCTAGTTTGTCCTGTAAACCTTCATCTAAAGTACAATAAAATAAAAAATATTTATAGCCTTGGAAACCCTATAGAGTCATTATGAGTCGAAATCAAGTCAACAGCAATGGGTTTTTAGTGACAGTAGTGCAAACAGTTAATGATGTGCTCAGCTGCTAACTGAAAGGTTGGAGGTTCAAGCCCACCCAGAGGCAACTCAGAAGAAAGGCCTAGTGATCTACCACTTCCGAAAAATCAGACATTGTAAACCCTATGGAGCACATTTCTACTCTGACACACATGGGGTCACTATGAGTAAGAATCGACTCAACTGCAAACAGTAGTGATACCTCGTTGTGGTTCCTTTCCTTTTAAAAAGGGGTTTGTTCTCCCCCAAACTGATCCCTGAGTAGGATGCATTTGTCTCCCAACTCCTGCTTTCCTTGATGTACTTGCAAACAAGCACACAGGCCCCTTTTGTTGAAGGATTTCATTGCATATCACACTGGAGAGAAACACAATTCTCATGAGTATGTTAAAAATTTTCTTGAAACATTAAGTTTATATAGTTTGCATTTTTTTGTTTGTTTTGTTTTCTTTAACTCCAGGAAACATCTGTCAAATGGGCCTAGAAATTTCTTTTGGGAAGTGATGTAAACTAAGCTAAACTGCCCAGGATGCAGTCCACAGGTGGCAAATTTAAATGCCCCCAAAAGTGAAGCAGGTAACGTGAATAGGTGAAGCCGGCCAGGTATAAAACAATGGACAGTGGAAGGGACTGTGAAGAGCCAGATAGCTGAAGCCTGTTGACAGAACACAGCCACTACTTATTCCCAGCTGATGGTTTCAAGTGGGAATGTGAAAGTGAGAAAATAAAAAGAAATCAGAAATCTGAGCTATTAAATTTTTAAAAACTATTAAATAAAAAAAAAAAAACTATTACATTTAAAAAACCAAGAAAACCCACTGCTGTCAAGTCGATTCCGACTCATAGCAACCCTATAGGACAGAGTAGAACTGCCCCCCAGGGTTTCCAAGGAGTGCCTGGTGGATTCGAACTGCCGACCTTTTGGTTAGCAGCCATACCTCTTAACCACTATGCCACCAGGGTTTCCCCTAACTATTAAATAGTGGCAACTAATTCCATTTCTTTAAACCAAGAAGGCATGACATACAAAATCTGCCTATGGGACAGATTCACCTCCAGCCACCAGTTTATCTTCTCTGATACAGCCTAATCCGTAAAGGCCGGGCACCACTGCTCTGACTGTGGAGATTTTAAGCACCTCCCAAGATCTCCTCTGGCTCTGGAATGGCTTCTCCTCAGTCTTGGCCCTCTGGCTTCTTTAGGAGAGGAGTGCACTTCCATCTCTTGCTCCTAAAGATTTTACCAGGTCTTTGGACCCTCCCGTACAAGTCATCACGTTTTAAGGTCCCTGAAATGGTCTGGCTCAGGAGGATGTGGAAGTACTATCCTCTCCACCTAGATGATTGCCTGCAGTACGAGCCATTTGCCAAGGCTAATGCAGCCTTAGGAGCCCTGGTGGTACAGTGGTTAAGAGCTTGGCTGCTAACCAAAAGGTCAGGAGTTCAAATCCACCAGCCCCTCCTTGGAAACCCTATGGGGCAGTTCTACCCTGTCTTATAGGGTCACTATGAGTCGGAATCTACTCGACGGCAATGGGAATTTGACCATAAGGAGAAAGTTGGCTTCTTTCTGCATCACTCTAAACTCACAGCCTTGACAGAGATTGGTCCACAGGAGCCCGTCTCCACTATATCTTGTCAGTCCTACTGCAGCCAGGGAAACTTGGCTTTTCCTGTTCATAGGGGCCCTCTCTTCCTAGGACATCTCCCACTGAGTTCTGGCTTCAGATATAAAGGGTACTTCCAGGTTATAGGGTTGCTATGAGTTGAAATAGACTCGATGGGAAGGGGTTTGTTTTTTTTTTGTTTTCCAGGTCATTGATATATTCCAAAACTATTAATTGGCTGTTGTTGTTGTTAGGTGCTGTTGAGTGGGTTCCAGCTCATAGCGACCCCATGTACAAAAGAAAGAAACACTGCCCAGTCCTGCGCCATCTTCATTCGCTACTATGTTTCAACCCATTGTTGCAGCCACTGTGTCAGCCCATTTCATTGAGGGTCTTCCTCTTTTTCACTGACCACTACCAAGCATCATGTCCAGAGCCAGTCTGAGGCATGTGAGGGCCTTAAACACTGATAATGTGTAGTGCCCCCACCTCTGTTTACTCATCCATAAATAAATAAATAAATATTGAATTTTGCGCCCTCTCAATGTACCTAATACGTTTATTCACATATATACAGTAACATCAAGCATTGTGTCCTGCGCAACAAACAACAAAAAACGAAACTCGCTTCATACATAAATTAAAACCGTTCGTGTTACATAAATATTGATATTTCCAGTATTTTTTGGACATTTGCTATGTTAGTATTATATTAAATGTATGCTAGATTACATCTGCTTGTATGCCAAGCATGTTTTAAAGTTAAAGTTAGAAATATTACTGTTTATAAAACTTAAGGCATAATTCTGTACATAAATGCTATACAGTTAAAAAGACACTTGATTGAATTCATTGCAATGGTAGGCTTATTCAAGTTCCCTCACTTTTCGTGTCATCTGGGACTGGAGTTCCCATTGGCTGTTTACCAGGAAGTGTGCAAGAGCATACCCTCATGTTTGTATCATAGCAGAAAGCATTAGTGGCCCTCCTAGCTGGAGTTGCTGGATCAGCAGACATGGCTGCACAAGATGGTTCTCTCAAAATGGATTGACCTATTATCTATTAATATAATCCATCCTTGCCCAGTAACCGCTCATGTTGGATGCAGTTACATATTGGGTAAATGTAGCAAGAGTTAGACTCGACAGCCCACCCCCACATCGTTTGTTGTTGTTAGGTGTCATAGACTCGGTTCCAACTCATAGCAACAATGTCTACAACAGAATGAAATAAACCTCTTGTTTATTAGAAAGAAACAGTATACTCCCAAGATACCCACCAAGATAAGGAGTTTCAATCACTTGGGAGAGGACGGTAGGAGACAGACATCAACAAAGGTGTTGAAGTGGTTGGGGCCTTGTAGCTTAAACAATATTGCACATGGGCACCCTGGGGACCCGGTGTAAACTTTGTTTCCGGCCGGCACATTCTCACACACCGGAGCTGGTATCAGTTTCATTTAGTGCCCTGCCAGTTCCCTCCCACTGCAGTGCTCACTTTTCCTCGTGTCCTGTCTGCTTGGCATCTATAGGTCTTTGTTTTGGGCAACTGGTGCCCCTGTTTTGTTGATGCCCTAAGTACATGCTTACCTTGTTTATTGGGTAATCCATCCCTGATGATGTCCTTCTCCAGGGACTGGTCCCTCCTGATAACATGTCCAAAGTATGAGAGATGAAGTCTCACCATCCCTTCTTCCAAGGAGCATTCTGGCTGTACTTCTTCCAAGACAGATTTGTTCGTTCTTCTGGCAGTCCATGGTATATTTAGTATTCTTTGCCAACACCATAATTCAAAGGCATCAATTCTTCTTTGGTCTCCCTTATTCATTGTCCAGCTATCGCATGCATATGAGGCAATTGAAAACACCATGGCTTGAGTCAGGTGCACCTTAGTCCTCAAGATGACACCTTTGCTTTTGAACACTTTAAAGAGGTTTTTTGCAGAAGATTGGCCCAGTGCAATCCGTCATTTGATTTCTGACTGCTGGTTCCATGGGCGTTGATTGTGGATCCAAGTAAAATGAAATCCCTGACAACTTCAATCTTTTCTCCATTTATCATGCTGTTGCTTATTGGTCCAGTTGTGAGGATTTTTGTTTTCTTTATGTTGAAGTGTAATCCATGCTGAAGGCTGTTGTCTTTGATCTTCATCAGTAAGTGCTTCAAGTCCTCTTCACTTTCAGCAAGCAAGGTTGTGTCATCCGCATATCACAAGTTGTTAATGAGTCTTCCTCCAGTCTTGATGCTACACCTTTATTAATTGGCTACTCCTATTTAGGATAGAGAGTTTAGATAAAGTCTTGCATCTGGGAGAACAAATAGCACCTCACCTCTCAGAAGCATCTAAGGGAGGTGCTAAACTAAAAGCCAAACCCACAGCCGTCGAGTCGATTCTGACTCATAGCAACCTCAATAGGACAGAGTAGAGCTGCCCCATAGGGTTTCCAAGGCTATAATGTTTACAGAAGCAGATTGCCACATCTTTCTCCCACAGAGCAGCTGGTGGGTTCAAACCACCAACCTTTCACTTAGCAGCCAAGTGCTTTAACCACTGCACCACCAGGGCTCCTTAAGGGAGGTATTGGGTTACACTAAAGTTCTGCTATGGTTTGGAGGGGTACAGGGCAAGACATGAGTGAAATGTCAAGATACACAAGAACACAAAAAATGAATGAAAATGAGGCCTTGGACCAGGAATGATGTCAATGGAAAAGTTAGAATAAATAAATAAAGCAGTATTATGAGGATCATCTCTATTAGGGCCTAGAGGTTAGCCTGGTGGTTAAGCACACACACTCTGCAGCTAAACCTTTCTGGGTTTGAATCCTGACTCTGTCACTTACTAGCTTTGCAACCTTAGCTGCTTAACCTCTGGTGTCTAGTGACCCATCTGTAAAATGAGGCTAATAATAGTATCTTCCTTTTGGAGTTGTTATAAAGATTAAATAAGTTAACTATAAAGTATTTAGAGCAATACCTGGCACATAGTATTCTACGTGTTGTTGATATTATTTTTTAAATGAACTTAAATAGTGTTGAAATGGTACTGAACCAAATTTCCTAAAAATAAAATTCAATGTGGGGGGAAAAGTCAATTCCTACAAGTGGACTGGGGGGAAGGAAAGCGTAGAAACTATACACGTACAGAAAAAGGATAGGAGATAGCAGTAGAACGAATTACTTAATATGACCCTTCTAGCCATGATCTTTGTGACTCACACACAATGATTGAGTGGGACTAAGTAAATAAGGTGTATGGAACCCTAACAAGGGGGCTGGTCAGTTTTGCCATCCCACTAGGCTTAAAATGAGCCAACCTAGAGGCGGAAGGGAGGATCTCACCAACACCAAGAAAGAAGAGCCAGGAGTGGAGCACGTCCTTTGGACCCGGGATCCTTGCACTGAGAAGCTCCTGGAACTAGGAGACAGAGAGAAAGAGAGAGAGCTGTAACACCAGAGACAGCGAGGAGCGGTGGCAGAGAAATGGCAGTAGCAGAGGCAGGAAACCGGCAACAGACAGTGTGGTGGGCTTCCCGGCCCACTGAGCAAGAAAGCTGAAGCAAGAAAGTTGAGTGCCTTTGAGCAGAAGGCTCACTGGCAGAGCAGGGTGCTCCAGGCACTTGGTGGAGTGAGGTTTGCCAACACACAGAGATAGTGCTGAGTGCCTTTGGGCCCAGGCTTACAGGCAGAGCGGGGTACCTCCGGGCACTTTTCAGCAGAGCTAAAAGAGCTTTGTAACACTTACCCAAGCAGGGCAGAGGCCGAGGGCCTGAGAGAGGCATACATGCAGCACAGCTAAAACACGTCCTGAAGGAAGAACTGTATCCTGAGCATTCCTAAACCTGAATTGTAACCTGTTACTTCCCTAATAAACCTCATAATCGTGAGTATTGTCTGGCCATTACAAAGAATTATCAAACCCAGCAGAGAAGTAGAGAGTGCTGTGGGAGGGGCAGTTGCTGTCAGAATTGGTGAAGATGGTGAACAGAGGAAGCACGTCTGACCTCTGCCTCACAGGAATCAGCCTTGGGCTGTTGATCTTGATTCTCCTTCCCCTTGTGAAGTTAGAAGAGGAGGTCAGATACCCCTGCCACGTCATATTTACAGAGAGATATAATTTAGATAGAAAAATAGCTTAAAGAATGTTTTAGCATGGGGAATAAAAGGGTATCTGATAGCTAGATGGAGCTAGGAAAAATTAAACAATTAAGCTGCAGGAAAAAATCTGTAACTTTATCCAGAAAATTTATTTCTGAGTATAATCTTTGCCTGAACAATTTTATAAGGCTGATGAAATTGGTCTATTGCAAAGATGCTTCCTACTTTCCAATCAGTAAATGCCAGTGAATCAAGTGCCAACCTCTTCTTTCCCAAGGTTTAAGCAGAACGAAGACAAGTTAACTGTTCTTATATATATTAAAGCTGTGAGTTTTCATAAAATGGAAATAATGGCTACCGGAAATTTTTATCATCCTAGAGCTTTCAAAGATTTTACACATTTGCTTATTGCCAAGATAGTGTAATAATAATGCAAAACGAATTTTTTTCTTGTTCATTTCTACTATCTTTATATAGTTTTAATACAAAAGCACATCAGAATTTTTGACTTACCAAGGTATATTAAAATTACCCTGTTGCTAAACGATTGTAGAGATCAACACAAAGAAGGAGGTCTAGTTTCCAAAAAAAAAGACCACCTTCTTACCTATCAATGTTCACTTTAAATATTTATTAAAAGTACATGTACAAGACACTGTGTTCATTGCTGGGGTTCAGAGAGGGCTAATGGAAGAGACACATAGGAAGTGAGATAATCTCAACATAGTATTTTTTGTTGTTGTTAGTTGCCATTGAGTCGATTCCAACTCATGGCAACCCCGTGTGTACAGAGCAGAACTGCTCCATAGGATTTTCAAGGCTGTGCACTTTTGGAAGCAAATTTCCAGGCCTGTCTTTCGAGGTGCCTCTGAGTAGGTTTGAACCATCAACCTTTTGGCTAGTATTCAAGCACTTAACGGTTTGTGCCATCCAGGGACTCCTTTTCAACATAATATGCTTTGATAAAATAGAGGTATGTAGAGGGTGCTTTGGTTTCCCTCACTTACGAAGCCTGTGGACTAGCATATCATCTGGATACCAAAACAATGCTTTCCACCTTGTTTAAACATATAAAAATTTACATGTGACATTCTGTTCCAGAATCAGACATTATGCAGGACTTCCCTTCACATTTAGAAAAGTATTTATCTCTTGATAATTAAAAATGCGTAAGCTCTGAAACAAGTCCTTTCCAAGACATACAGACACACACAAAAATCTTGAAATGATTGCAGAATAGTTCTCCATGCCCCATGAACAAAATCTGAACAATAAGGTTGAAGAGCAAATGCAAGTTGGAAATTAGGTAAAAGTGATCTACACTGGTAGTAGTGAAAGGAAATGACAGCATCAATGATAAATGATTTTCTTGTGGGAGGAGGCTGTTTAACCTTTTTGTTTGCTAACTGATTTTTCATAAAGGCAACCATTTTACACTTTCCCAAAGAAGATCATAGAGCTACATGAACTTCACTCTGCCTTTACAGGTCAAAAAAGAAAGAAAAGAGCAGAGGGTGAACAGCTCAGAAATCAGTAGATTTGGGGTTTTGTTTTGCTTATAAGAAGGTAAGTTTCAATGCCACTGCTATTTTCAGTTACCAGTTAGCCTTAGGCCCCATTATCATCTAAATCTGCATACATCCTCCTCCATGCCTCTAGCACTGACAGATATAACATCCTAATAACTCTCCATAAGAAGGGCCCTAAGTCATCAAGGGGGGCAGTGGTGGTTCAGTGGTAGAATTCTTACCTTTCGTGCGAGACACACGGGTTCAATTCCCGGCCAATGAACCTCATGCACAACAACCACTCATCTGTCAGTGGAGGCTATCGTGTTGCTATGATGCAGAACAGATTCCAGTGAAGCTTCCAGACTAAGACAGATTAGGAAGAAAGCCTGACTATCTACTTCCAAAAGTCCGTCAATGAAAACCCTATGGATCACAAAGGTCTGATCCACAAAGGATCACAGGAATGGCACAGGACTGGGCAGCCTTTCTTCCAATGTGGGTGGAGTTGCCATGAGTTGGGAATCGACTGGAAGACAGCTAACAACAATGCAAGTCATCAAGAAATGGTTAATATGTAGAGTATTTTGTTTTAAAACCAGAGAAGTGTGCAGTATGTTGGGAAATTTTCTATGATTTTTTAAAAAATGTTTTGGTGTTTTTAAGATTAAACATCAGTTATTCGTAAGCTTCATTTATCCCAAATACTACATTCTCAAAGATGCCAGATAGTAGATCTACTACAGAAAAGGAAATAAAGGTCCCTCTTCGCCATCTTCCTCGTTTCCCTGCAGCCACAGCCACGAAGGTTGAGCTGTGCAGTTTCAGCAGGTACAAGATCTACTCCGGACACAGAAGGCATTACACCAGGACCAATGGGAAGGTTTTCCAATTTCTTAATGCAAAACGTGAGTTGGTATTCCTTTCCCAGCGGAACCCTCAGCAGATAAACTGGACTGTCCTCTATGGAAGAAAGCACAAAAGAAAAGAACCCGCTGTGCAGTCCAATTCCAGGGGGCCATCACTTGTGCATCTCTTGCTGATATAATGGCCAAAGTGAATCAGAAAACTGAAGTTAGAAAGGCTCGATGAGAACAGGATACCAGGGCTGACAAGGAAGCAAAAAAAGGCTAGGCAACCATCTAAAAAGACAGCAATGGCTGCTGCTAAGGATCCCACGAAGACAGCATCTAAACAAAAGATTGTGAAGCCTGTGAAAGTTTCTGCTCCTTGAGTTGGTGGAAAATGCTAAGCTGGCAGATAAGATTTTTAAAGAAAGATCCGACTATTTAAAAAAAAAAGGAAACAAAAGATGTTCAGTACAATTCAGTTACTATAAAGTCTTTATAGCTCTATGCAAACATTGTTGTAAGAAATACTGTTACCATCCATTTTAAAATCACACAGGTTGTATTCTAGAATCTCAGGAGATGGGAATAATAGCAACAAAATCAGAATATATAGTAAAATAACATTAAATGTACTGAAAACATCCATGAAGTGCATATTTTAATATTAATTCAAAGGTTTAATATTTATTTTATAGCTTATACATTGAATAAAAGAAAAGAGTACAGATACATATCTCCACTGGGCTGTAGCTTTCCCTACAGACCCTACCCTCTGGTGTGACAGGATTGTTTATCAAAAGGCCAACAGTCCCTTAGGCCACAGATAGACATTTTTGCCTCATTTTTGACATCTTCCTGGGCAGAAAGGAGGGAATAACATCTCACAGAGCAAAGGTATTAGAAGCTGAGACCACCTCTCAAATGATAAAAGTGTTCATGTCACTACGGAGTCCCTGGGTGGCATAAACTAGTAGTCAAAAGGTTGGTGGTTCAAACCCACCCAGAGACACCTCAGTAGACAGGCCTGGCAATCTGCTTCCAAAAGGTCACAGACTTGAAAGTCCTATGGAGGAGTTCTACTCTGCCCACATGGGTCTCCATGAGTCAGAATCAACTCAACATCAACTAGCAACAGCAACAGTGTCAGCAGGGTTAGGATCATCCCTCACTTCTTTCAATCACTCAAGATGTTTTGAATGCCTAGTATGTGTGAAGCAGCATGCCATGTGAGTGTTAGGGATACTCATTCCTTGAGGAATCCAAACACTTGTTCTTTTAGTCATTGAACAAATTGTCACTGAACGGCTGGTACTATACTAAGTGCTAGAAATACTATGGTAAATAAAATGCTCCTCCTCCCCAAAAGGAGCTTGCGGTAGTCATCTGGAGGAGTAAAACATGTGAACAAGCCACTCACTCCAGGTGGATATGTTCTAAGATAGGGACACTCACAGGATGCTAGAGGACGGAGCCCAGCCCAGGAGCCAGGACCGCTTCCCAATGTGACATCTAAGCTGATACCTGAAACAAGTGAGGGAGGGAAACAGAGGTAGAGTTCTGGGCAGAGGGATGAGACGGCATGTTGTTATGGATTGAATTGTGTTCCCCCCAAAATATGTGTTGGAGTCTTAACACCTGAACCTGTGAATGTAATCAAAGCTAATGTAATGCAATCACCTGTCATAATGCAAGCTAATGTAGTGTAATCAATTCGTTGAGATCATACAGGTGTAGGGTGAATCTAAAGTCTAATCACTTCTGAGTTATATAAAGAGCAAAAGAGAAACAAAGACAGGCACCCACAGACACAGGGGAAGAAAGACCCTTAGTGAGGACTGTCCACAGCCAAGGAACCAAGAAATACCTTGGACTACCTGTTGTTGTTGTTAAGTGTTGTTGTTAAGTGTTCCCACTCATAGTGACTCCATGTACAACAGAATGGAACACTGCCCAGTCCTGCGCCATCCTCACAATTGCTGCTATGTTTGAGCTCATTGTTGCAGCCACTGTGTCAATCCATCTCATCGAGGGTCTTCCTCTTTTTCACTGACCATCTACTTTACCAAGCATGATGTCCTTCTCCAGGGACTGGTCCCTCCTGATAACATGTTCAGAGTACATAAGATGAAGACTTGCCATTCTTACTTCTGAGGATCATTCTGGCTATACTTCTTTCAAAACAGATTTGTTCATTCTTCTGGCAGTCCGTGGTATATTTGGCATTCTTCACCAACACCATAATTCAAAGGCATCAATTCTTCAGTCTTCCTTATTCATTGTCCTGCTTTTGCATACATATGAGGTGACTGAAAATACCATGACTTGTCTCAGGTACATCTTAGTCTCCGAAGTGACATCTTTGCTTTTTAACATCTTAAAGAGGTCTTTTGCTGCATATTTGCCTAACGCAATACGACATTTGATTTCTTGACTGCTGCTTCCATGGCCATTGATTGTGGATCCAAGTAAAATGACATCTTTCACAACTTCAGTCGTTTCTCCGTTTGTCATGATGTTGCTTACTGGTCCAGTTGTGAGGATTTTTGTTATCTTTATGTTGATGTATAATCCATACTGAAGGATATAGTCTTTGATCTTCATCAGTAAGTGCTTCAAGTCTTCTTCACTTTCAGGAAGCAAGATTGTATCATCTGCATATCCCAGGTTGTTAATGAGTCTTCCTCCAGTCCTGATGGCATGTTCTTCTTCACATAGCCCAGCTTCTCAGATTATTTGCTGAACATAAAGACTGAATAAGTATGGTGACAGGATACAACCCTGGCACACACCTTTCCTGACTTTAAACCACACAGTATTCCCTTGTTCTGTTCCAAGGACTGCCTCTTGGTCTATATACAGGTTCCTCATGAGCACAATTAAGTGTTCTGGAATTCCCATACTTCACAATGTTATTCATAATTTGTTATGACCCACACAGCTGAATGCCTTTGCATAGTCAATAAAACATAGGTAAACATTCTTCTGGTATTTTCTGCTTTCAGCCAAGATCCATCTGACATCAGCAATGATATCCCTCATTCCACATTCTCTTCTGAATCTGGCTTGAACTTCTGGCTGTTCTGCGTTGATGTACTGTTGTAACCGCTTTTGAATGATCTTCAGCAAAATTTTACTTGCATGTGATATTAATGATGTTGTTCGATAATTTCCACATTCTGTTGGATCACTTTTCTTTAGAATGAGCACAAAAATGGATTTCTACCACTCGGTTGGCCAGGTAGCTGTCTACCAAACTTTCTTGGCTTAGATGAGTGAGTAGTTCTAGCGCTGCTTCTGTTTGTTGAAACACCTCAGTTGGTATTTCATCATTCCTGGAGCCTTGTTTTTCACCAACATCTTCAGCGCAGCTTGGACTTCTTCCTTCAATACCATCAGTTCTTCATCATATGTATTTGTTTTCTCTTGTAGGGATTACCTGCAAGGAAGGAATTGACACAGCCAAGACCCTGATTTGATCTTCTGGCCTCCAGAACTGTGGGAAAATAAATTTCTGTTCTCTAAAGCCATCTACTTGTGGTATTTCTGTTACAGCAGCACTAGGAGACTAAGACACATGTGCACAGTGCCAGAGCCAGAGAGAATCTGATGCATTCAGGGACCTGCCAGTTGTTCAGAAAGAATGAGTGCAGGAAGTGGTAAAAAATGATACTTCAGCGGAAAGTACCAGCAAGTTCTAGAGTGCCTCATGGGCTAAGTTGAGGCATCTGACCTTTATGCCAAGAACAAGTTTCCCCAAAGTGTGGCTGTGTGGTAAGCAAGAAGATTTCACAGGTGCACAGACCAACATTTTCTACTTTGGAAGTTAATGGATTTAACATGGATTACAATACACACACACACACACACACACACACACACGCACACACACACATATGTATATATATGTATACACATGTGTACACACACACACACACACACATATATGGTGGCACAGTGGTTAAGAGCTTGGCTGCTAACCAAAAAGTTACCAGTTCGAATCCACCAGCCACTCCTTGGAAACCCTATGGGGCAGTTCTGCTCTGTTCTATAGGGTCACTATGAGTTGGAATCAACTCGATGGCAATGGGTTTTATATATATATAGAAGTCATACATCCAACACATGACTTCTCTTACATTATTGCTTAGGATGAGGCTGAGTGACAAAAATGATTCAATTTACAGACAAAATATCAAATATATTACAGTTGGTACATGAATGACTGATGTTTGGGGAAAACTGCCTGAGACCAACATTTTTTCACTGAAAAATTTTTAGCAGGGAAGTCACATGAGGAGACTTTTGAGTTAGAAAGAACACTCTGGTTGTGGAGAATACATTAGGGCAATGTTTTTCAAACTCTTGGCTAAGTACCAATAGTGGATTCTAAAATCAAATTTGAAGTTGCAACTGGCAGTCTTTTTTCCCAGTGAAATGTAATAGGATAAAATAAAAAAAATCAGACAGCATCACACAAAACAATACTTTTAACTTTTATATCTATGTATTTATTTGTGCATGCATGTGTGTCTTTATTGAGTCACAAAGTAAAATGTGTTTCTGTGGGTCAAGGTATAAAAAAAAATTTTTAAGCCAGTTAGGAGGTTGTTGCAGTATTTCATTTATTCATTCAACTAGTATTTATTGAGCACATATTATGTGAAAGATGGATGCTGTTATGGACACTGATAATATACATGGTGGAGAAAAATAGATAATGTCCCTGATCTCACAAACTTTAAACTTTGGTGGGAAGAGGATACGATGTAAACAAATAAATACATAAGATAATTTAAGAGATGGTAATTTGCTAAAAGCAATAAATGCAAGGGAGGAACACTGCTATGTCCCATGCACCTAGAATAGTGCCAGGAACATAGTAGACACTCAATAAGTATTAGTTGAATGAATGAATGTGGGATGTTGCTAGCTTGACTCAGGTCAAGTTGCAACAGAAACGAAAAAGTAGAAGGGTTCAAGAAATATTTAAGAGGTAGAATAAACAGGACTTCATGAGAAAAAATAGATTTGGAGGCTGAGAGAAAAAAAGAAGGATAATTTTCTACAGCCTCTCCTAAACATAGAAACCAGAGCAGATTCCCGATTTTACTCAGAGTAAAAGCCAAAATCCTTACAATGGCCAACAAGACTGTACATGATCTGGGCTTTTGGTACCTCACTGACCTCATCTCCTATTAATCTCTTCTGCTCCAGCCACACTGGCCACCTTGCTAATCCTCAAACCCCCAGTCACGTTCATGGTTCAAGATGTTTGTGCTAGCTGTTCCCTCTGCCTGAAATGCTCTTCTCACTTCCTTCAAGTATCTCCTTCTTGGTGAAGTCTACTCTAACTATCTTGTCTAATACTGCAACTCACTCTCTATGACACTCAATACTCTGCCAGCTCAATTATTTTCCCCATAGCACTTATCAAACTCTATCATGTTATTCAATTTATTTATTTAGTTATTATCCTAATTGTCTCTCTCCCCATTAGAATTAATCTCTCTCTGTACCTACTGCACA
>NW_004443962.1:7017548-7019375 GCF_000243295.1 Trichechus manatus latirostris | reverse complement strand
GAGGGACGGTTCGTGTGAGAATTGTGAAGATGGTGAACAGAGGAGGCACATCTGACCTCTGCCTCATGGGAATCAGCCTTGAGCTGTTGATCTTGATTCTCCTTCCCGCTTATGAAGTTAGAGGAGGTCAGACACTGCCGCACAGCCATTCTGACACTATGCAAAGGCATTCGACTGTGTGGATCATTACAGATTATGGATAACATTGCAAAGAATAGCAATTCCAGAACACTTAATTGTGCTCATGAGGAACTTGTACATAGATCAAGAGACACTCTTTCAAACAGAACAAGGGGATACTGTGTGGTTTAAAATCAGGAAACGTGTGTGTTGGGGTTGTTTCCTTTCACCAAACTTATTCTGTATACTGAGCAAATAATCTGAGAAGCTGGACTATATGAAGAACAAGGCATCAGGACTGGAGGAAGACTCATTTACAACGTGCGATACGCTGATGACACAATCTTGCTTGCTGAAAGGAAAGAGGACGTGAAGCACTTACTGATGAAGATCAAAGACTACAGCCTTCAGTATAAAAAATCCTCACAACTGGACCAATAAGCAACATCGTGAAAAACGGAGAAAACGAAATTGTCAAGGATTTCATTTTACTTGGATCCACAATCAACACCCATGGAAGCAGTCATCAAGAAATCAAACAATGTAGTGCACTGAGCAGATATGCTGCAAAAGAACTCTTTAAAGTGTTAAAAAGCAAAGATGTCACTTTGGGGACTAAGGTGTACCTGACCCAAGCCATGGCATTTTCAATCACCTCATATGAATGTGAAAGCTGGGCAATGAGTAAGGAAGACTGAAGGAGAATTGATGCCTTTGAATTATGGTGCTGGCAAAGAATATTGAATGCACCACAGACTGCCAGAAGAACAAACAAATCTGTCTTGGAAGAAGTATAACCAGAATTCTCCTTAGAAGCAAGGATGGCAAGACTTTGGACATATTATCAGAAGGGACCATTTGCTGGAGAAGGACACGATGCTTGGTAAAGTAGAGGGTCAGCGAAAAAGAGGAAGACTCTCAATGAGATGGACTGACACAGTGGCTGCAACAATGGGCTCAAGCATAATGACTGTGAGGATGGCACGCTATGAGTTGGAAATGACTTGACGGCACCTAACAACAACAGTAGGCCAATGAATGAATGAGTCAGATGGTTGAAGGAAAAGTCATGACACAGACAAGACTGCTCCTAATATTTGCAGGGCCTGAAGCAAGAGGTCAGATACGCACATGCCATCCATAAACCTAAGTATTTAAAAGGTATTAATCAAACCAACTTACTGTTCAAAAAAATACTCTCTCTCCTTTTCACCTTAACAAATTTATCTTCATAATGATAAAATTTAAAAATATGTGTAAAGTGATGGTTTTTGTATGACTAAGAGTTTCACCATACTTATTCAATCTGTATGCTGAGCAAATAATCTGAGAATCTGGACTATATGAAGAAGAACAGGGGATCAGTGGAGAGACTGGAACACTTATACTCTGTTGGTGGGAATGTAAAATGGCACCACCACTTTGGAAATCAATTTGGCGCTTCCTTAAAAAGCTAGAAATAGAAGTACCATACAATCCAACAATCCCGCTCATTGGGATATATCCTAGAGAAATAAGAGCCATCACACAAATAGATATATGCACACCCTTGTTCAATGCAGCACTGTTCACGATAGCAAAAAGATGGAAACAACCTAGGTGCCCATCAATGGACAAATGGATAAACAAATTATGGTATACACACAATGAAATACTATGCAACAATGAAGAACAATGATGAAGCCGTGAAACATAACTTGGAGGAAT
>NW_004443962.1:7014748-7015956 GCF_000243295.1 Trichechus manatus latirostris | reverse complement strand
TGAATTGTGGTGTTGGCGAAGAATATTGAATATACCACGGACTGCCAAAAGAATGAACAAATCTGTCTTGGAAGAAGTACAGCCAGAATGTTCCTTAGAAGCAAGGATGGCGAGACTTTGTCTCATGTGCTTTGGACATGTTATTCGGAGGGACCATTCCCTGGAGAAGGACATCATGCTTGGTAAAGTAGACGGTCAGTGAAAAAGAGCAAGATTAACGCAGTGGCTGCAACAATGGGCTCAAACACAGCAATGATGGTGAGGATGCTGCAGGACTTTTTTTTTTCCCGTGGTGTTTCATTCTGTTGAGCATGGGGTCGCCATGAGTCGGAACTGACTCAATGGCACCTAACAAGAACAACAACAAAACCTGGCAAAATATTGAAGACAACTTAGGCGTTCTTTTGAAGGGTCAGTGATGTTGGATGAGTAATAAAATAAAGACATATTTCATTCATGAATTATTATACATTTCTTCCATGAAATTTATTAATTTCAGCAAAATTTTCAATAATGTTACTATAATGAACATTTTCACATAATTTGTGTTCAACTGACAGTAATGATTCAAAGGAGTAAAACACAAGTGCAACTGAACAAAATTCAGAATAAATTTTCATCAAAAATGTAAATCAAATTAGCCCAAGAGACAAAAGGGCCACATAAACCAGAGATTCCATAGCCTGAGACCAGAACTAGATGGTGCCCAGCTGTCACCAATGACCACCCTGACAGGGAATGCAACACAGAGTCCCTGACAGAACAGGAGAAAAGTGTGGACCAGAACTCAAATTCACGTAAAAACACCAAACTTAATGGTCTGACTGAGACTGGAGGAACCCTTGAAGCCATGGCCCCCAGAGGCTGTTAACTCAGAACTAAAACCATTCTCGAAGCCCACTGTTCAGACAAACATTCGACTAGACTATAAAACATAAAATAATAATTGTGAAGAGCGTGCTTCTTAGTATAAACAGATACATGAGACCAAATGGGCAGCTCCTGTCCAGAGGTAGAAGGAGAAGGCAGGAAGGGACAGTAACCGATTGGATGGACACGGGAAACCCGGATGGAAAGGGGGAGTGTGCCGTCATGTTAGAGGGAGTGCAACTAGTGTCACATAACAATATGTGTATAAAGTTTTGTATGAGAAATTAACTTGAGCTGTAATCTTTCACCTAAAGCATAACAAAAAAATGTAAATCAAG
>NW_004443962.1:7011700-7013608 GCF_000243295.1 Trichechus manatus latirostris | reverse complement strand
GATGTATTATTTCTCACTTGTAAGGCTGCAGTCATCTGGTGGGTCAACTGGCGCTGGAAGGTCTAATACGACCTCATTCACATGTCTGGGGCCTGTACAGGGAAGCTAGAAGGTCGGGACCTCTCTCTCCACATGTTCTCTTATCATGCAGTGCTCTGAATGATGGTGGCTTCCTTAGGTGGCAGCTGGGTCCCAAGAGAAGGAAAGTAGAAGCTGCCCGTCCTAAGACCTAGGCCCTGAACTGACACAGTGTCACTTCTGCCACATTCTATTGGTTAAAGCAAACCATAAGTCAGCCCAAATTCAAGGGGAGGGAAATAGACTTTACTTCTCAATGGGAGAAGTGGTCTGAGTAGACAGGGATGGAAGGAATTATCTGCAGCCATCTTTGAAGACACTTTACCATGTCCATCTGGTTGGCAATGTAAAGAACTGATTATTTACATCACTTCACGTAAGTTATGCCTAGACTTACATGTACACAAATTTAGAATCATATGAATTGCTTAATTTGTTCCTTAGGCATTCTGTGCAGCTGTTGTGATACTGCTATGGTTTGTGAGTACCACAGAACCACCACTTGAAGCTTGAAGAGAAGCAAGACGGTGGATACTCAGCACGACAGGGAAACACTTCACCGTGCAATAATTCATTACATTTACACAGTGTGAGAGGAAGGATTTGGCAAGTTTATTCTCTAAATGCTTACCCTGCTCAAATCCTCTCCAAACTCAGAAGTAATGTCCATCTCCAATGTCAGCAGCATGAATTTGGAGGCAGATGCCTTTTGTTTTAAGGACATAGGTGAAGACATGTAGAGACGTGTTTCCTTGAGACCTGAATGGTGTTAGAGTGGGCGTTTAAAGTTATGGGTCATACTATACCTGTGCTGAATGCTAGATCCTGAGTGACAAAGGTGCCCAAGTATTCTTCAATTAAATTATTGTGTGTTTGCATATACAGGGTCTACAAATATACAGAATCCAGGGCATTCGCGGGTTCCTCATCCATGGATTCAACCAACCGCGGATTGAAACAATTGGGGGCGGGGTGGGGGGAGAGCTTAAGGGCCTGGAGGCAACGCAGAAGGCAGTACAAGGCAAGACAGGGTTTGGCGAGCAACCGTATGTGGCTGTGAAGGAAGACGCTGCCAGGGGGACAGAGGCAGCTGCACCCTAACGTAATTTGGACACGTGAGGACAGTAGGAATGGTGTTGTGAACTTACACTCGGGGGCTTCTTGGCCTGACCGAGGATCTGGCGGAGCATGTTTGTGGCAGCGGTCTTAAGTCCTGAAGACTAGAACAATGCTGGCAGGCCCAGGACCTAGCACTGTCTGCACCATGTATGTGCGGGGCCCAAAGTCACCCAGGACCTCCTACCTGAGGACCCTTGGCTCGGAGGGCGGCCTGCGGCTGGAGGTCCTGATGCGGCTGTCCTTCAAAGTGCCTGCTTTGATCCAGCGCCTCACATCCCTCCTAACGCGGCCCGACCATCACTATTCCACTTCAGAGCCGAGCACTGTTCATTCCTGTGCTGTTTATATATATATACTGCACTATTTTATATAAGGGACTTGAGCATCTGCAGAGTTTGGTATGCGGGAAAGGGGGTGGTTCTTGGAACCAATACCCCTGGGATACCGAGGGAGGACTGTATTCTCGACTAAAATGAGCCATACAAAAGTGGTAAGACTGCATGCACCCTGTCAAAGGCAGAAAAACTTATGAGACCTGGAAAAACAAGGCAGTCTTGTTGAGTTCCATCTCTCACAGGTTTCACTGTAATACACACACACACACACACACACACTCACACACACACACTCCACGCAATGTAACTGCAAGAAAGAACTGGAAGAAATATACCAAACTGCTTAGAGTTTGGAGGTGCAAAGGGAAACTTTCAT
>NW_004443962.1:7008862-7010619 GCF_000243295.1 Trichechus manatus latirostris | reverse complement strand
GAACATTCATGGGCAACTTTTTGTGTGACGGAAACCGTGGTGGCGTAGTGGTTAAGAGCTACATCTGCTAACCAAAAGGTCAGCAGTTTGAATCCACCGGGCACTCCTTGGGAACTCTATGGGGGAGTTCTACTCTGTGCTATAGGGTCACTATGAGTCAGAATCAGCTCGATAGCAATGAGTTTGGATTTTTTTGTGTGACCATATGTTTTTAATTCTCTTGGAATGCTGGGTCATATGGTAACTCTATGTTTAACTTTTTGAGGAACTGCCAGAGTGTTTTCCAAAGTGGCTGCACCATTTCACATTCCTACCAGCAATGTATGAAGGTCCCAGTTTCTCTACATTCTTGCCAATACTTGGTATTGTGGTCTTTTTGATTATAGCCTTCCTAGTGGGCGTTAAGTGGTATCTCATTGTGGTTTTGATCTGCATGTCTCTGATGGCTAATGATGTTGAGCATGTTTTTATGTGTTTATTGGCCATTTTGTATTTTTTCTTTGGAGAAATGCCTATTCAGATCCTTTGCCCATCTTTTAATTGGGTTGTTCGTCTTTTTATTGTTGAGTTGTAAGTGTTCTTTATATATTCTGGGTACTAGATCCTTATCAGATATATGATTTGCAAATATTTCCTCTCATTCTGTGTGTTGTCTTTTCACTTTCTGGATGGTGTTCTTTGAAGCACAATTTTTTTTCATTTTGATGAAGTTCGATTTATCTGTTTTGGGGAGGGTTGCTCGTGCTTTGTGTCACATCTAAGGAACCATGGTTTAATAGGAGATCACAAGAATTTACACCTATGCTTTCTTCTAAGGGTTTTATAGTTTTAGCTATAAATTTGGGTATTTGATTCATTTTGAGTCAATTTTTGTATGTGGTGTGAGATCACAGAGTTTTTATGAGGATTCAATGAGATGAATATTGCATACTACATGGCACAAAGTCAGCTCTTAGCGAATAGTAGCTGGTGTTATTATTGCATGATGTGTGTGAAGAAACCACCAAAAACACACAATAGACATCTAGCAAATGACAAAAAGGATCAATCTCATTATTTCATTGCCACATCTTCTTTTTGAGTAAAAACATAACATAATCTCCTAGTTTGATTGCTCACCTTGTTCATCACCCTTGGTAACTTCTAGTTGTTTCCAAAAAGATGAAGACTTGCCGTATGTAGAGAATTCAAAGCAGAGGCATTCCCAAGGGCAGCTCCAGCTCTTCTGAGCAATGACGTCACCTCTAGCACACGCATAAATTTTCGGAGGGTGACTGTGTAGGAGGGAAAAAGACACATCTTCACATGGGTATTTGTCATGAAACTTCACAGCTTCATCTTTGTGTTTCTATGTCCATGTGCATATTTCTTCACATGAGCTTTATGCAGAATTAAGTAACTTCCGGGGACTCACTCACTAAAAACAGTAAATGTTACACCATCCAAATGCTTCAACTAAGTCAGTGCCCCAGCTGCCCAAGTATGCCACATTTCTTCTCTGGATCTTCAGTATTCCCAGTGGCCTCATGTGAGATGGCCTCAGTCTTGCTTAAATCTCAGTGGTTTTTAATAGGTGTGGGGGGCACGATTTTGCCCTCCAGGAGACATCTGGCAACGTCTGAAGATATTTTTGGTTGTCACAGCTAAGGGGGTGCTACTGACATCTAGTGAGTAGAGGCCAAGGATGCTGCTAAACATCATCTAATGTGCAGAATAGCCACCCCAATACAATTATCCCGCCCAAAATGTCGACAATG
>NW_004443962.1:6999423-7004572 GCF_000243295.1 Trichechus manatus latirostris | reverse complement strand
ATCTTTCAGAAGCAGATCGCCAGGCCTATCTTCTGAGGAACTTCTGGGTGAATTTGAACTGCAAACATTTTGGCTAATAGTTGAGGAATATTAACATAGGTGGTAACAATATCCTTAATAAAAATAATCCCTTAGCTTTTTATAAATTTCTGAAATTTACAGACTGTCATAGGTTGAATTGTGTCCCCCAGAATTGTGTCAACTTGACTAGGCCATGATTCCCAGTCTAGTGTGGTTGCTCACCATTCTGTGATCTGATGTGATTATCCTATGTGCTGTAAATCTTAACCTCTGTGATGTTAATGAGGCAGGATTAAAGGCAGTTATGTTAGTGAGGCACCACTCAATCTACAGGATTAGGTTGTGTCTTGAGTCAATCTCTTTTGAGATATAAAAGAGAGAAGCAAGCAGAGAAGAGTAGAACCTCATACCACCAAGAAACAAGTGCCAGGAGCAGAACACGTCCTTTGGACCCAGGGTCCCTGTGCTGAGAAGCTTCTAGACCAGGGGAAGACTGATGACTAGGACCTTTCCCTAGAGCCAACAGAGAGAGAAAGCCTTCCCCTAGAGCTGTCGCCCTGAATTTGGACTTCTAGCCTACTAGATTGTGAGAGAATAAATTTCTGTTTGTTAAAGCCATCTGCTTGTGGTATTTCTGTTATAACAGCACTAGATAACTAAGACACAGACCATTTTTCGGTTCTCTAAAATCATGCTATATTAGGTTACAGAACATATATTCCGTTCTTCCATTTTCCACATGAGGAAACCAAGACTCAGAGAGGGGAGCAACCTAACTAAGGTCACACAGCTAAAAAGCGGTAGAGCTCCCACCTAGGTCCTGATGACTGGTCTCAATACGCAGACCACACTGGAAGAGGAGAACCTATGTTTTAGGGACACAGAAGAAGAGTAGCCTGGTCTCAGGCTACAAAGGGAGTTCCAGCCTGAGAGTCCCCTAAAACTGGACCAAGCCTAAGATCCTGCACCTGCTACATTTATTTGTAATCTCCCACCTGCATGTCATCTGTACCCTCAGTTCTCTTCAGGCCTATAATGGGATGATTCTTGGCTGTCTCTGACAATGGACTCTGTCCTGAGAGGGAGGGGGAAACTGGACTCAGGAAGGGGAAGACTGCTGTATCTTAACCCTGTCTCCTGAGTGACATTTGACAACAGCAGGGCAGACATTTTGCCTTCTTAGTGCGAACCCAAAAGAGCCTTGTAGGAAAATTAGCCCTTCTTGAATAAAATCAAACTCAGATCGCTGAGAAGAAGGTGAATCTCGAGGACAAGATTATGGCGGCTGGAGCCCAGACATCCCTCTCCACGTGGCAAGTCTTCCTCCACTGCCAATGTTCAAGGAGATAGCATATTTTCATTAAGGGAGTCAAGCTGTTACTTGGGGAGCAAGAGACAAGAGCATGTATGATTTCTTTTAGACCTATTGTTTATTTTCCTTCAGAGGCAGGGGGTATTCGTTTCCTAGGGCCGCTACAGCAAAGTACCACAAACTGGGTGGCTTTAAACAACAGAAACTTATCCTCTCACAGTTTTGGAGGCTGGAAGTCCTAAATCAAGATGTCGGCAGGGTCATGCTCTCTGTGAAGATGCTAATGGAGGAATAATTTTTGCCTCTTTTAGCTTCTGGTGGTTCCAGGATTCCTTGGCTTGTGGTAACATAAATCTCCGTCTCCATCTTCATATGTGGTGTGCGCACCTGGGTGGTACAAACAGTTAATGAGCTTGGTGGCTAACCAAATGTTGGAGGTTTGAGTCCACCCAGAGGCACCTCAGAAAAAGGCCTGGTGATCTATTTCCAAAAAATCAACCACTGAAACACCCTATAGGTCTGACAGAGACTGGAGGAACCCCCGAAACTGTGGCCCCCAGACACTCTGTTAACCCAGAACTAAAACCGTTCCCGAAGCCCACGCTTCAGACAAAGATTAGACTGGACTATAAAACAAAAAATAATACACGTGAGGAGTGTGCTTCTTAGTTCAGTCAGATACATAAGACCCAAGTGGGTGTCTCCTGTCCGGAGGCAGGATGAGAAGGCAGGAAGGGACAGGAACTGGTTGAATGGGCACAGGGAACCCGGGGTGGAAAGGGGCAGTGTGCTGTCACATTGTGGGAATTGCAACTAATGTCACAAAACAATATGTGTATAAATTTTTGTATGAGAAATTAACTTGAACTGTAAACTTGCAGGTAAATCACAATTAAAAAAAAAATAAAAGAGAAAAAAAGAAAAACCCTATAAAGCACAGTTCAACTTTGACACACATGGGATCACCATGAGTCAGAATCAACTCGACAGCAACTAGGGATATTTTTTTTTCTTTTTAGCTTTACTTCTTTCCTTTGCATCTGTGTTTCTCTTCTGTCTGTGAGTCTGTTTTCTTTTCTTATAAGACACTAGTCATAAATAGATTAGGGCCCACCCTACTCCAGTATGACCTCATGTTGTCTTAACTAATTACCATCTACAATGACTCTATTTCCACATATGGTTACCTTCTGAGGTTCTGGGAGTTAAAACTTCAACATATCCTTTTTAAGGATCCAGTTCCACCCATAACACAGGGTATGTAAAACTGCTTAGTTTCACCACCACTTCATCAGTCATGAGAATTCACAAGCTAGAGGACCAGAGCTATATGGCAGTGATCTACCCTTCAGGAACAATCTCTGTATAAACCAAAAGAGCAAAGCTTCTTTGGGCTGGCACTCTGTGGTCAGATGAATAATTGACTATCCTGTCTGCTCAACAAGGCTTGGCTAGCTAATCTTTATTAAAGGGTCCCTTCAAATCATTTCTGGAACCAGGCTAATATAAATTGATTCATGTAATTCTGATACTTCTGTGTTGTTGCACTGACCAGCAAACCTGCTAATAGTGAGCTTCCCTTACCTTCCCCTACAGGTAAGGGGCACAAGCCAATTCAAATCCTCCAGCTCCTCACATAAGGTTACCAGGAGAATAATGCAAAATATAAATACAAGCAAATAGAATAAACACTACTTTTAAAATAAGAGGGAAAGTATTTATTGAATGCCTCCTGTGGGCCAAGTTTCCAATGGGCATTATCTGATTTGATCTAACATGCCTGTGAGTTGGATGTCATATGAGACTCTGAATGGCTTAATAATTTGTCCAAGGCTAGTGGGGGAGCTTGGGTTTGAATTAGGAATAGTCTGATTCTGGAATCAGGGGATTTCTTACTAATTCATGTGAACCTAAGACCATAATAATCCAGGAGAAGGAAAGAAAAATTTCCCAGTAAAAGTGCTCAGGAGTGTGTGGGAATTGTCACAACAGACCAGCCCCAGAGGTCAAGGCCTATGCTTCCACCAATGAGCAGAACCAGTCTGAGCAGCTCTGGCAGTGATGCAAATGATGGGCTCTAGGTGCCACGGCCATGATTGTTTATGATACAGCACTGGGGCTTGAGTGAAGGGCCAAAACTGGACAGTTGTATCTCAAACTCATTGACACAAAGGGGAGTAAAACTATCTTGTACTTGCCAGAGGCCCAAGCAGGGAAGAGATCAGGCAGGCAGAGAAATCTGATCATGTTCCTAGTCACCAAAGCACTATGACGTGACTGTGACTCTGAGGTAATGTCTGGGCCACCCAAGGTTTGGTCAGGGACTTCGACCTGTGTCCTCAGGTGTAAATGCCAACAACAACAAGAGGTAACACTTACATAGCACTTACCAGGCTCTGCTCTACGTGCCGTACATCTATTAACTCATTTAAACCTCACAACAACAGTTGAGGTATATACTTTTATTATTTTCCTTGTGTAGATGAGGAAACTGAGGCATAGAGTGGCTAAGTAAGTTGCCCAATGTTACACGGTGAGTAAGTGGCAGAGCTGGAATTCAAACCAGGCAGTCTGGCTCTAGAGTCTGTTCTTTTACCCATCATGCCATACTGCTATGTGGTAAGTATCCACACCTGCCCAGGAGGAGGAACAAGAAAGCAAGTAAGCTCTGAAGAAAGGGTTGAAATTATGAGTTGGGCACCAAATGTGGAGGAGAAAAGTCAATGGAGAATGGCCATGACTTGAGGGATAGAGGAGGGAAAGCCACTGAAGTAGACAAAGAAGACACAGCCAGAGAGGTGGGAAGGGAACTGAGATTGTGCAAAATCAGAGGAGCAGGAGGAGGAGAAAATTTCAAGAAGAAAGGTTATCCACAGGGCTCAGTACTTAAGGGAGATCAAGAAGAGTAGGGTCTGAGAAATGGTCATGGAATTGGCAATTTGAAGCTTGTGTTGATGAAGATACAGGTTATTCTATATAGATACAGATTTGGCTCCTGTAATAAAGTCCAAATTAGCAGTGTAAAGTTTATTTCTCTCACATAACAGCCAGTATAAACCGTTCAGGGCTATCATGACAGTGACACATTCTTGGGGACCCAGACTCCTTCTATCTTGTTGCTCTGCCATCTTTAGTATGAGGTTTCTGTCTCAGGTCTAAAACGACTATTCCTGCCATCCTTCCACATTCTAGCTAGCATGAAGATGACATGGAAATGTAGGTAGCATGCCCCTTCCTTTTAAGGGGATGACCCAGAAGTTGCATACAGGGCAGCACATAGCAGCAAGGGAATCTGGAAAATGCACTCTTTAGCTGGGCCGCCTTATGTCCAGCTAGAACTGGTAGGGTCTATTACTAAAGGAGGAAAAAAATGACAGACATTGGGATACAACTGTCTACCTTTGCAGCTACAGTTTCATTGAGTGGGCTGTAGGTTTGCAGGGAGATGATGGAGTGAATAGAAGAGGACGAAGTACTATCTGAGAACGTTGTTGGCTGCTGGAAATAGAAAGAGAAAATGATGATAGTTTGAGAAGTAGCAGAATAGAGAGGGAAGAGAGAGACCAGAGACCAGAGACCAGAGGGTGAGGACAGTTGATGGGGCAAGACTCCAAAGAGACTGGGCTGAAAAGGGATTGAAGATACAGTTGGAGAAGTTAGCCTTGGACACTTTTTTCCTCTAAAACAAGAATAGGAGAATAAAATGAGTGGAGATATGGAGACATTTTTAATATGGAGAGAAGGGAAATCACCCACTGAAAATCCTATGGAATGGAAAGGACAGAGGCCCCGAATAAGTAAAGCATTACTGAAGAA
>NW_004443962.1:6996247-6997496 GCF_000243295.1 Trichechus manatus latirostris | reverse complement strand
CCGCTCCTGTCCAGAGGCAGGATGAGAAGGCAGGAAGGGACAGGAACTGAATGAATGGACACAAGAAACCCAGGGTAGAAAGGGGAGTGTGCTGTCACATTGTGGGGATTGCAACTAATGTCACAGAACAACACGGTATGAACATTGTATGAGAAATTAACTTGAGCTGTAAACTTTCACCTATAGCACAGTTAAAAAAAAGAAAATACTATGGAGCACCGTTCTACTTTGATACACATGGGGTCTCCATGAGTCAGAATGGACTCATCAGTAAGTGGTAAACAGAGTTAGAACCTCATGGCAGAGCAGTTCCTAAGGGGGAGAGCCAAACAGGCACTGAAGACACAGAGTTGGACCTCAATGAATATTCGTTGAATAAACGAATGGGAAATGAATGAATGAACACATTTCACACTCCATGACTTTGGATAGCTGTACATGTTTGGGACATCTAAATTCCTCTTTTAGTAGTGCAATTTCTTTCAGGCCAACATTTACTTCAAAAGATTCCATTTCCAAAGCTACTTCCCTCTTCTCTAAAACGTGAGAACTATATGTTCCTGGAATTTCTGAGATGCCGTGGGTTTTATGAGGCAGTCTATATAGGTCTTCTGTTTGAATTATTAGAGGAGCTTGTGAGGGTCACTCAGGCTAAATGTTGACTCCTTCCAGTTTAAAGAAATAGCATCAACAATATGCTGTTTTTTCCTAAAGGTAAAATATCAATTCCTGGAAGTTCTTTGTGTGTTTATTTGTTTCTAATTGCGACAACGTCACCTCATTTCAGCTGTCAGGCAAGCCGTAAGGGGACTCAGGGATTCAGACATTTCAGACAAAGAAAACAAACTGCTCCCCTCAGTTTATGTAGTTAATTGCCTCTCGTCTCTGCTTTGTATTTCAGGAGATTATTTCCAGAGAAGATGGTGATATTAGAAGGAGAAAATCAGATTAGATGTTGCTTTATCAGCCGTCAACCTTCCACAGTATCAAAAAGCCTTTTATTACAAGTCTGTTGTATGCGGTGATGTACTGGGGACTAGACCAAATGACCAAGAGCTCGTGGCTGCTGCCTGGGGTGATGTGGACACAGGCATGGAGGTCCTCTCCTGTAGGCTGGTCCCATCTCCATGGTCATTTCAGACCTTGGCCTTCCCCTGAGCTTCTTTCTAAAACAAGCCCATTAGATGGGTAATACACAAAGCATCTTCACTATAGGGTGAGAAATCAGGTTCAACCATTACAACGCCAG
>NW_004443962.1:6992681-6993782 GCF_000243295.1 Trichechus manatus latirostris | reverse complement strand
GTAGAACTGCCCCACAGGGTTTCCAAGGAGCGGCTGGTGGATTCGAATTGCCGACTTTTTGGTTACCAGCCGAGGTCTTAACAACTGCGCCACCAGGGCTCCAAGGGGTTCATAGTGCAATCATATTCTAAAACACCATTCAGGAATAATGGGCGAATTTTTTCTGTCTGTTGTTTTGATCGTCTGTGGACTTTGTGCCTCAGTGCCACTGGACCCAACTATGATGGTGGGTTGAGGGCTGAGGGAAGTTTTTACATCGCTAATGATACAATTGGAATTTTGCCGTCAAGTGAAATTCACCTACAGGTGTTTTGAGAGATTCTGTTGGGTGCTCTTCCAATACAGAGCTTCCCTATGCCTGGACAAAAAATGTCTTTCTCTAAAGCTTCTAAGGTCTCCAACAGGAGACAGCACTCCTTTAGGTGGCTTTTGACACGTTGATCCACAGCTGTTTATATTCACGAAAAGCTGTCAGCTGGGGAAGTCACACCCACGTTGACTATCGGAGTAGAGCTGTCCACAGGAGTTGATGGGCCAAGCAGGCTGGCCCCTTGGATGGGGCTAGACCCATGTCATTCTCACGCAGAAGTAAACCCCACAAAGGTACAGACTTCCTTGGTCTTGCCCATCTGTGTAACTTCAAAGCCTAGAGAGACTGACACAAAACGGATGCTTAAGAAATGTATTCCATGATTGAATGAATCAAGTAACAATCAGGGCCTCGGTAGAACTCCAGAGACTACGAAGATTATTTTAAAATAAATGAGTAGAATATTTATTTCCAGCTTCTGATTTCCCCAGAGCTTCATAGAAGAGCTGAGATACCAACAGAGAAAGGTCTCCTGCACAACTTCACGTGTTTGCCTAGGAAGGAACAGGGTGGCCAGGTCGATGATGGGTCAGTCTGTATGAAGCCCTATACTTCGTAGGGCCACTTGTAAATCAACCAGCCTAATACTCTCTCACTGGTAAAGTTCCTCAACCTCTGTGCTCTCCAGCCTGAAAATCATCAAAGTCCGCCTCCACAGAGTTGCCTTCCTAGCCCAGGGGCTGGTCCAGTTCTCCTTGCTCTTAACTTTAACTCCCCTCCAAGGAGAGTCC
>NW_004443962.1:6979190-6990747 GCF_000243295.1 Trichechus manatus latirostris | reverse complement strand
CCGAGTGCTGCAATCCCCCGAGTCTCTGACTGGTACAATAAGGAATTTCTACTTTGCGGCTCATTCAGCTTTCTAATGAAAGGAATTCAGTACATCTCAATATTGCCCATGTCAATGTGCACATGGAAAAACAAAATGCTTGGACCCAATTAGTTAATGTGTTAAATCTCTTGTATTTACCACATTCTCTGGCTGAGATTCAAAATGAGGGATTAAATGCTGGGGATTTGGGTGCTAGCATCATGAGTGGTTCTAGAAAAGTCCCTTCCCCTCCCCGTGTATCAGTTAGACTGGGGAAGTTATTCCCTAGGGGCCACACTTCTTGGGATGTTCATTGTAATTGAAGAGGGAAATAATCAACAATCTGTAGCAATACTCTGTGATTGTTAATTCGAGGCTAATGTTCGAAGAGGGACAGCATTCGAATTTCTAATCAAAAGTCATTGTTTATGACAATAATTAGCCACTCTCTGCTTATCCCTATCTCTGAAGTAGGCATACTACACGAGGTGGAAAGTGATCACTTGTTTAGGAAATTTCACTGTCCCACAGTATTGCAACCTCTGGAAGGTTCACTTAAATGGGATGGTGGGATTAGGGTCTGAGAGGCAAGACTGAGAGACAGACACTGTAATTAAAGTAGCATCTGGCTAGCAGCTGCCTGATGCAGCTTTGCCCAACTTTCCCCTAAAACACATGCAAACACAGAAAAAGATGGAAAACTCCAAGTCGGTCAATCATTTAGAGAATATTTATTCTGGTAAGTACTGCGTAAATAAGACCATCACTGCTTTCAAGGAATTTATGGTCTAGTCACCAGATCAAACTCTGTCTTAGTTATCTATTGCTGCATAGAAAATTGCCCCAAAACTTTGTGGCTTAAAACAACAATCACTAGGATGCCATTTATCACCACTCTTACTCAACATTGTGCTAGAGATCCTAGCCAGAGTAGTTATGCTAGAAAAAGAAATAAAGGGCATCCAAATTGGTAATGAAGAGGTAAAAGTATCTCTATTTGCACATGATACGATCTTATACACAGAAAACCCCAAAGAATCCACAAGAAAACTACTGGAACTAATAGAAGATTTCGGCAAAGTATCAGGATACAAGATAAACATACAAAACTCAGTTGGATTCCTTTACACCAACAGAGAGAACTTTGAAGAGGAAATCACCAAATCAATACCATTTACAATAGCCCCCAAGAAGATAAAATACTTAGGAATAAACCTAACCAGAGACATAAAAGACCTACACAATGAAAACTACAAGGCACTACTGCAAGAAACCAAAAGAGACTTGCCTAAGTGGAAAAACACACCTTGCTCGTGGATAGGAAAACTCAACATTGTAAGAATGTCAATTCTACCCAAAGCGATCTACAGATACAATGCAATCCGGATCTAAATTCCAACGGCATTTTTTAATGAGATGGAGAAACAAATCACCAACTTCATATGGAAAAGGATGAGGCCTCGGATAAGTAAAGCACTACTGAAGAAGAAGAACAAAGTGGGAGGCTTCACACTACCTAATTTTAGAACCTATTATACCGCCACAGTAGTCAAAACAGCCTGGTACTGGTATAACAACAGACACATAGACCAATGGAACAGAATTGAGAATCCAGATGAAAATTCATCCACCTATGAGCAGCTGATATTTGATAAAGGCCTAAAGTCCATTAAATGGGGAAAAGACGGTCTCTTTAACAAATGGTGCTGGCATAACTGGATATCCATCTGCAAAAAAATGAAACAAGACCCGTACCTCATACCATGCACAAAAACTAACTCAAAATGGATCAAAGACCTAAATATAAAATCTAAAATGATAAAGATTATGGAATAAAAAGTAGGGACAATGCTAGGAGCCCTAATACATGGCATCAACACAATACAAACCATAAGTAACAATGCACAAGCACCAGAAGAGAAACTAGATAACTGGGAGCTCCTAACAATCAAACACTTATGCTCATCAAAAGACTTCACCAAAAGAATGAAAAGACAACCTACGGACTGGGAAAAAAATTTTGGCTACAACAAATCCAACTGGCATCTAATCTCTAAAATCTACAAGATACTGCAAAACCTCAACAACAAAAAGACAAATAATCCAATTAAAAAATGGACAAAGGATATGAACAGTCACTTCACCAAAGAAGACATTCAGGCGGCTAACGGACGCATGAGGAAATGCTCACCATCATTAGTCATTAGAGAAATGCAGATCAAAAGTACAATAAGATATCATCTCATTCCAACAAGGCTAGCATTAATCCAAAAAACACAAAATAATAAATGTTGGAGAGGTTGTGGAGAGACTGAAACACTTATACATTGCTGGTGTGAATGTAAAATGGTACAGCCACTTTGGAAATCAATTTGGCCCTTCCTTAAAAAGCTAGAAATAGAAGTACCATACGATCCAGCAATCCCATGTTCGTTGAAGCACTGTTCACAATAGCAAAAAGATGGAAACAACCTAGGTGCCCATCAATGGACAAATGGATAAACAAATTATGGTATAGTCACACAATGGAATACTAAGCAACGATAAAGAACAACAATGAATCCGTGAAACTTACCATGGAGGAATCTGGAAGGCACTATGCTGAGTGAATTTAGTCAGTTACGAAAGGGCAAATATTGTATAAGACCGCTATTATGAGAACTCAAGAAAAGGTTTAAACACAGAAGAAAACATTCTTTGATGGTTACGAGGGTGGGGAGGGAGGGTGAGAGTTATTTACTAACTAGATAGTAGATAAGAATTATCTTAGGTGAAGGGAAGGACAGCACACACTACAGAGGAAGTCAGCACAACTGGACTAAACCAAAGCTAAGAAGTTTCCTGAATACAACCAAACACTTCGAGGGACAGAGTAGCAGGGGCGAGGCCAGGGGACCATGGTTTCAGGGGACATCCAGGTCAATTGGCATAGCAAAGTTTATTAAGAAAATGTTCCACATCCTAGTTTGGTGAGTGGCATCTGGGGTCTTAAAAGCTAGTGAGTGGCCATCTAAGATGCATCAATTTGTCCCAACTCACCTGGAGCAAAGGAGAATGAGGAACACCAAAGACACAAGGAAAATATTAGCCCAAGAAACAGAAACGGTCACATAAACCAGAGACTTCATCAGTCTGAGACCAGAAGAACTAGATAGTGCCTGGCTATCACCAATGACCCTGACAGGGAACACAATAGAGGGTCCCTGACGGAGCAGGAGAAAAGTAAAGTGCAGAACTCAGACTCTAGTAAAAAGACCAGACTTAATAGTTTGATTGAGACTGGAGGAACCTGGGAAGACATGACCCCTGGACTCTCTGTTAATCCAAAACTGAAACCATTCCCGAGGCCAACTCTTCAGACAAAGATTAGACTGGACTATGAGACGTAAGGTGATACTCGTGAGGAGTGTGCTTCTTGGCTCAAGTAGATACATGAGACTAAATGGGTAGCTCCTGTCCAGAGGTGAGATAAGAAGGGAGAGAGGGTCAGCAGCTGGTTGAACGGACACGAGAAATCCTGGGTGGAAAGGAGGAGTGTGCTGTCACAGTACAGGGAGAGCAGCTAGGGTCACATAACAATATATGTATAAATTTTTATATGAGAGACTGACTTGAATTGTAAACTTTCACTTAAAGCACAACAATAAAAAACGACAACAATCACTGTTCGTATACTAATGTACATGAGAATCACTCTACACGGTATATACACAATAACTGATTTACTCTGTGGGAAAGTGAAAGGATTTTCAAGGTAAATTTGACCTTACTTGATCTTAGTAAATACTGAGTGAAGAACGTAATTGTGGTAGGATGGGATACCACTGCAGGTCAGCAGGAATTCCAAAGTAGGGGCAGAAGCAGGATTCTTTCACGGAGCAGTGTTTACTGGGGAGTCAAGTGCTAGAGGTTTTTTTCATTGAATTTTGGGGGGATAATTGCATTTTTTTTTTACTTTTTATTATACAGAATATCAGTATACAAAATTAGCAGAATAGTGTAATGAACCTCTGTGTTCCCATCACCCAGTTCAACAATTACCAACTCAAGACAAGTCTTGTTCCATTTACGATCCATTCACTACCACCATACTATTCTGAAACAGAACGCCAGTCATCATATCATCTGTAAACATTTTAGTATTTAGCTATAAAAATGAAGACTTTTTTTTTTACATGAACACAACACCATGATCACTCCAAGGTTAACAATAATTTATTAATATTATAAGAAATCTAGTCAGTGCTCAAATGTTCAATTGTTTGATACATATCATAACTTTTTTAACAGTTTGAATCAGGATCAAAATAAGCCCACATATTAAGAATGGGGATACAGCTCTTAAATCTCTATACATTCCCTTTCCACCAGCATAAACCAAACTTGTTGCCGTCCAGTCGATTCAGATTCATAGCGACCCTATCGGACAGAGTAGAACTGCCCCATAGAGCTTCCAAGGAGCGGCCGGTGGATTCCAACTGCCAACCTTTCGGTTAGCAGCCGAGCTCTTAACCACTGCACCACCAGTGCTCCTCCACCACCATAAATACGTATGTTAATTTCCTGGCAAATTATTTGTTGAAGACAGCAGGTTGTCTGTCCCGTAGCATTTCCCACAGTTGGATTTTGGTGATTTCATCCCCGTGGTGGTAGTATTTAACATGTTCCTCTGTCCTCTGAATTACCTGTAAAACAAGAGTTTTAATTAAGTTTGTTAGATGTTTTTGGTGCTGCTGGTTTCTTCCACCAAGAGCTCATTAACGTTTTGCATCGCTTTTTCTGATGTTGGCAGCTGTTGATGATCAAAGCTTGGATCTGATTGCAATTCACTAGGGATTGCAAAATGGTTCTAACTATTCTTCCTTCTTCATTTAGCTGTAATACTTCTGTAAAGAGAGACACTTCCCCATAGTCTGTATTTGGTTTCTTAGGGGTACAGTTCATATGCGAAAGGCAACATATATGCTTGGTTTCTTACCTTTATCCACGAATTCTCAAAATAATGAGTTGGTTTCTTGCATCCTGCCATAAAAACCAATTACGTTTTGGGGGATGAGGAAGGGAAGTTAATAAAAGCATGGATTTCATCGTTTGATGTGTTTTAGTTATCCTCACTGATGCTCGAATTATTCCATCATTAGCCGATGGAAGCCCCTTCCAATGGGTTCCCAAGTTCTTTTGATAGATAATCCTCACTCTCTGGTGTAACTAGGTGTTCAGGTTCATCTTGTCTATTTCCAGGCATCATCAGCCATTTCCCCAAGAAACTCTGATTCCTTTTTTTTTTTTTCTTGATAGTTTAATATATTTTAACAGCAAACTTACAGGAACAGCACACAAGACAAACAACAGTACAAACATGTACTTTCATGTAGGACAACTCAGTTAGAAAAGCAGAGTGAATGGACAGAATCTACTGTATGATAAAAACACCACAAAACCATTTCGCTGCCGTCAATAAGAAATTTACTTGTTTTAAAAAAATCCAAATGCTGGCATTGTCCAGAAAAAATTAACAGGTTTATTTATGATTGTTATAAAGTTGAACTGCTGAAACTTGTTCACTGAATCATTTTGCCTTGCATTAATGCTTTATGTCCTCATATTTATATTAAAAATTCAACACAAATGAAAATGGAAAAACTGCCAATCATACCTGTTTTCTGTCTCCTATTTTTCCATTTGCAATCATATACTTAGGTACCTTTTGACTCCATGGAAAAAAAAAATTTAACGTTCAGACCTACCAATAACAGGAAGAATAGAATTTTCTTTTAAGAATGAAATGTTTTCCATCATAGTGCATTCTTAAACACGTGCTCCACGTATGTGTCATGCTAGCTGGGTGTCTTCTGGCAGAATTGTTACACGTTTGGCATGGATAGCGCACAGGTTGATGTCTTCAGAAAGATCAACCAGATAGCCCTAACTTGCCTCCTGCAAAGCACCAACAGCTGCCCCCTGGAAACGCAGATCTGTTTTGAAGTCCTGAGCAATTTTCTCGCACCAGATGCTGGAAGGGAAGTTTGCGGATCAGAAGTTCAGTGGACTTCAGATAACGTCTGATTTTTCGGAGTGCCACATACCAGGCCTGTAACGATGAAGTTTCTTCACCCCTCCAGCAGAGCGCGTACTCTTGCGAGCGGCTTTTGTAGCTAGTCGCTTCCTGGGTGCTTTACCACTGGTTGTTGATTTGCGGGCAGTCGGCTTTGTAGGTACCCATGGTTTAGAGACCTCCTCGCTTATTCCCCTTCTCCTTCGGCTGGAGCAAGCTGGATGCTGCGCTGGCGTTAGGGGGCGACGGTGGCGCTGCAGGGGCTGCGAACGCAATTATCTGGTTCCTTTTAATGGAAAAAGGAGTTGAAGTTGTTATGTACTTTATGGGGGTCACAGAATTAAAGAGCCAGGCACTAGGTGTAGAAGGAGAGGACGTCTCACTGAGGAAAGCTGTACCAGAGTCCTCTAGAGCTCAAAATTTGACTGGAAACCATTCACACCCACCTCCTCTCTAGCTGTTGATCTAAGAAAGGTATTCTATTATCGCCCAAGCCGACAGTGTGGGCCCAGGCTGGACGCCTTTGTTTCATTTAATCCAAGCAAGTAGAGAGAGAGAAAACAGTGGGGCCCATGAAAAAAAAAAATGCTACTGAATAAGAGAGAGGGCTCATCTCCTTGAAGAACAAAGGAAGGACAAATTCTTGAAAATGTAGACTACTGCATCTTGTATTTACACAAGAAAAAAAATGTGGGGAAACTGTTATCCATAGACTGGAAGAAGAGGTGTCTTTCATAAAACACGAGCATGGAGCCACATGAGAGGGAAAAACAGGATAAATGGAAAGGTGGACGGATGAGATAATGAATTCTAAGGGAAGTGAAAAACACAAGCGTGATAATATGATCAGACTATACATACAGTTTTATAGCCTATTGTTTTCACCTACCAATATATAAGAAGCATCCTTCCATATGCCGTTAAATATTTTTTAACTATTTCTAATAACTGGACTGGATGGATGACTCAACATATGAAGTATCATACTTCATTTAATGGACCCTCTTATGTTGGAAATCAGGTATTTTCTGCGTTCCCATCCCCCATTATGAGCAATGTGAGGACGCATCCTCGTACATCTGCCCATTTATTCAATAACTATCTATTCAGCACCTACTAATTACTGGGTGCAGGGCTAGGTGTTGGGGTCATGGTGGTGAAAAAGATGGACACAGTTCCCATCTTCATGGATCTTGCAGTCAAGAAACAAGACAAGTAAGAAATCTCAATACTTCAGTGATAAACGATAGAAGAAATATATGGTGATAAGGAAGCACGTGGCCAGGAAGCCTAATTTACTTTTTCCTGAGAAAGTGATGTTTAATCTGAGACATGAAGAATGAGAGGAGGTAAGCTAAGAAAGGAAAAACAGTATTTTAGGGAGTGAGCACAGCATGTCCAAAGGCGTGAATGTGTGAGGGAGAGCAAGGCACAGTCAAGGCATTGGAAGAATTTCAGTCTGTGACTGTACTGACAGTGGCAAGTCACGAAGGGCCTTGTCACTGAAGGATTTTAATCATGGGAGTGTCGTGGTCAATTTGTTTGCTATAAAAAAGCTCTGGAACTCAACGGAGATTGGATTGTAGCATAGCATGACTAGAGGTAGGGAGGCCATTTGGGAAGCTGCTCAATAGCCCAGGCAACAAAGGGTGGTGGGCTGGAAGAGGGTGTTGGCAGTGGGGATGTAAAGAAACAAATGGATTTAAAAAATATTCAGGAGAGGATGATTCATATGATGTGGGTGGTAAGGGAGAAAGCGGAGTCAAAGCTGGCTCCCAGGTTTCTGACTTTAGCAACGCCATGGTGCCATTTACTAGTAGCAGGAGAAAGAGGTAGGAGAAATTCTGCATTCAGCTGGGTAATATTGAGACTGAGGTTCCTACAAAATTCCCAAATGGAAATATCCAGTATGCAATTGGATATACAGCTCTGGATCACAGGAGAGAAGTCTGCACTAGAATTCGAGATTTAGGATACATCAACATATGGGTTCCCAAGCCATGGTATTTTCAGTCGCCTCATATGCATGTGAAAGCTGGACAACGAATAAAGAAGACCGAAGAATATTGACGCCTTTGAATTATAGTGTTGGCAAAGGATATTGAATATACCATGGACTGCCAAAAGAATGAACAAATCTGTCTTGGAAGAAGTACAGCCAGAATGCTCCTTAGAAGCAAGCATGGCGAGACTTCATCCCACGTACTTTGGACTTGTTAATAGGAGGGACCAGTCCCTGGAGAAGGACATCATGCTTGGTAAAGTAGAGGGTCAGTGAAAAAGAGGAAGACCCTCAACAAGATGGATTGTCACAGTGACTGCAACAAACATAGCTTGTGAGGATGGAGCAGGACTGGGCAGTGTTTGATTCTGTTGTACATACGGTCGCTATGAATCGGAACTGATTCAAAGTCATCTAACAACAGCAAAAACAACATATGAATTGGAGCTGAAGCTGTGAGAGTTGTTCAGATCTCTTTTTGTTTTAATTGTGGTAAACTATAAATAAGAAAAAAATCACCATTTTAACCATTTTTAAGTGTACAATTCAGTGGCATTAATTACATTCACCATGTTGTGTAATCATCTACACGATCTATTTTCAAAACTTTTCCATCACTCCAAACAGAAACTCTGTCCCTTCCCTTCTCCTCTCCCCACAGCCCTTGGTAACCTCTAATCTACAACTGTCTCTACGAATTTGCCTATTCTTAATATTTCATGTAAGTGGAATCATACAATATCTATCCTTTGTTACTTGTTTGTTTCTCTTAATAAGTGATAAAGGTAAATACAGTCTTCAGAAATGATTTGGAAGGTAGATACCAAAAAAAACCAAAGCCGTTGCTGTCGAATCGATTCCGACTCATAGCGACCCTATAGGACAGAATAGAACTGCCTCATAGGGTTTCCAAGGAGCACCTGGTGGATTCGAACTGCTGACCTTTTGGTTAACAGCCGTAGATCTTGACCACTATGCCACCAGGGTTTAGGAAGGAAAATGGACTCCTTTTAATTCTGCTCAGTGATGGAGCCAATATTCAAACCCAGGCAGTCTACTGCAGAGTCCGTGCTCTCAACCACTATGCCACACTACCTCTCTTGTGATCCAAAGCATCCTAACAGACACAACAAATTAATTTAACCTTGAAAATAGTCACACCATATGGGCAGTAATTCTACTTGTAGAAAGATACCTTAAAGAACCTAATCAGGAGAATTACACACACAAGTATTCATTGCAGCATTATTTATAAGAGCAAAACAATAAGAATTTGCATAGATTTTCTTTTGTTAAAATAATGCCAATCTTCTCTACTGCTCAACTTACGTCTTTTAGTCTGTATGTGTGTTTACAGACTTTTTTTGGTCTTGTATCTAAATTTTGGTTGTAAATTGGTCACACTAATTAGAAGTTGATTGAAAATAACCAAAAAAATACCCCAAGCTAGTTGCCATTGAGTCCGTTCCAACTCATATTAACCCTAGGACAGAGTAGAACTGCCCTATATGGTTTCCAAGAAGCACCTGGTGGATTCGAACTGCTGACCTTTTGGTTAGCAGCTGTAGTTGTTAACCACTACCCTACCAGGGTTTCCAACTGAAAATGTATACATTAATATTGTGCCCTGTTTCCTTCCAGAGCTGAATGATCATTTACAGTACAGAACAAGATTTGACATATAGGAGTGGAACTGCTCAGTCCATCTGAACGAGGCAGGAACAGGTGTTTTCTGGCACCAGAGTTGAACATATTACAAAACCTGGGAAATTTGATTCTAAGATGTCTGGCAATGAAACAGAAACGCGGTAAGTTACGTAATTTTCATTGTCCAATAAGACAAAGAATTCTAAGTAATTCTTCTCTAAGGCAAATTTTTTCCTGGGATCTAATGTCCAGCAGGAATTTAGGATGTGAATTCTTATATTAAGGGCAGTGAGGAAAACTGAAGACTATCTTTAAACAGTTTTATAAAGAAATCCTGAAAAGCCACTCACCTGGATGGTTCTTGAAGGTGGACCCTGGTGATGTGGTCGTTAAGAGCTCAGCTGTTAACCAAAAGGTCAGCAGTTTGAATCCACCAGCCACTCCTTGGAAACCCTATGGGGCAGTTCTACTAGGGTCTCTATGAGTCAGAATCGACTCAAGGGCAATGGGTTTGGTTTTTGGATGAAGGTAGACAGCAAGACATTTGCACCTAACTTGATGAAGGCCTTTATGCAAACAGCTGATATGTGAGATCCAGGTGTTTTGCCTTCTGTTCACACCAATTGCACTCATCTGTGGAGCTAGCTCTCGCCTCACAAGGCACTTTCCCATCCTGGCTTCTCCAGCTCTGCCACAAAAGCACCCTCACGTGAATTATAAGCTGGAGGCGGGTGAGAAGAGGTTGTAGCCCAAAAAGGCCAGCTGTAAGCTAAAAATTTTCTTGAAGATTTGCAATTTATATTTAACATTCATGTGAATTTTACAGTCTGGTTCATAACATGTTTATATATAAAAATGTATTTTTCTTTTAAAACTGCTAACAAAATTGGTGCTCCAGGAAGATGGGCTATATTTATCCTTGTTGAGTATCCCTTGGCAACCTGCCTACCCACCCAGTCCCCCACCCCAACAGACGCACCATTATTTTAATTTGATTTGGGGCCAGTACTCCCAGAGTCCAGATGAGTAAACCCCCTCTTTCAAATATTAGGTGACTTGGAATAGAACATCATATATTCTTCTAAAGTGTAGAGAAGAGGGCAGACATAAGTTTTGGTTGATAGGTGTAAATTGTGAATATTTATGAGTTGGTCTTCTGTACAGACATCAGAGAAAGCCACTACTCAACATAGGTACAAACATCGAGTGACCACAACTGGTAAAAGCCAATACTTACTTTTCAAGGAGAATCTTTTTTTTTTTTTTTTGGTGAAAATATACCTGGCAAAACATACAACCATTCAACAATTTTTACAGGTACCATTAATTGTCAATGGATACAGACTTCATACTGTGTCACCATTCTCCCTCTCTCTGCTCATATTGTTTCACCACTGTTAACTTAGACTCTCTCCCCTTAAAGTTCTCGTCTGTCTTCTAGAGTTACTGTTGTCCATTTGGAGTCCTGGTGGCGCAGTGGTTAAGAGCTACAGCTGCTAACCAAAAGGTCAGCAGTTTGAATCCACCAACTGCTCCTTGGAAACCCTATGGGGCAGTTCTACTCTCTCCTATAAGTTCACTATGAGTCAGAATCGACTCGACGGCAATGGATTTGGTTTGGTTTGAGTGGTCCATTTAATCTCACATACATAGTTGTTTAAGAAAGTCTAATGTTCAAGAGGAATATTCTTTTTTTTTATTTTATATATTTTTTTTATTGTACTTTAGATGAAGGTTTACACAATAAATAGTTTCTCATTAAACAGTCAATACACATATTGTTTTATGACATTGGTTAACAACCTCACAACATGTCAACACTCTCCCTTCTC
>NW_004443962.1:6971544-6978497 GCF_000243295.1 Trichechus manatus latirostris | reverse complement strand
GGCACCATCTAGCTGTACTGGACTAGGTCCGGTGGAGGCCTTGGTAGCTGTGGACAATTAGTCCTTCAGACTAATGTTTTCTTTGTATCCTGTTCTCTTCATTCTCCCTTGCTGCAGAAGGGATGAGACCAGTGGAGTATCTTAGATGGCTGCTCACAGGCTTTTAAGACCCTAGATGCTACTCACCAAGGTAGACTGTGAACATTGTCTTTATAAACTGTGTTATGCCAGTTGAGCTAGATGTTCCCTGAGACCATTGTCCCAAGGGGAATATTCTTTACTAAATGAGCTAAATTATTGTTTAGTTTAAAGATGACTTCACGGGGTAGTTTCAGTTCAAGACTTAAAAGTTGTTTCCAAGCAATAGATTTGAGAGTTCCTCCAGTCTCAACTTATCCTATAAATCTGGTTTCCAATAATTTGAAGTACTGTTCCACACTTTTTCCCCCTTTTGATCAAGCTCCAACTATTGGGTACTTGATCAAAACTTTTAGTAATGGTAGCCAGGCACTATCCATTTCTCAAGAAAAATCTGTTAAGCTCTAGCATTTGTGATTGATCAAGACCTTATCTGTCTTGGACAGTTACAAAGCCCCAGGGAGAGCATAGTCTGGGTGGTGGGCACTTGGCAACGTTGGCCTCATTACAATAACAAGGCTCTAAATGAGAAGTTTGAAGTTATCCCCACTTGGCAAAGGCTGTCTGTGAGAGCAAGCATGCTCTAAGAACTTCTGCACATTGAGTCATTTATCCTGTAAGCTCAGGCCTATCAGTTGGCCCTTTCTCTGGGTTGGACTTCTGGGTCTTCAAAGCCCAGTGTCAGTTAAAGCAGCTCTGAAGGGAGTGTCATTGTTGTACAAATCCTCTGGCTGGATTTAGGCCTGGTCCGGGCAACCCATATGTTTTAATGGCACAATGGAAGGTCCAGGATTGTTTGAGATAAGATCTATTCCTAGATTGGAAGCTGCAATCTCCATGAGCAGGACTCCTAGAACACAGGCCATGGATAAGCCAGCAGGCCTCCAAAAAACTCCACCTAAGGAGGAAGAAAATATGTCATCACACAAAAGTATCTGAAGCAGATGCAGCCACCACTTCTACCGGAGAACTTCAGAATGGTCCCAGCAGTATAGCTGCTTTTTCGAGACAAACTACCCCTCAGTGAACCATTAAAATGAACAAGCTACAAATTACATCACTAAAAAGCTAAAAAGGACCCTACTGGCACAGTGGTTGAGTTCTCAGCTGCTAACTGAAAGACTGGCAGTTCGAACCGACCAGCCACTCTGCGAAAGAAAGATGTGGCAGTCTGCTTCAGTAAAAATTGTTGTTGTTAAGTGCCATGAAGTTGGTTCTGACTCAGAGCTACCCTGTGCACAACAGAACCAACCACTACCCGGTCCTGCACCATCGTCACAATCATTGCTATGCTTGAGCCCATTGTTGCAGCCACTGTGTCAATCCATCTCATTGAGGGTCTTCCTCTTTTTTGCCGACCATCTACTTTACCAAGCATGATGTCTGTCTTAGTTATCTAGTGCTGCTATAACAGAAATACCACAAGCTGATGGCTTCAACAAACAAAAGTTTATTCTCTCACAGTCTAGTAGGCTAGAAAATTCAGGGCATCAGCTCCAGGGGAAGGCTTTCTCTCTCTGTCGGCTCTGGAGGAAGGTCTTTGTCATCAGTCTTCCCCTGAACTAGCTGCTTCTCAGCGGAGGGACCCCAGGTCCAAAGGACACGCTAGTCTCCTGGCTCTTGTTTCTTTGTGGTATGAGGTCCCCATGTCTCTCCGCTCACTTCTCTCTTTTATATCTCAAAAGAGATCGGCTTAAGACACAACCTAATCTTGTAGATTAAGTCCTGCCTCACTAACATAACTGCCTCTAATCCTGCCTCATTAACATCATAGAGGTAGGATTTACAACACATAGGATAATCACATCAGATGACAAAATTGTGGACAGTCACACAACACTGGGAATCATGGCCTAGCCAAGCTGACATATGTTTTGGGGGGACACAATTAAATCCACGACAATGTCCTTCTCTAGGAACTGGTCCCTCCTGATAACATGTCCGAAGTACGTGAAACAGTCTCACCATCTTTCCTTCTAAGGAGCATTCAGTCTGTACTTCTTCCAAGACAGATTTGTTCATTCCTCTGGCAGTCCATGGTATATTCAATGTTCTTGGCCAACATCATAATTCAAAGGTATCAATTCTTCTTCAATCTTCCTTATACGTTGTCCAGCTTTCACATGCATATGAGGAGACTGAAAATACCATGGCTTGGGTCAGGTGCACCTTAGTTCTCAAGGTGACATCTTTACTTTAACACTTCAAAGAGGTCTTTTGCAGCAGATTTTCCCAATGGAATAAGTTGATTTCTCGACTGCGGCTTCCATGGGCATTGTGGATCCAAGTAAAATGAAATCCTTGACAACTTCAATCTTTTCTCCATTTATCATGATGTGGCATATTGGTCCAGTTGTGAGGATTTTTGTTTTCTTTATATTGAGGTGTAATCCGTACTGAAGGCTGTGGTCTTTTATCTACATCAGTAAGTGCTTAAAGTCCTCTTCACTTTTGGCAAGCAAGGTTGTGTCATCTGCATAATGCAGGTTGTTAATGAGTCTTTCCCCAATCCTGATGTCCTGTTCTTCTTCATATAGTTCAGCTTCTAGGATTATTTTCTCAGCATACAGATTGAATAGGTATGGTGAAGCACACCTTTCCTGATTTTAAACCACACAGTATCCCCTTGGTCTGTTCGAAGACTGTCTCTTGGTCTATGTACAGGTTTGGCATGAGCACAATTAAGTGTTCTGGAATTCCCCTTCTTTGCAATGTTATCCATAACTGGTTATGATCCACAGAGTCAAATGCCTTTGCATAGTCAATAAAATACAGGTAAACATCTTTCTGGTATTCTCTGCTTTCAGCCAAGATCCATCTGACATCAGCAACGCTATTCCTCATTCTACATCCTCTTCTGAATATGCTTGAATTTCTGGCAGTTCCCTTACAATGTACTGCTGCAACCGTTTTTTGAATTATCTTCAGCAAAACTTTACTTGTGTGTGATATTAATGATATTGTTCGATAATTTCCACATTCTATTGGATCATTTTTCTTTGGACTGGGCATAAATATGGATCTCTTCCAGTTGGTTGCCCAGGTAGCTGTCTTCCAAATTTTTTGGCATAGATGAGTGAGCACTTCCACTGTTGCATCTGATTGTTGAAACATCTCAATTGGTATTCCATCAATTACTGGAGCCTTATTTTTTGCCAATGCCTTCAGTGCAGCTTGGACTTCTTTCTTCAGTACCATTGGTTCTTGATTATATGCTATGCCCTTAAATGGTTGAATGTCAACCAGTTCTTTTTGGTACGGTGACTGTGTATTCCTTCCATCTTCTTCTGATGCTTCCTGTGTCGTTCAGTATTTTCCCCATAGAATTCTTCAGTATTGCAACTCAAGTTTTGATTTTTTTCTTCCGTTCTTTCACCTTGAGAAATGCTAAGCATGTTCTTCCTTTTTGGTTTTCTAACTCCAGGTCTTTGCACATTTCATTATAATACTTTACTTTGTCTTCTCAAGCTGCCCTTTGAAATCTTCTGTTCAGCTCTTTTACTTTGTTATTTCTTCCTTTCGCTTTAGCTACTCTACATTCAAAAGCAAGCTTCAGAGTCTGTTCTGACATCCACTTTGGTCTTTTCTTTCTTTCTTGTCTTTTTAATGACCTTTTGCTTTCTTCATGTATGATATCCTTGATGTCATCCCACAATTTGTCTGATCTTTGGTTATTTGAGTTTAATGCGTCAAATCTATTCTTGAGACTGTCTCTAAATTCAGGTGGGATATACTCAAGGTCGTACTTTAGCTCTCGTGAACTTGTTTTAATTTTCTTCAGCTTCAACCTGAACTTGCATACCACCAGGTACACCTGTCTAGAGACTGTTCTGCACCTGCCTGAACTTAGCAATGATATTTGATGTTTCTTTGGAGAAGCTAGTGCTTTAACGGGAAGGCCCAAGCAATCCTCAGCTGGTGAAGCCTCCTTAATTCTTTTGTGAAGGAAATCCCGTACCGCTTTCTGAAAGTCCTAAACCATGTTTTAATGCCTAACCTGGACCACCTTCCCAAGTCTGCGCAGAGCTTAGAAGATGAGGTGGGAATAAGGTGATGATCTTTGGTTAAAGAACGGAGCAGGCCTCAGGAGAAATTAGGTGGAGAGGCCTCATATTGTCTCCTTGCCATCTGTAAAACAAAGGCCCAAACTTGATTATAATATGTTGTTTTAGTCATCTAGGGCTGCTGTAACAGAAATACCACAAGTGGATGACTTTAACAAAGAGAAATTTATTTTCTCACAGACTAGTAGGCTACAAGTCCAAATTTAGGGCATCAGCTCCAGGGGAGATCTTTCTCTCTCTGTGGGCTCTGGAGGAAGGTCCTTGTTATCAATCTTCCCTTGGTCTAGAAGCTTCTCATCACAGGAAGCTCTGGTCCAAAGGACATGTTCTGCTCCCTGCACTGCTCTCTTGGTGGTATGAGGACCCATGTCTCTCTGCTGGCTTCTCTCTTTTATATCTCAAAAGAGATTGGCTCAAGACACAATCCAGTCTTGTAGATTGAGTCCTGCCTCATTAACATAACTGCTGCCTATCCCACCTCATTAACATCATAGAGGTAGGATTTACAACACATAGGAAAATCACATCAGATGACAAAATGGTGGACAATCACACAACACTAGGAATCATGGCCTAGCCAAATTGATATACATATTTTTTAGGGACACAGTTCAATCCACGACGTATGTTAATAATCCACCAGCCACTGCTTGGAAGTTTATGGGGCAGCTCTACTCTCTCCTGTAGGGTCGCTATGAGTCGGAATCGACTCGACAGCAACAGGTTTGGTTTCGGTTTTTGATAGGCTGATCTCAACTGTGCCTCATGCCTACTACCCATCTCCTGTCCCCTGAACACCAACCAGCCTAGGGCCCCAACTTGGTTTTAAACACTGACATTGATAGAGCCTAAAAACAACAATAACAACCCAAACCCACTGTCACTGAGTCAATTCCGACTCATAGCGACCTTATAGGATAGGGTGGAACTGCCCCATAGGGTTCCCAAGGCTGTAATCCTTACAGGAGCAGACTGCCACATCTTTCTGCCAAGGAGCAGCTGGTAGGTTCAAATCACCAACCTTTAGGTTAGCAGCCGAATGCTTTAACGACTGCACCACCAGGGCACCTTCGTATAGCCTAAGGAATTCAAAATGGACCTGCCTATCTGGAATCTCCTTGCCTTCTCCCATAATCCCATGGGTGTCTGTTATGGATTGAATTGTGTTCCAAAAAAATGTGTTGTAAATCCTAACCCCTCCCTGGTGGCACAGTGGTTAAAGTGATTGACCGCTAACCGAGAGTTTGGTGGTTCGAAACCACCATTGGCTCCAAGGGAGAAAGATGTGGCAGCCTGCTTCCGTAGACATTTACAGCCTTGGAAATCCTGTGGGGTCATTATGAGTCAGAATCGACTCTGTAGCAGTGGGTTTTGTTTGGTTTTTTGATACACCTGTGGTTAGAATCCCATTTGGGAATGGGTTTTCTTTGTTATGTTAATGAGACACTATTAATATAGGATGTGTCTTAAGTTAATCTCTTTTAAGATATAAAAGAGTAGATTAAACAAGCAGAGATGGGGGAAGATAGATGCCACACCTCATGAAGATCACCAAGGAGCCAAGGAACAGTAGCTGAAAAGGGACAAGGACCTTCCCCCAGAGCTGACAGAGAGAGAAAGCCTTCCCCTAGAGCCGGTGCCTTAAATTTGAACTTCTAGCCTCCTAAACTGTGAGAGAATAAATTTCTGTTCATTAAAGCCACCCACTTGTGGTCTTTCTGTTACAGTAGCACAAGATAACTAATACAGTGTCTTTCTCTCTTGCTTTATGTGTTTGCATTAGTCAGAATATACTAGCTTATGCTGCAATAACAATCTCCAAATTTCAGTGACTTAAAATAACAAAGATTATTTCCTGCTCAGCCTACACGTTTATTATGGGTTCTCTGCTCCACATGGTCCTCTCTCTGGGACAAGCCTGAAGAAGCAGCCACCATCAAACTTGGCTAAAAAAAGAGCATAGAGTACTCTTGTTCTGAAGGCTTCTTCCTGCAAATGACACACAGCACCTCCGCTCATTCTTCATTGGTGAAAGCAAGTCAAAAGCCTGTTCGTTATCTATTGCTGTATAACCATCTTTCCAACACTTAGAGCCTTAAAACAATAAACATTTATGATCTCACGCAGTTTCCGAGGGTCAGGAACTTGGAAGTGGCTTAGTGGTAGTTCTGGTTCAAGGTTTTTATAAGGCTGTAGTCGGCTGAAGGCTTGATTAAGGTTGGAGCATCTGCTTCCAAGGTGGCTCACTCACAGAATAGGGCCTCAAATCCTTGCCACATGGATTTCTCTAAAGTGCTGCTCGAATGTTCTTATGACATGGCAGCTGCTTTCGCTGGAATAAGCAAGCCAAAAGAGATCACAGGGAAGAAGGTGCAAAGCCTTTAAAAATATTTTAAAATTGTAGTTAAAAATATATATACATACATAAATTATTACATTCTATACATGTACGTTTTTGTTGTTAGGTGTCATCGAGTTGGTTCCGGCTCACAGAGCCCCTATGTACAACAGAATGAAATACTGCCCAGTCGTGCGCCATCCTCACAGTAGTTTTTATGCTTGAGCCCATTGTTGCAACCACTGTGTCAATCCACCTCTTTGACAGTCTTCCTCTTTTTCACTGACCCTCTACTTTACCAAGCATGATGTCCTTCTCCAGGGACTGATCCCTCCTGATAACATGTCCAAAGTATGTGAGATGTAGTCTCGCCATCCTTGCTTCTAAGGAACATTCTAGTTGTACTTCTTCCA
>NW_004443962.1:6969345-6971444 GCF_000243295.1 Trichechus manatus latirostris | reverse complement strand
TATTCTTCTCCAAAACCACAATTCACAGGCCTCAATTCTTCAGTTTTCCTTATTCATTGTCCAGCTTTCACATGCATATGAGGTGATTGAGAACACCACGGCTTGGGTCAGGTGCACCTTAGTCTTCAAGGTGACATTTTTGCTTTTCAACACTTTAAAGAGGTCTTTTGCAGCAGATTTGCCCAATGCAATGTGTCTTTTGATTTCTTGACTAGTGCTTCCATGGGTGTTGATTGTGGATCCAAGTAAAACAAAATCTTTGACAACGTCAATCTTTTCTCTGTTTATCATGATGTTGCTTATTGGTCCAGTTGTGAGGATTTTTGTTTTCTTTATGTTGAGGTATAATCCATACTGAAGGCTGTGGTCTTTGATCTTCATCAGTAAGGGCTTCAAGTCCTCTTCACTTTCAGCAAGCAAGGCATATCGCAGGTTGTTAATGAGTCTTCTTCCAATCCTGATGCCCTGTTCTTCTTCACGCAGTCCAGCTTCTCTGATTATTTCCTCAGTATACAGATTGAATAGGTATGGTGAAAGGATACAACCCTGATGTGCGACTTTCGTGACTTTAAACCCTGCAGTATCCCCTTTTTCTGTTCGAACAACTGCCTCTTGATCTATGTACAGTTCCTCATGAGCACAATTATGTGTTCTGGAATTCCCATTCTTCCCAATGTTATCCATAATTGGTTATGATCCATAGAGTGAAATGCCTTTGCATAGTCAATAAAACACAGATAAACATCTTTCTGGTATTCTCTGCTTTCAGCCAGGCTCCATCTGACATCAGCAATGACATCGCTGGTTCCACATCCTCTTCTGAACCTGGCTTGAATTTCTGGCAGTTCCCTGTTGATATACTGCTGCAGCCACTTTTGAATGATCTTCAGCAAAATTTTATTTGCATGTGATATTGATATTGTTCAATAATTTCTGCATTTGGTTGGATTACCTTTCTTGGGAATAGGCATAAACATGGATCTCTTCCAGTTGGTTGGCCAGGTAGCTGTCTTCCAAATTTCTTAGCATAGATGAGTGGGCACTTCCAGTGCTGCATCTGTTTGTTGAAACATCTCAGTTGATATTCCATCAATTCCTGGAGGCTTGTTTTTCACCAATGCCTTCAGTGCAGCTTGGACTTCTTCCTTCAGTAGCATCAGATCCTGATCATATGCTACCTCCTGACTTGGTTAAACTTTGACCAATTCTTTTTGGCGTAGTGACTCTATATTTCTTCCATCTTCTTTTGATGCTTCCTGCATTGTTTAATATTTTCCCCCATGGAATCCTTCAATACTGCAACTTGAGGCTTGAATTTTTTCTTCAGTCCTTTCAGCTTGAGAAGTAGATATGCCTACGAGGAAGATTAGTTAATACGACTATTATTCAAATTTATGAACCAACCACTAAGGCCAAAGGTGAAGAAATTGAAGATTTTTATCAACTTCTGCAGTCTGAAATTGATCGAACATGTAATCAGGATGCATTGATAATTACTGGTGTTTGGAATACGGAAGTTGGAAACAAAGAAGAAGGATCGGTAGTTGGAAAATATGGCCTTGGTGATAGAAATGATGCCAGAGATTACATGATAGAATTTTGCAAGACCAATGACTTCTTCATTGCAAATACCTTTTTTCACCAACATAAATGGTGACTATACACGTGGACCTCACCAGTTGGAATACACAGGAATCAAATCGACTACATCTGTGGAAAGAGATGATAGAAAAGCTTAATATCATCAGTCAGAACAAGGCAAGGGGCTGACTGCAGAACAGACCATCAGTTGCTCATATGCAAGTTCAAGTTGAAACTGAAGAGAATTAGAACAAGTTCACAAGAGCCAAAGTACGAACTTGAGTATATCCCACCTGAATTTAGAGACCACCTCCAGAATGGATTTGATGCATTGAACACTGATGACTGAAGACCAGACAAGCTGTGGAATGACATTAAGGACGTCATACCTGAAGAAAGCAAGAGGTCATTAAAAAGACAGGAAAGAAAGAAAAGACTAAAATGGATGTCAGAAGAGACTCTGAAACTTGCTCTTGAATGTCGAGTAGCTAAAGCAAAAGGAAGAAATGATGAAGTAA
>NW_004443962.1:6964685-6969245 GCF_000243295.1 Trichechus manatus latirostris | reverse complement strand
TGTGTGTGTGTGTGTGTGTGTGTGTGTGTGTATAGACAGAGAGAGAGAGAGCCCTGGTGGTACAGTGGTTAAGAGCTTGGCTGCTTACTGTAAGATCAGCAGTTCAAACCCACCAGTAGCTCCTCGGGAGAAAGATGCTGCAGTCTACTTCCCATAAAGATTAAAGTTTAGAAACCCTATGGACAGTTCTGCTCTGTCCTATGGGTCGTTATAAGTTGGAATTGAATCGACGGCAATAGGCTTATATATGTTTGTTGTTGTTGTTGGGTGCCGTCAAGTTGATTTCAACTCAGTGGCATCACTAGGGAGCCCTGGTTGCACAGAGGTTAAGAGCTATGGTTGCTAACCAAAAAGTCGGCAGTTCAAATCCACCAGCCACTCCTTGGAAACCCTATGGGACAGCTCCACTCCGTCCTATAGTGTGACTATGAGTCGGAATGGACTTGACAGCAACGGGTTTATTTATTTATTTTTAGTTGGTGTCACTAGGGGAGTGTGGACTGCACTGGGTGACACTGTCAGAGGGGACGATACCAAAATGACCATCTATAAAATTTTTGTGCAGTGTTTCAGCAGAAATTTATTCTTTTTTATAAAAATACCCCTGTAGTTAGAACAGCAAAAACATTTTTCGTAAGCCCATCTTACATGTATCAATATACCTCTAAGTCTAAATCTCTATGCTAATTTATTTTCTGAACCTTCCAATGTGCTCTGGTTAGAGCTGTCATTATTACCCAATTACAGTGACGCTTCACGTGTTTTCATCTGCTCAAACTACGAGCACACGCTATTGTTTTTGTTGCTGCCAGTGTTTTTATAGTCACTGATTTTGTCAAATGTTCTGATATTTCAGCTACAGCCTTGTGGTAATTAGTATTTGTGAACCTATATCAATAACTTTTTTTGACAATGAAGTAGTAATTAAAGGAAAAGAAGGAGCGAGATACAGGAATTATGATTTACGAGTAACATTAGTACAAAAACATTACTAAGGATTCTGCATGGTCTGGTACGGGAGGAGGTCCGACGGGGTGACACCACTGTGCAAACTTATCGGTTAGCAGCCAGTAGCCAAATTATTGATCACTTAGCACAGAGTGCCAGGCACTGTGCTAAGCACTTGTATGCATTATTGTACTTAATACTTACAACACTTCTATGACATAGGTGCTGTAATCATCCCCACTTTGCACTGAGGAAACAGGCTCAGCAGTTAAATAACCTACCCAAAGTTACACAGCTTCTAATAGGTAGACCCAGGAGTCAAATCAGGTCTGAGACTTGACTTTAGAATTCCCCTATTTGCAGCCTAGAGCCCCACTCTTGGCTGTTTCCTCAGATCCAGTCCCACCTGGAGGTCCCTAACTCAGGTGACAGTCAGGAACTCATTTCTGTCTGTGGAGCAGAGCGACTCTCCCCAAGTGTAACAACTGGGGACTGGGAGGTGGCCCGCTCACAGCCCAGGCACTGCTGGGAGTGGGTCACAGCTAAACCCTGCACTATCCAGGCAGAACAAATGTGTGGCGGGATGTTTAAAAAAACTCCTTTTCATGTTCTATTTCTCTTGAATATAATGCAGTTAGATGATGCAGATGTGTGTTCAAATCGTCTGAAAGAGACACTGCAAGCAAACCACTAGTGTTTGTACAGGAACTCTGAAAAGAAAGAGAAGTTTAAAGGGGGAAAAACACTGCTTTTAAAAAAAAAAAGGAGGCAAGAAAATCTCAGACTGAAGTTGGCGGAGTAAAGAAATGGGAGGGGTTTGGGGACATTCAGTATGAGAAAGAAAGACATGCCCTTTCTCAGAAGTGGGATAGATGGAAAGGTAGGTTGGTGCTGACTCAGGGATTCTTTCCTAGAAGGGCATATCCAAATCCCCTGGAGATGTTCACTGACCACCGAAGTCCCTCTCTATAAATAAACTCTGCCCCAGATTCTGATACTCTCTCCCAGCTGAGGTCACCCTATAGCCATTTCTGCTAGGAGTGTTAGTGCAGGGGCAGGAGAGAGGAGGCACATCTGGGGTCCAGAGTGGCCTAGGGAGCAGAGAAGGGAGAGCCAGAGAATCATCCAAGTTAAGGTGAGTTAGGAAAAGAGAAATTTTCCCCTCAGCAATTACCTACTCCTCACTTACCGACTATCTCGTTAGCTGACATTTCGCATTTAGGACAAGAGTAAAAAATCTACTATCCCACTATTTTGCGCATTAACGAGGCATCGAGCATGGAGGCAACAGCTACGAAGCATCCCCTCCTTCAAGGAGGGTCTCCAGTTGGCCTCCTGGAAGCTGGGCCCCAATGCCCCTCGCCCTCCCCACCCTCCTGCTGGCTGGGGTGCCGTGTCCAGCTGCAGCGCAGGGGCCAGCCTCTGGGCGGATGATCCAGCAGCACCGAGCCAGCCGGCGCCTGTTCTGGGTTCCCAGCTCCCATGCAGCCTGAGACCCTGCAGCTCAAAATTGCTGTGGGGTGGGAAAAAAGGAAAGAAAGAGGCATCAGAGAGGGTGTATGGAAGAAATGCGGGCGAGTTTAATGGCATCCGAAGTGAGCTGGTGGGGCTGGGTACACGCCAGGCTCCCAGTGCCCTCCCAGGAAGCCCTGAGCCTCGGTGACTCGCTGGGCCCGGAGGGCAGAGCAGGCTCCTGGATCAGGAAGGCAGAGCTTGCAGGGGTGGGAGTGGAGTCCTGGAGGCAGCAACTCGAGGGAAGCTCTGAGCCAGCACAGGAGGAAGGTGAAGTGGTTAAGCCTTGGGTGGACCTTCCAGTCACACAGCCCAGCTTTATCCAGCCGTGTCTCCTCCAAGCCTCCTTCTCCGCAGAGGAAGAATCCATAACTGGACTTGTCACAGTGATGAGCACATCAGTAAATCTTAGCTGTTATCATTTCTATGATCATATTTTCTAAATTAAAAAAATTTGACAAATGGATGGTCTGAAAACAGAAAAAAAAAAAACCCCATTTTCTCATAATGCCCATTTTCAATAACAGTCTGGTCTTTGGAATCTAACCATGTCGATAAGTGAGGTGTGTATTGATGAAATCTAGCCTAGCAAAGGTCCAAGTTCAAAGGTCTGTTGGCTTTATTATCTTTTCCCCTGAGGAATGTGCCTGTTGGGTTAATGTTTGTTTTATTGAATAATCTAGTTTTAGACATGTCAATAAAAGTAAGTGTTACTTTTTTGGGGAAAAATGAAGTTTTGCAGCTAATTTCAGATCTCAAGCCAGAGGTTCCTCCTGGGCCCGTTGGCTCTACTGCCACCTGGTGGTAGATTTGTCTAGAGCCGGGCAGGACATTTGGGTTACAAGCCAAAACCCAAGTCCGAGGTTTGTATCCCGTCTCTGCTCACTCAGAAGCTGTGTCACAAGCTAGCAGAGTTCAGCTCTCTGAATTTCAATTCCACATCTTAAAATGGAGACCGAAATACCTACTTTTTGGATTGTGGTGATCAGATGAGTTAATATATATGTAATACCTAAACAAAACAAAATCAAACTTGTTGCCAGCAAGTCAACTCCAACCCTGTAGGACAGATTAGAACTGCCCCATAGGGTTTCCAAGGCTGTAATCTTTATGGAAGCAGATTGCCACATCTTTCTCCCATGGAGTGGCTGGTGGGTTCAAACCATCGACCTTTTGGTTAGCAGCTGAGTGTTTAAACCACTGCATCACCAGGGCTCCCCAGGTAGTACCTAGTACATAGGAAATGTTTAATAAACTGTACATATCAGTCTTCTTGGAAAAGCAATGGATACACCTGTAGGGGTGGTTTCCAGGGGTTTGCCACAGGGTTCTGTTCTCATCATTTTCATCCCAACTTGAGAGAAGCTACAGAAGACACGTCTCCCCCATCGGCGGCTGACACACTGCTACGAGCCAAAGCTGAGAGATCTTGATAGGTTGGCGGATGGGTCAAATCTAACAGGTGCAATTTAACAGGGATGATGTAAGGTTCTGTCTTATGAGAGAACCAAGGGTACAAATACAGGTAGAGGAAGCCCAGGTTGATTAAAAAAAAAAACAAATCAAGCTAGAAACAATGGAGGGATCTTAGTGAACAGAGAGCTCATTTGATCGATAGACACGAAGGAGCAACATCTAGGAAAAGTCTTTAGAATTTCACACACCTCATAATTCCACTATTAGGAATCTACCTGGAGGAAATCATCAGAAACAATTGTATACTAAGATGCCCATTACAGTGTGATTTATAAAATTAAAAAAATAAGAAGCAATAAATGTCCGATAATAGAGGACAAGTTCATTAAATTGTGGTTTATCCATGCAGTGCTTAAACATAATATTCAAGGGAAAATGCTTATAAGTTGGGGCGGGGGGAAGCAGACTACATTATTAGAAATAGAGGATCACAACATATTGATAAAAGGTTCAATTAACCAAAAAAAAAAAAAAAGTAAATGCCTGTATACATGCATCTACTAAGATAGCATCAAAACGTATAATGCACAAATTACAAAACTGGAAATTCAGCAGAGTAGGGCAAAATGGCGCTCTAGGCAGAAGCACCACGCCGTCCCTCCACACCAAAGATCCGAAAAACTA
>NW_004443962.1:6945886-6956371 GCF_000243295.1 Trichechus manatus latirostris | reverse complement strand
GCAGAAGGGGACAAGGAAGCTGGTGATAGGGAACCCAAGGCTGAGTAAGGATATTGTTGATGTGTTGTGAGATTGTTAACCATCCTCATAGGGCAACATCTGTAGTAACTGTTAAATGAGAAACTATTTTGTTCTGTAAGCCTTCATCTTAAGTGAGAATAACAGCACAATTGGAAGAGCTGAACTGTGCATGTAGAAATTTTTGAAATGGTGTATCTTTGGCTATGTGTATTTTCACCAAAAAAAAAAAAAAGAGGCTGAGAAGTTAGAGGGTTGATATTTTGTGGGGTTATTAACCAATGTCATAAAATAACATGTGTACTTCTGTTTCATGAGAAACTATTTGTTCTGTAAGCCTTCACCTGAAGTACTATAAAAAAAAAAAAAGTTTGAAAAAAAAATTACAAAACTACAAGAAGAAATGGACAAATCCAACATTGAAATAGGAGATTTTAATACACTTTTTTCAGTAACTGGTAGATCAGGTAGACAAAAACAAAAACCAGTAAAGAAAAGGATTTGAACAACACAATTAATAAGCCTCATATAATGGCCATGTGAGGTACAGGGCATCGTACAGCTGGAGGAGACATTCTTTTCAAACACACATGGAGCATTTATAAAACTTGTCCACATACACACACGGAAAGCAATTTCAGGACCTGGTGCTAAATTCTACGACAGGGTGTCCCTGGCCTCCATTAGGGGCTTAGGGAAGGTCTCCCAGAGGAGGTTATGACTAAGGTGAGTGAAAGGATAAGTTGCCCTCAAGCTGGGGGCTGAGCCCACCTCAGGCAGTGGAAGCAGCAGGTTCAAGGGCCCTGACACAACAAAAGCAAGTGAGTTCTGGGAACCGCAATTAGCCTTCCAGAATTTGCATCCCTTGCTCCCCACAATACCGAGTTCTCTAGGTTGGCCTTCCAGGCAGTGGCCCTGTCATGAATGTCCAGGGGCCCTACCAAAACCCATGGTTCAGTTTCCATCTCTAACAGGAGACGGGGGGCTTCAGTTACCACCAAGCCAGAGCGTGTCCCCCAGAGAAGAACATGAGCTGGGCCCGAAAAGGAGCCGTGCAGAGCTCGGGTGTCAGGCAGGCCTGGTGAGCTTGCTGTGGATGGAAAGGTCACAGAACTCTCCAGGCTCTGCCAACTCCTGAAGGAATGCTTCCCCCAGCCTATACAGGCGACCCTAAAAAGCCTTTGAGGGTCTCCCCCACAGGCTGAGCCAAGTAAAGTAGGACCAAGGAATACCAGGGCCCGGTCCACCCACACTGTGTGACCCTGGGGCTCAGGTCACCTGCTAAGCACAGGTATCAGTGGCTTCCTGTTCACCCTGCCAAGGTGTCACATACACAACCTCTTGTTTAGGATGGAACTCTAGAAGCCTATGCAGCAGTAACTATCCGAAGTCCCTGGATAATTGAAAAGCAGTGTTTATCCCAAATCTTCATTTTAACCAATTGCTTTTCTGGGTCCTCCCAAGGACCACTCTCAATGTCCCCTCTGACCTGGTATTAGGCCTTGCTTCATCTCCCCCTGTATCTGCTCCCTGGCCACTGAGTTAAAGACAATCCAAAGGCATAGAGCTAGTGGCGGCATGTGATACCTGAAAAGGCTTGGGTAAGCCACACAGGTCCATTTATTCATGAGACAAATACAGACAGAGAATACGTAACAGAAGGAGCTCTGGTCCAGAAGTCGGCAATCTGCACCAACTGGCTGTGTGTCCTTGAACAAATTGCTTGCCCTCTCTGGTCCTTAGTTTCTTCATTTTTAAAATCAGGGGCAATCATCCCGAATCTCATTCCTAGCCTAAGATTCTGGGATCCATCATTGAAAGAAATGGGTCTATTTCAAATGTCAGTTGAGTAAGTTCTCAACTGGAGGATGATATCCTTCAATTGATTTTCCAGGGCTGCTAAGAAGTGAAGGAAACAGAGGCAGGAATCCAGAGCCATCGTTGAGCCATGGACCAGGAATGAAGACCTCACAAGACAGCTGCCATCAGGACTCGGGGCAACAGGGCCAGAGTTCTTCAGTCACCTCCACCTAACCAACACATTAACACAAGGATAACACTGGTGTTTCTATCAGGCTTAACCAATGTTATTGATATTCTAATAAGTCCTAATGACAAAGCAGCCAATCCTCTCTTTTGCTCTCTCTCTCTGTGTATATATACACATATATATACACACGAATATATAAACTGTGAATCAAGGATACAACAATTGTATTTTAAAAATGTAAATGTGGTTCTTGACATTTTAGGGGTGCGGGGGAACAGTGAAGTTACCCCAGTTCACACAGTGGCATCTGTAGCTCACTGATGGGAAGTGAGTAGTGTCCAAGGATACTGAGTTTAGCCACCAGCAGTGAGCAGTCTCCCTGTACCATTCTCATGTCTGACTCATCTCTAGAGAGTCCAGCTCAATTCTAGGTGCTAAGTTTTGAGAAGGACCCTCCAAACCAGAGGCTTCCAGGTAACATCAGCTCAGGTGGGGAGGGGTCTGGAAGTCATGGGAGCGATGGCTAAAGGAACTGGGAGAACAGCAGACTGGGGAGGAAGGCGGCAATGGAGCACAAAAGGCAATGGACATATAGATTGAGAGGGAAATAAAGCCCAGTGCTTACCAGAATGCGTTGGCGGTGGGGGGAGAAGATTAGTGGTAGCGGGCATTTCCATAGTCACACATAGTTTCATCCTTGGGTCTCTTTTCACTCTGCCTGCTCCTCTCGGTGACTTCAACTTTGTTCATTGCCAAGTTCACTTTCCATCTATCTGCTAATGTCTCCTGGAACTCATCTTCAGTCAAGACTCTTCGCCTGAGTTCCAGACCTGCACACCCAACTGCCTCCTGTTCTCATGTACACCAAGCTCAACATGTCCTAGAGTGAACTCATCACCACATCCATGACCTTGAACCACACTGGGAAGTACTTCAGCTGCAATCCACCATGTCTAGAAGGCAAGGAAGGACATGGGATGTGTCATTTATAACCAACCCCCAGAGTGGTGGTCATTGTTCCTATCACCTCTATCAGTCCACCACTACCACCAGTTGCTGAGTTGATTCTCACTCGCGGTGACCCATGTGTGTCAGAGCAGAACTGTGCTCCATAGGGTTTTCAGTGGCTGATTTTTCAGAAGTAGATCACCAGTCGTTTCTTTTGAGGCACCTCTGGGTAGACTCGAACCTTCAACTTTCAGTTAGCAGCTGAGCACTTAACTATTTGTGCCACCCAAGGACTCCTTTCTATCCATATGATGAGGTATTTTCAACTTGGTTGCTCACTGGAATCAGCTGGGACATTTTTCTAAAAAGGTACATTTCCAAGCCCCATCCAAAACTTCATGAGTCAGAATCTCCACTCCACATACTTTGAATCCCACTGATGTTATCAATGACAGCCCATCTCTAACACCTAATATGCCAATTAACAAAGCCATAAATTTCACCACTGAAGATTCATTTCTAACATCTATTATGCTCAGTAGTTACTATCAGGATGTTGATTTTGAGGGAATGAATGCCTTGGCCCTTTACCCGTAAACACACCTAGCTGCTCAATCCTCTCACCATCCTCTGGGAAGCATTATCTGGTTGGTGCCCCTAGATGGAATCTTCCCTTCATTCTGTCTCTCTGGGCACCCGATGCTTGATTGCATTGTATTAGCTAGTTCTCAAGGAGCCCCCGTGACACAATGGTGAAATGCTCGGCTGCTAACCAAAAGGCTGGTTGTTGGAACCCACACAGAGACTTTTTGGGAGAAAGCCCTGGCAATCTGCTCCGGTAAAGATTACAGCCTACAAAACCTTATGGGGTCGTTCTACTCTGCCACGTGGGGTCACTATGAGTGGAAAATCCATCGACTCAATGATACCTAACAATAGAAAATGTCAATCAATCATTCTGTTCCTCCAAACTGGAAGCTCAGGAGCAGGGAAAGGATCCTTTCCGCAGGTAGCACAGGGCTGTTGTGTGCTGTTGAGTTGATTCTGACTCACAGTGACCCTACAGGATAGAGTAGAACTGCCCCATAGGGTTCCCAGGCTGTAGTCTTTACGGGAGTAGATTGCCAGGTCCTTTCTCCGACGGAGCCGCTGGTGGATTCAAACCACCCACCTTTTGGTCAGCACCACAGTGCCCATCCATTGTGCCACCAGGGCTCCTTCAGCACAGGGACCTCCGGGTGCTAACGTCCAAGGTGGTCCACACCAGCTTTCAGTGGGTTCAAATCCTGCCCCTTAACCTGTGTGTGGCCCTGAAATTCTTGTCATTTTGGACCCTAAGTGCTTTGCTGGTCACTCTTCTGTGCTTTTGATAGCTTTTCAAAACACACTTTTGTTATACTGCATATTTTTTCTCTGTTTTATTTTTGTTGTTGAGAATATACACAGCAGAACATACACTGATTCAACAATTTCAAAATACGCTTTTTTAAACAAAACACTCTTATGCTCGAGGGGAGATGAGATGTAGGCAATTCCAAATGGTAGGTCATTGCCAAATTATTTTATAACTAGACGGGAATGTAATTAGACATGCATGTACTAGAATGCACAGCCTTCCCGAACCCCACCCTACCCCACCCCGCCCTTCAGCTGCTCCCTCGTTACTTGTTACTTGACCCTGTGTCGGCCCCTCAATCCCATCTTGACAGAGGCTGCAGCGGGGCATTCAGCCAGAGTCTCCACATGAAAATCCTCCCGGGATAACCCTCTCACAAATGATCAAGAGCTGACTTTTTCTTATGAACCACATGCTCCAAATAGGACTAGAACATAAAGTTCACTCAACATTATTGGAAATACACTATGAACCACTGCCTGGAGGATATAAACCTTATTTTTAAAAACTCCCATCAGATTTATCCTCCGTGTGAGCACAGAGACAAGGATACTCATTGCATCATCATTTGTAATAGCCCCAAACTGGAAACCACTGTCCTTTCCATCAATATGAGACTAATTATGTAATGTTCTACCCATACAGTAGAATTTCACACAGCCAAAAGAGGTTGAAGTAAAAGTGTTGCTATGGACCCATTGTCAAGATATGTTACATATGTACTGTATGCTCCCATTTGTGTGTGTGCCTGTGTGTGTACACCTATATATGACAGATTATTTCTGCAAAGGTACACAGGAAACTGATAACACTGTTACCCCTGTGGAGCGGAACACAGGACTGAAGGGCAGGAAACGAGAGAGGCAGGACATAACTTTTCATGTACAGTCCTTCAGCACAACTCAAAAAAAAACATTTTTTTTATCATCTGTCATGGATTGAATTGTGTCCCCTCAAAATGTCTGTCAGCTTGGTTAGGTCATGATTCCCAGTATTGTATGATTGTGTACCATTTTGCCATCTGATGTGATTTCCCTATAGTGTTGTAAATCCTATCACTAGGATGTAATGAGATGGATTAGTGGCCTTTATACTGATGAGATCTACAAGATTAGATAGTGTCTTAAACCAATCTCTTTTGAGATATACAAGAGAGAAGCGAGCAGAGAGACACGGGGACCTCATACCACCAAGAAGGCAACACCGGAAGCAGAGTATGTCCTTTGGACCCGAGGTTCCTGTGCTGAGAAGCTCCTTGACCAGAGGAAGGTTGATGACAAGGACTTTCCTTCAGAGTTGACTTAGAGAGATCCTGGAGCTGATGCCCTGAATTTGCACTTGTAGCCTACTAGACCGTGAGAGAATAAATTTCTCTTTGTTAAAGCCATCCCCTTGTGGTATTTCCGTTATAGCCAGCACTAGATGACTAAGACACCATCTTCGTACCTACCTACCTACGCATTGCCGTCAAATCGATTCTGACTCATAGCAACCCTATAGGATAAAGCAGAACTGCCCCATAAGGTTTCCAAGGAGCGGGTGGTGGATTTGAACTGCTGACCTTTTGGTTAGCAGCCAAGCTCTTAACCATTATGCCACCAGGGCTCCACTATCTTCAGAGATTAACTTTAAAAAAATGTTTTTTTTAACATTGAAATGTTAAGTGTGAATTTCACAATCTAAAAGACATTGGTATGTCTTCTATCATTTTTGTTTCCAATACTTTGGAGACTTTGATTTGACCTTTTTCACTTCCCTGGGTGGGGATGGGGCAGCAGAATTTGTCTTTCCTTTCTCTTTATGTGCTTAATGTTTAAAATTATTTTGTACTTTTTCTCCATTTGTTATAAATATTAGGAGAAAAAGAAGGAAAGATTTTTACATTTTTATTACACATATTTTGAATTGGTTCTTGCTTCATACTAGTTCTTTCTCCACTGTCATCTACAGCACAGTATTTACGCTGTGTGCTTCACCACGGTTATTACAAACCATAATTTTATGAAATTGTGTATTAATAATGGGAGAAGGACAGATGAAGACACTGCCCTTTCATCCCAATCACATTTTGCTAATAACCTAATTTCTGATATTTATTCGTTTTAATCTTCTGACTTAAATTTCTCTAGTTAAAATTCCCGTGGGAGCCACTTTGGGAGAGAAGGTGTGTGCTTTCGTCACTTTTATCACCCGTGTCAATATTTCCAGCGTATCTCACTGTCTCCTCCATGCAGCCAATTTTGATAAGTTTCTATTGGGCCATATTGTCTGAGGTAGTTATTACTGTGGTTTTTCTTTAAGACTGCAAAGCAGTTTGGCGTATAGTGATATATCTTTTTACAAATATTCCTATAACCTGCAGGTATGGGGGTGTTATTTTTATAGATTATCTTCCTTTTTTAAAAAAATTATTTCTTATCCATACTTTTTTTTAAAAAATTGGGTTTTAAGTAATATATACTGGTGTTAAAATTTCAACAGTGCCGAAATATATAAAGGAACAAGTAAAAGTCTGCTATTCTAATCAACTGCCCACCCACACCCTAAACATAACTGTTGTTCACCTTACCAGGCATTTCCCGAGCATATGCAAATACATAGATACATACAGACATAATCAATCCTCTTTTCTTTAAAACATAAAAATTGGCTTATGCTAAACATATGGTTCTGCAACTTGCATTGTTTGTTTTCTCTATAAGGGATGTGTTTTTATTTTTAAATTTTTTATTGTGGTAAAATATATACACAATTTGCCACTTAAGTTTTAATTCAGTGACAGTCATTACATTCACCACATTGAGCAATCATCATCACGATAAATTTCCCAAAAAGTTTTTCATCACTCCATACAAACTCAGTACCCCTTAAGCAACAACTACCCATTCTTCCCCCCGCCCCCTCAGCCCCTAATAACCACTAATAAACTTCTGTCACTATGCATTTGCCTATTGTAAGCATTTCATGTAAGTGGGATCATACATTTGCCCTTTTGTGTCTGATTTCTTTCACTTAGCATGTTTTCAGGGTTCATCAGTGTTGTAGTATGTATAAGGACTCCATTTCTCTTTATGGCTGAATAGTATTCCATTGTATGGATATAACCACATCTTGTTTATCCATTCCTCTGTTGATGGACACTGGTTGTTTCTACCTTCTGGCTATTTGTGAATAATGCTGCAGTGAACATTGAGTACAAGTACCTGTTTGAATCACTGCTTTCTAGTCTTTTGTGTATATACTCAGGAGTGGAATTGCTGGATCATATGGTAATTCTAGAGTCCCTGGGCGGTGCAAATGGTTAAGAGCTCAACCGCTAGCCAAAAGGTTGGTGGTTTGAACCCACCTAAAGGTGCTGTGGAAGATAAGCCTGGCAATCTGCTTCCACACACATGGGGTTGCCATGAATCTAAATTGACTTGATGGTAACTAACAACAACAATAATGGCTAATTCTACACTTATCATTTTGAGGAACCACCAAAATGTTTTCCACAGCAGCTGCACCATTTTACATTCCCACCAGCAAGATATAAGGGTTCCAATTTCTCCACATCGTCACCAACAATTGCTATTTCCTGTTTTTCTGCTAATAGCCATCCTACTGAATGTCAAGTGATATCTTGTGGTTTTGATTTGCATTTCCCTAATGATCAATGATGATGAGCATCTATTCATGTGCTTATAGGCCGTTTGTATATCTTCTTTAGAGAAATGTCTGTTTAAGTACTTTGGCCATATTTAATTTGGTTGTTTGTCCCTTTGTTGTTGAGTTGTAGTTCTTTTCATATTCTGGATATTATACCTGTATCCAACACATGGTTAACAAACGTTTTCTCCCATTCTGTAGATTGTCTTTTCACTTTCTTGATAAAGTCCTTTGATGCAAAAAGTCTTTTAATTTTACTTCTGGGCAACATGGCGCTATAGTCAGGTGCATCACGCCATCCCTCTGCTGCAAAGATCAGAAAAGCGAAGTCAAACGGAGTCACATGTCAATCCTGAAACCTAAGAATCAAATGAAGAGTTAAAGAACTCAGCCAAGCACCGAATTGAATAAGAAACTGACGGAGAACAGAGAGTGAGGAGAGATACACGCAGAGGTATCTATCAGCTACCGCAGCACGGATCAGCCATCTTGGACTCCTATCAGAGATCAGCGAACAGGGGGTATGAGAAAGCAGCTTCACGGAGCTTCCAGCAGGAGACAGAACAACCGGTAACCAGCAATATAGGCTTTCCCACCCCTCACCCTTCTTCAACCTCACTTAGCTTCCTCTGCTTCCTGAAGCCACGGTCTCTTGTCCAGGAAGCACCAGCTTCACTCCAGTATCACTTGGATTCCACCTGCCCACACTGGCCAGCTCCCTGAGTGCATTTTGTTGGCTGCTGGTGTTGTTTTTTTCCACTTCTTTAGATTTCTTCTTTATCTCTCACCACCTCCGCCTCCTTTCCCTCAAATACACGGCTCCGTGTGCTATCTTTGCTTCTTCCTGAAAGGCTGCAAAACACTGCTTGACTGTGAAACTGCACCCCGGCACATGCCGCCCACCCTGGTGGGATCCCCGAGGCTTTTTTGTTTGTTTGCTCTGATTTGTTCCGTTTAGATTTGTTTGTTTGTTTTCTTTTTCTTTTCTCGGCTTGGGAGACCCTTCTAGCCAGGCAGTACCACGCGGCTTGGAAGCTACTCCCGTTCTCTGCACAGATGCACAGGGACATCCCTGGGGGTATTTCTTTTTTCTTGTTTTCAGGTTTTTGTGTGTGTGTGTTTCTTTGTTCTGTTTTCTTCTCTCTCGTATTCCCTTTTTGTCTTTCTTCATTTCCAGTTTCTCGATTTATTCATTTTTTTTACCCTTTTTCTTTTTTTTTTTTTCATTTTTGTTTTTCCTCATTTCTCAGTCTCTCATCTCTCCGCTCCAATAGCAAGCTCCCTTAGCACTCTTTTTTGTTTGTGTGTATGTTTTTGGCCTTGGTTCCTCTCTCTTCTCTGTCATCTTTCCCATACCCATCTTAGATACACACATCACAATCTACCCCCTCCTTCTTGCCTACCTGCACCTTGCGCTGAACATCACACTCCCAAGCAGCACAGGCACGGCCTACTGGAACCTGCCCTGCACTGATTCCCAGTCTGCACTGTCAGCCCTGGTAGGTACCACAAACAACCCATCCCAGCAACTCCCCTTCAGCTGGACCTGTCCTGCTGTACCATACCTGAGTGACTGACCCTGCCCATTGGAGAAGGAGGCAAAAAGTATTGTGCCCACAGATAAGCAAACGACAAAGAAAGCACAGCCTGCCTGCTCAGACGTAACAAAATAAAACAAAAAAGCAGGACAAAACAAACAAATCTACAATCAATAAATGAGGAAAATAACCACTGAATGCCCTGAAGACAGCAGACAATATCAAAACATTTACAAAAACAGGACAGGATGGTTCCAGTAGGTGTCCAAAATAAAACACCAGATGACCTTCCAGTAGAAGAAAAGGCACTAGGTCTAACTGATAGGGAATTCAAATCTCTAATATTCAGAGTTATCCAAGAGTTGAAGCAAAAATCAGACAAAAATGAGGAAAAAACAGACAAATTCATGGGAAAGACAGACAAATTCATGGAAAATACAGACAAAAAAATGGAAGAACTCAAGAAAATAATACAGGAACAAAATGCTAAAATAAATTCACAAGTAGAAATCATACAAAAACAACAATTAGAAATCCAAAAGATAAACAAGATTTCAGAAATGGACAGTGTTTGAAACGATGGAAGATAGGATCAGCGAAACTGAAGACAAACACTTGGATACAACTCTGTTGGAGGAAAAATCAGAAAAAAGAAAGAATAAAAATGAAGAAACCCTGACCATTATGTGGGATACAATCAAAAGCAAAAATCTGTGAGTGATCGGAGTTCCAGAACAGGGGGAGAAAATAGGAAAACAGAGAGGATCATTGAAGAATTGCTGACAGAAAACTTCCCCAATATCATGAAAGATGAAAAGCTGACCATCCAAGAAGCTCAACGAACCCCATATAGGATACACCATAAAGGAAAATCACCAAGGCATATCATAATCACACTCGCTAAAACCAAAGACAAAGAATCCTGAGAGCAGCTCAAGAAAAACAAA
>NW_004443962.1:6909697-6944796 GCF_000243295.1 Trichechus manatus latirostris | reverse complement strand
CAGTGAGTTGAAGATAATGGTGATGGAATAATTTGGAAAAGGATAGTGAGAATAGCAGTACAACTGGAAGAATGTTAATCGATGTCACTGAATTGTACATGTAGAAACTTTTGAAATGGTGTTAACTTCGGCTATGTATATTTTGACCAAAAAAAGGGTCCTCCAAGGTCAAGAGGGGAGAGTGTTGACATGTTGTGGGGTTGTTAACTGATGTCATAAAACAATATGTGTACTGACTGTTTAATGAGAAACTATTTGTTCTGTAATCCTTCATCTAAAGTACAAAAAAAAAAAAAAAAAAGAAGATACAAGAGATGAGATGGAAAAAAAAAGTTTTTTGATTTTGATGAAGCCCAATTTAGTTTTCCTTTTGTGGCTTATGCTTTTGGTGTCATAGTATAAGGGACATGTTTTACTGGCAATATTTTTTTTATCAGAGTTACCACCTTTTAAAAAATCATATAGTACTTACAGGTTTACGATAAAAAAAGCAGCCACTTGCCCCACTTCTGCCTATGCCCCAACGCCCCCATTCCTTCTGACTCTTTTAGCTGTTCTTTCAACATTTATGATAATATTTCTAAGCAATATCTCTAGCGCTATCTCTTGATTTATCAAGTTGGACATTGTCTATCACCTTCTTATTATAGTGGATGAGTATTTGCCTCTTGGAATCTTCCTCCCCAACCAATGCTCCCACTATAGTTATATCATCATTTTTGGATAGGTAATTGCCATATTTCCATTATTATAATTATGTAAATACATATCTTTAGGCTGCAAAGCCATGTAGTACACTTTGATTACGATTCTCTTCTTGCAAAATATTTTCTTTTCTGGATATTGTAACAATCTTGTGTTTTTATTACTTCATTTTCTTTGTATCTATGGCTAAATCATCCCACATCCCCCAATGGCCTCTGAACACAATATTCTACATTTGTCAAATCTATAGATAAGCCTACAATTCCAACTTTTGCCCAGGAGATCTTCCTCCTGGAGCCTCCATCTCCTGCTCCACTCTAGACAGCATCTTCCTGGACTTGTCTTCACCATATCCTGGGCATACCTTTCATCTGCCTCCTGTGTTGGATCTCCCGTTTTCTGTTATCACGTCTTCCTGGTTTTTGGTTTATGCTCCTGTTTTGGTGAACCACAGGCTCTGGTAGCTTCTTGAGAAAGGGTACATGAGGAAAAAATTTTTTTATTGCATGTCTAAATATGTCTTTGTTCTAGCCTCATACTCGATTAACAGTTTAGCCAAACTAAACTGTCAGGTTGGAGATTTTTCTTCAGAATTCTGAAGGCATTAATTCTATTCCCTCTGGTGTCTAACAAATTTTGCTATTGAGAAGCCTGATGCTAGTCTGATGGCAATTTTTGTATAACTGGAAACTTTTACTGATCAGAAATTTCATAATGCACAATAGTGGTCTCCTAAGCATATGGAGAAACAGTTGTCTAGTTACGCAGAGAAAGCGTGGGGACCTGGACATCTAATTGCTCTTTGTATAGACTTTTAACCAACCCTATTCCTATGTGCCAATATAATTGTTTCCTCTAATTCCTGAGTGTTTCTGGGATTCCCTTGTGCAAATTAGTTTGCTTCTCATTAGTATCTCCAGCTATAGGCACTTAAGTTGCAGCTTCCACCATTTTGCTAATTAGCATCCCTCCATCTTTTTATTTTCCAAAACTTTGTGGGCATTTCTTGTACACAGTTGTCTTTTCTCCTGTTCCCTTTGTCCTTAAGGGTTGATACTTCTTTTAATTCCTTACTTTCGTTTTAGAGCTATTTTGAGAAGACGCAAAGATAAACACATGTTCAAATCACTGTATTTAAATGGAAGTCTTCCACAAGTTTTTTTTATGGTTGCACAACATGGGGAATCTACTTAATGTCACTGAATTGTACATGTAAAAATGGCCAAAAATGCAAATGTTTGTTACACGTATTTCACCACAATGACATTTTTTTTTAAAAAAGGTTAAACTATGAAGACCACCTGCTGTTGTTGGGTTGATAGTTATCCTTCTAGTGTGTAGTGTGTCCTACAGCCCTTTGAAAGGAAGATGCCCTTTACCATGTACTAGTTGGCTAAAGATAGTTTTCTTGAGAATACCATTGCTGCTGAGAAAACCAACACGGAGGGCGGGGGAGGGAAACAGTTCCTTAAAGACATTCATCAAGCACCAAAGTTTGGGAGACTGTGAATTGGAAAGCTTGGGGATTTGGGGATAGGACATCATCAGAGTTCTGTCATTTTTTCAGGGATGTTGTTAGCTGCTGTGAAGTCAGGTCTCGACTCACGGCTACCCCAAGCACAATGGAATGAAATGCTGCTCAGTCCTGCACCATTCCCATTATCATTGGTACACTCCAGTCCATCGTTGCTATTTTGCCAATCCATCTCACCAAGGGTCTCGCTTGCCCTTTCTGGCCTCCTACTTCACCAAACATGATGACCTCCTCCAGCAACTGAACCCTCCTGCTGATATGTCCAAAGCAAGTGAGTCAGACAATGTTCTGCTATGATCCATAGGGTTTTCACTGGCTGATTTTCACAAGTAGATTGCCAGGACTTTCTTCCTAGTCCATCTTAGTCTAGAAGCTCTGCTGAAACCTGTTGAGTATCACAGGAACACATAAGCCTTCACTGACAGATGGACAGTGGCTGTGCATGAGGTCTTCCACAAGTTTTGATGAAAGCATCATCAATACTATTTTTGCTGTTATTAAGAATTTCAGTCTTGAGCGTTGCGTAATTGTTAACCATTTACTCACATTATTAAATCGTGCTTTTGCTATAAGCTTGTAAACTTTCAATTATCTTAACTACCTTTCCTTTTTGTTATCTTTTCTTTATATAACTGCTAAATTTTTGTATATTTGCTGAAAAATTGTGCTTAAATGAGTAATCAGTTTGGCCAGGCCATTTAGCTTAATAGCTAGTAGTTTTTCAAACTGTATGTTTTTTAACACCTCCCTACTCAACGTGGTCTGTGGACCAGGAGCATGGGAATTACCTGGGAGCCAGTTAGAAATGCAACGTGGCCCCAGCCATCCTACTGAATCAGAATCTGTTTTAACAAGAGCCCCAAGTAATTCATAAGCACATTAAAGTCGGAGAGCTGGTCTAGTATTCCCCATATCCTACCTCCATATCATGCTTCCTCTTCCTGCTCCCATTCCCAGTGTTAGCCAAGTGTCTTAGTCATCTAGTGCTGTTCTAACAGAAATATCACAGGTGGATGGTTTTAACAAAGAGAAATTTATTCTCTCACAGTCCAGGAAGCTATAAGTCCCAATTCAGTGTGCCAGCTTCAGGGGAAGGCTTTCTTTCTCTGTTGGCTCTGGGGAAGGTCCTTCTTATTAATCCTTCCCTGGTCTAGGAGCTTCTCAGTGCAGAGACCCTGGGTCCAAAGGACGTGCTCCCCTCCTGGTTCTTCATTCTTGATGGTAGGAGGTCCCCTGTCTCTCTCCTTCTTTTACATCTCAAAAGAGACTGACTCAAGATACAACCTAATCTTGAAGATTTAGTCCTACCTCATTAACATAACTGCCTCTAATCCTGCCTCATTAACATCATAGAGGTTACAACACACAGGAAAATCACATCAGATGACAAAATGGTGGACAATCATGCAATACTGGGAATCATGGCCTAGCCAAGCTGACACACATTTTTGGGGGACACAATTCAATCCATAACACCAAGACATTTTCCTGTTAAATGTCTTGCAATTTGAGCAGCATGAGTTACCTTTTCTATTCTTCCCACCTTCATATCTCTGTCCCAGAGGCTCTCCTTCTTTCTGGTCTGTGACGCCTGAGGTCTCCTGCTCCTCTACACGGGAAGAGCCTCAGAAAAGCAGGCAGCATAGCACAGCAGTTAAGAGTATAGACTCTGGAGCCATGTTAAACTAATTGCCATCAAGTTGATTCTGACTCATGGCAACCCCACGTGTTAAGAGTAGAACTGAGCTCCATAGAGTTTCCAATGACTGATTTTTCAGAAATAGATTGCTAGGTCTTGTTACTTGGGTTCAGATTCTGGCTCTACCAGTTACTAGCTGTGTGGCCTTGGGCAAGCCACATCAATTTGCACTCTGCTTCAGTTTCATCTTAATTGAAAGCATTCCATGAATGTTAGCTGTATTTTTTTTAAATCAAGGCCTTGGCAACTGAATATTTAGTAATTTCTCCTTGTCTTCTGCTGAATGGTATATGAAAAGGGATGTTTTATTTGGGATTTTGCTGCTGAATCAATTAGTTCCAACTTCATCTGGGGATGACTTTTATAACTATCTGTTTCATCAGTAGATCCCCCAAACATTCTGGCCTTGGAGTGTCCACCTGGTGAATGCCCTATTAGAGCTTCAAGCATAGGGGTATCCATCTGCTTCAGAATTTCAACAGACACTCTGAGATTAAGGCTCAGCATTGAGCCCGTGGAACAACGGGGGAAACAGGTAGCTGGAGGGAGGTTGGGGTGGAAGTTGAAAGAATCTCAGCATCGAAGGGAAAAGGAGAAATAGGGACACATGTTCTTGCATTATTCCTGATCTTAGGGGGAAAGCTTTCAGCCTGTCAACATTAAGTATGATGTTAGATGTAGGTTTTTCATAGATGCACTTTATCAGATTGAGGAAACTCCTTTCTATTCCTAGTTTTCTAGGAATCGATGTTGAATTTTGTCAAATGCTTTTCTGTAGGTATAGAAATAATTAAATGAGGTACCTCCTTTATTGTTCATATGACGGATTATAGCAATTGATTTTTTTAAAAAAATTTTTGTTGTTGAAAATACACACAGCAAAACCTAAAACAACTCAACAATTTCTGTATGGTGAACTATGTCTGGGTAGGGTGAAGCCAGCGGTAACTCTGGTGGAGGTCCATAGCAATTGATTTTTAATGATAAACCAACCTTGTATTCTGAGATAAACTCTACTTGGTCATGATGTATTATCCTTTTTACCTATTGCTGAATTCGATCAGCTAAATGATTTTTGCATCTATGCTCATGATCATATGGATTTGTCATTTTCTTTTCCTGAAATGTCTTTATCCAGTTTTAGTACTGTGACAATCCTGGCTTCAAAAGAGCTGAGAAGAAGTGTTCTCTTCACCCCTATTTTCTGAAAGTTTTTGTCGAATTAAAACTTTTTTGTCCTTAAATGTTTGATAGAATTCACCAGTGAAGCCATCTGAACCTGGAGTTTTCTTTGTAGGAATATTTTTTATAATAAATTTCTTTGATATAAGGCTATTTAGATTTTCTACCTCATCTTGTATTAGTTTTAGTAAGCTGTATTTTCCAAGGAATCTGTTGATTTCACCTAATTTATTGGTTTAAAGTTGTTCATATTATTTCCTTACTACCCTTTGGTGTCTACAGGATCTGTAATAATACCCTCTATTTCATTCCTTATAGGGATAATCTGTGCTTTCTTCTTCCTCCAGCTTTGCCAGTGGTTTATTAACTTCCCCAATCTTCAAAGAACCAATTCTTGGTTTTGTTAGCTCTGTTGTTTACCTGTTTTCTGTATCATTGATTTTTGCTCTTAGCTTTAATATTTCCTTTCTTCTACTTTAGATTTAATTTGCTCATTTCCCCCCAAACCCCCGCTTCTTCAAGAGGAAACTAAGCCTTTCTTCCATTCAAATATAAAATATTTAAAGCTGTAAATTTAGAAAGTACAATTCTACTTATTTTATTTCTCTGGGCTACCTTGAAAGAAATCTCTAATACTTTTTTTAAGGAAAACTTATTAGGAGAATCAGTAACTACTACCCAGGAAGTTGAGTATGCATATGAATCAAAAGAAAGATTATAAAGATATAAAAAGCTTAGTATTCCTGGTACATAATGATTTTTCTTTCTATTCAAAGCTGGGTATCTCTGTTTATTCTAAAGATGCTTGAATTTTAAGAACCCTCAGTTCCTGTTTTGGATGCTATGTTGTAATTACCAGTGACTCATGCATCCACACTCAAATTTTTGGATGTAAACGAAGGTTTAAATATGACTTTAGCTAATATTAATGCTTTGACTACCCTATTTAACTCTGGGCTATACCAACTGTATCACTGTTACAACGTCAAGAAAAAATCTTCCTCTAAGTATTTACATTAATTTAACAAGTCATTTTTCTTTGTAATATTACTTATATTATTTTTTATATTTATCTTGGGAGAATTAACCTATCCTTTAATTCATTTTGATTTCAGATTTTTAAACAGTGAAAAGGGTTATTGCAGACAGCTTACTTCTATATACTTACTCTTAACAGAAGCAAAAATGTTTTCCATCATAAAACTCCTTTAAGAGTTTTCTTAAAGAAATAATTGTGCTATCAAATGAGACTTTTTTTAACTTAAAGAGTAAAAATATATTCCTAAATTTTTATCCTAAGCTACTCAATGACATCTTTTGGTGTCCAATTTTCAAAATCCACCCAAGTCAAGATCTTCCTAGTTAAATATACATATAGCCAAGGGTATATTTGTGTATTTTGGAGACAATAATATTATTTTTTAAAAATTCATCATTTTAAAACATTGGTAACAACAAACCAAACCAAAAACCAAACCCGTTGCCATCGAGTCAATTCTGACTCATAGCGACCCTATAGGACAGAGCAGAACTGCCCCATAGAGTTTCCAAGGAGTGCCTGGTGGATTCGAACTGCCAACCTTTTGGATAACAGCCGAGCGCTTTAACCACTGTGCCACCCGTGCTCCTTTTAAAACATACTAGCTTCTAGAAAATAACAACAGATGCTATTTACATCCTTGGATTTCATTTAAAAAAAAAAGAAACGTAATATGGCATGTATTTTCTCACAGAGCATCAGATACTAATATGTATGGCTCATCAAGCTAAAATAAGAATCATAAAAATCAGCATAATCATTTATTTATTGTATGTTTGGCAAACAGCACAAAAATCCAGTAACATTTTAAACATGTAAAAAAGTCAAATGCTAAACTGGTTTTTTTACATAATTAGAAACAACGAGTACACATTTAAGATTCTGCAAAGCTCGCAAAATAAGGATGCTTGGCTTCTGAACATACAGCATGAAAACACACACACACGTAAAAAAAAAAAAACAATATAATTTATTTTTACAAAAACTACAGCCAAGCAATAGAAAAGAAGGATGTTAATAATGAAGATACTAACATATATCGTTTATTACATACATCTTATACACTGAAATGCTACATCTCGTACCCTGAAATGCCATGTGGAGAGAGCCAAGCAGAGTAAAGTTAGGCTCATCACCGAGGTTAAGAATTTTTTTAGAAGAATTTAATTCTTAGACATAACATACTCAATTAAAACATTCTATTTAGTGATTTCTGGATCATAACAATGTATTCCACTATATATCTGAGAAGTTGAGTCTTCTTTGCTGGCAGTATAAAATTTTTGACCAGTATCAAAATTCTGGTAAAACACAAATTGAAGGCATTTTCTAGTGTATGCAAATATTACAGGGGGCATCAATGAATGTGGGAGAAAATCTTAGATTTCACACTAAGTTTCTGCTGAGCTTTGTCAAACCAAATGGCTCTACAAGGCAAGAAAAATAACCCCTTATAACATATTGGTAAAGACTGGAATTCAATCTTAGGAAAAAAAATCCCTGTATTACAGATCTGAAACAGCTGGCGTTGAAACGAGCATCCAGAAATTAGCTAACATACTGACATCCAGTCATTGGTTCAGAAGCCCGATAAACAATCTGTTGGTGTATATTATCAAATTAACTTTTTGGAATCAGCACCCGTCCCCAAAACCTCAATCATAATATTAATCTTCATTAAAATACATCCTTTTTGTGCTATATTAACACAACTACAGTCAGGTTAAAGGAAGTTGACTTTACTGAACTTATTGTACATTTTTTGTGTACACTGGGTGGCAACTTAAATTTCTTTTATTTACTTGTGCTTTTGTTTTGGGATACTTTGACTGAAGAGAAATTCATTTCACAGGATTACATCTTGCTAAAACATTCCTTAGCATTGGTCCAAACTTGAATTCCCTAAAAAAAAAAAAAAAAAGGAACTTTAAAATGTGATTCTGGAAGGACTCTGAAAACCAAAGTAGCTGGCTTACTGATATGCTAAGTTCTGCATTTTGGAATAATTAACAAGAAGTCCAGCAAATCGGACATTATTTCTAGCAATGGCTAATATAAGCTACTGTCTAATGCTTCTGAAAAGTAAGACAATCCTTGTGTGAGCCTATCTTCAAAATGGAGAAACTTCTACTTGGAAAAGTAAATTTACAAGGTTCATATAACAAACTCATTTACTCATACGACATACTCATTTCTATTTGTAAACCAAACAAGTTTTCAGGCAGTTTCTCTGTGTAATATTACAAACAAACCAAAACAACAACTTTATTTATAAGTCTAGTAATTAAATACAAATTAATGAGTTATTAAAAGATTAGTCTAGTAACTAAACTTTTTGATAAAAATAATTATGTACTAAATTACTGAATCTCTCTCAGTGGTTCTGGCAAGTCTACTTAGCAAAAAGCTATACAGATGGCCGAATATGCTTAAATAAAAATGCATGTTTGTAAAGATGCAACAGTAAAACCTAAGGAAGTGGTAGAAACAATGCTTTTTTTCCCCCGATAAACAAGATACATATTTTCCAATGACGGCTAATTTACAGAAAAAGAACTTTTTCTTTAATACTTAAGCATCAAAGTGTGTCAATATCTATTGAGGCATCAAACAATAGAAGAAAATTCAAGAATCCTTTTAGTTTCTTTCCTCCCTGCCAGAATACAAAAGGAAAGAAAAAAAAAAAATCCTTAAAAATGTTTCAGATTGGCTGGATAAAGTAGTATCTAATGGAGTGTTATTCAGTTGTTAGGAGAAGATAGATCTTAGGCCCCATCACAGTGAGATGTTTATGATACATCAAGTGAAAAAACAAAAACTACACAATAGTTTATATAATGCAATCCTGCTTATGTGGAGAAAAGTATATCGTTTATATATCTAAATGGTTGTACACATACAAAAAAGTCTGGGAGGATATACACAAAGTTGTAACAATGAACTTTCAAAGGAGGATTTTAGGGAGACTTTTTCCTTAATATAATGCTTCTGGATTATTTGGAATTTCTGCAATGAATGTATCTGTTATTTTTATAATAATAATAAATTTTTTAAATCCAGAGAGATAAAGTAGCTTAAAAATCCATTAAATATTTTAAGTCTCAGCAGAAACTGAACCTGCTTGGTTCAACAAATTAGACAATTCACTATCAAGAAGATTGATCTAAAAATAATAATAATAAAATAAACACTCAGAAATGCTATTTGATTTTTAAATGCCAATATTAATACTTTTGATTACTTTTTTTTTGGTTTGGTTTATTACTACCGTAATTTAGTAATTTGATCATATTCAATTAACTCTTTGAATAGCTGACATTAAAATGAAGCATGAGACATTATGAAAGTTAATACCAGAAGAAATATACAAAACATTTATCCCAGAAAAACGAACATTAATCTTGACTTCTGGTACTTAACTTTAGGTTTCTAAAGAAAAGGACACTGTAGATTGTCAAATATAAAAATCTAGTACAGTTAGCTAAGAAAACGAAACGTGCGGAAACTTCATAGTACTGTCCTCGGGAAGTAAGGTAGACAAAAGTATGTCCAAATACATCTATAGTGATTGATAGCTTGTTTATTCAGTGATTCAATTTCTAGCACCCTCAGTCACCCTACCCTAAACAAAGGGGAGAAAAAGGCCTTTGGAGCCTTTATATAAAAGGTCCTGCATTTTTACTTTGTAAAAGGAGTGGGAGATCACAAAGACCTTTTTAATAAGTCTTTTATATGAAAAACCCAACTCCAAACACCTTTGTTATCTGATCTCTCAGACCAGCAGAGATTAAAAAAGGCCGCTTGGAAAGAAGACTATAAATGTCAAGCACCCCAGCAGCAGGCAAGAAGTGGGAGTTGACAGGAGACAGCAACAGGGACACAAATACCACCAAACCACAATACCCACAACTTTTGCATTTGCAGATTTTAACTTCTCTTAAGTGACTCAAAAGGTTGACAATGTGCATTCACTTAGGGTTCTGCGAGGTACAAACATGAATTTACCTCCACCAAGAGAAAGCCATTTAGCTAGTGACTAAGCTTGGTGTTTACATGTCAAAATACCTTTGTTCTCTGCTGCTAGTGCCGATGATATAAGTGAAAAGGTCTAGGCACGTGATGGCTTAGCTAGAAAATAAAACTTCAGAATAGATTAAGGCATAAAAGGGGTATATGTGTTTATAGGACTGTGATTTTTTTTCCCCTAAGGAGGTCTTTATAAGTATGGGAATTCTTCTCACTATATAATTTAGGGAGATGATGTGTGTTAAATTGCTTGAAAAATTATGAAGTGCTAAACAAATGTAAAGTACCGGTACCACCTGGTAGTCCACACAGGCAGATGCTGGGTTATGAAAAAGAGGTTAAGAGTTTTTTTTTTTTCTAGCTATCTATTTATTGTGCTTTGGGTGAAAGTTCACAGAGCAAATCAGCTTCTCATTCAAAAATTTATACACAAATTGCTTCATGACATTGGTTGCAATCCCTGCATTACGTCAGCACTCTCCCCCTTTCCCTTTCCACCCTGAGTTCCCCGGTTACATTCATCTAGTTTTCCTGTCCCTTCCCACCTTCTCATCTTTTCTTTTTTTTTTGGTCAGGTGTTGCCCATTTTGTCTTGTATACTTGATTGATCTAAGGGACACGTTCCTCACGTGTTTTATAGGCCTGCCTAATCTTTGGCTGAAAGGTGAACTTCGGGAGTGGCTTCAGTTCTGAGTTAGAAGGGTGTCCAGGGGCTATAGTCTCGCAAGGGGGTTCCTCCAGTCTCCATCAGACCAGTAAGTCTGGTCTTTTTCGTGAATTTGATCTTTTGTTGTACATTTTCCCCCCGGCTCTGTCCCAAGATCCTCTGTTGTAATCCCAGTCAGAGCAATAAATATTCTATATTTTCTTATTAAAGAAATCTTTTAGAAAGACTTCCACCATCGTCAAAACACTTATCTTCGCAAGAATAAGCTTTAATTTTCACATCTTTCACTATAGGTGGTTATTATCTACATGAAGGCTTTACTGTCGAAACAAACTGTATCATAACCACATTTCCCCAAAATAATGATTATGCTATTTCTCAGTCAAAGTATACCCATCAGTATCAGAAATGCTACTTTACTGCCTTGTCCAAGAATATCATATTATCAAGGTAATGTTGTTGGTATATATTTTCAAATACAAGTTTTCAATGGGGCACACAAACTTGGAACTTTAGATGAGTGGAGACTCAGTAACTGACATTTTGGTTGTAACACTTCTTTCAAAATTCAGTAGAGAAGTTGAGAAACATTCAGGAAGGGGAGAAGAATGGGCTTTAAAAATGCAAATCATGAATTCTTTGGTCCAGATAAGAGAATTTAGTCTTAAAGAAATGTGTTAACACTTACAAATATACCTATATCTTCACTGAAACCAAACCTACCTTTTTGCACATACTGATCTGCATGACTGCATAGCTAATGAGGGCCTCCTTTAAATCACGGTTCTTTTGTTCTTTGAAGCGTTCAATATCAGCCCAAGCATTTTTCACAAATTCTCTGAAAGAAAAGGTATAGTCATTATTATTCTTATTTAAATTAAGTAAACTGTGTATTATAAATTCAAGTAACTACTTCTCATTTGAGCTGGTTTTTAATTGTCTTCATACAAAGCAAAGCTACTGTTTATGTAAGACAGTTCTTTTACTCCTCCTAAAAATTATAGTGGGGAAAATGAAGCAGACAAACAGTAAGTCTTCTACATTTTAGTAATTTATATTTTTGTCACAAGGACTCTACATTTAAATTATTCCTATAAAACAGATGCAGATGCCTCTTTGAACCAGTTCATAAGCCTAATAGATACCGCATGAAATGCCTTCCTGGGCATAGGAAAACATGTATCTTTATGACAAAACAGATTATGAATCACGTTTATTTATCAAGTACTTCTTTTAAATGGCGGCTAGAGTTCTAAAAATTCTAGAAGCATTGATCTTTTAACCTCTATTTGTGAAAATTTACTTTGACTTACTGGCTGCCAATGGCTCTAAAAATTAACAAAACCACCTCAAATACTAATGACACACTCTCAATCTGCCTTGGCCTACTCACTGACTGTCAGGTGAAAACAACAATAAGGAAAACAGATCTTTGAGAACCAAATTTCTACAAATATTTGTGCTGATGCCAACCCTATGTAAGATTTTGGGACAAAAAAGATAAAAAAGACATGGTCACTGACTCTGAAGAGCTCATAATTTAGCCAGGGATACAGTCACAAAGAACAACCAACCACTATGGTCGCCTGAGAGGATAAGAGGTTTTGCCATCGAGAATGATCAGGCTTTCTTTAATGAGGAAGAAAACAGGGCAGAGGAAACGTGCAAAGGACAGAAATCATGAGAAGTATAGGAAAATAACGTAATTATGAAAGGAAACTCTTTGTTAAACATCTCAGCATTTTTACCTGCCTTCCAGATTTTTAGATTTTAGCTGTTGTTCTCCTTCATTTATTTGTTCTTCTAGCACCTTTATTCTGGCTTCTTTCTGCTCTGGAGTTTCTTGACCAAAGAGCTTGGTAGTCATTCCCTTCAAAGAGAATGTTCTCACAGTCTAAGAGGGAAGAGAAAACATGTGACATTTTCCCCCAGTTCAGACAGCAGTACCAAAAGCCTTACCACCAAGGGATTCCTAACACCGTTTCTAACACTGAAATAATATGGAAGAGTCAAAAAGGGAAAACAATTCAAACCGAAGTGGTTTTTTTTAGGTTTTAAATAAAAGTTTACAGTTCAAGTTACTTTCTCATACAAAACTTTATACATACACTGCTATGTGACCCTAGTTGCGCTCCCCATACTGTGACGGCACACTCTCCCTTTCCACCCTGGATTTCCCGTGTCCGTTCAACCAGCTCCTGTCCCTTTCTGCCTTCTCATCTCGCCTCCAGACAGGAGCTGCCCATTTAGTCTCATGTATCTACTTGAGCTAAGAAGCACTCTTCATGAGTATCATTTAATGTCTTATAGTCCAGTCTAATCTTTGTCAGAAGATTTGGCTTCGGGAATGGTTTTAGTTTTGGGCTAACAGAGAGTCTGGGGGCCATGTCTTCCAGGGTCCCTCCAGTCCCAGTTAGACCATTAAGTCTGGTCTTTTTACTAGAATTTGAGTTATGTACCCTACTCTTCTCCTGCTCCATCAGGGACCCTCTGTTGTGTTCCCTGTCAGGGTGGTCACTGGTGGTAGCTGAGCACCATCTAGTTCTTCTGGTCTCAGGCTGATGCAGTCTCTGGTTTATGTGGCCCTTTCTGCCTCTTGGGCTAATATTTTCCTTGTGTCTTTAGTGTTCTTCATTCTCCTTTGCTCCAGGTGGGTTGGGACCATTGATGCACCTTAGATGGCCGCTTGCTAGCTTCAAACCGAACTTCTTAACTGAATGGAAAAGTTCCAAGTAAAGTATTGGGCAAGTTATTTCTTACTTTATACTGGTGGTCATGTTTGTTTAATTACTCTATGACATAAAAAATACATAAAATTCAATAGGCAGCTATGGAAATAAACCAAAACTAAAGAAGCATATTTAAAATCTGTATAGAATCTGTACTGAAACTTGGGCATCTATTACTAAAACAGGATGCCTCAAGCCTAGCACTGCAGGATAGGCTCAAGCTTCGTTGCTTTAACATTTCCACACTCTCTGGAGTTTATCAAGGGAAACACTTCTCTCTCTTCATGTGTAGAAGTAGAGAACCAAGCTCCCAGAATATGGCCTGAGAATCTCCTCTGAGTTTTAAAATAAATCAGGGGCCAGTCTATACATGTTTCACGGTCACAGGTGTTTTCCAAGATACATGACTTTTCATGGATGTAGGAAGTGCTGAGACTATGGAAAAAGCACTTTAGAATCTAAAGCACTGAACACTTGCCATTTCAACTATTTACATATGCAATTCGGTGACATGAATTACACTCACATGTTGTACAACCATCACCACTATCTATTTCCAATTTTTTTCATCACCCTTGACAGAAACGTGGTATCCCTTAAGTAACAACTCCGTTTCCCTCCTAAAGCACTTTAAAAAAAATTTTTTTAAATTGTGTTTTAGGTGAAAGTTTACACAGCAAATTAGGTTCCCCTTTAACAATCTTTATACAGATCGTTCTGTGATGTTGGTTACAGTTTTCACAACATGTAGCGTTCTCACTATTTCTATTCTGTCTGCTCTGTTTCCAGTGATCTAGCTTCCCTTCCACTCCTTGCCTTCTCATCTTCGCTTGGGCAAATGTGGACTGTTTGGTCTCATAGAATTGATTGTTAAAGGGAGCACATTACTCACGGGTGATACTGTTTGTTTTATAAGCCAATCTATTTGGTTGAAAGGTGACCTCCAGGAGTAGCTTCAGTTCCAAGTTCAAAGGGTATCTTAAGGCGATAGTCTCAGGGGTTCCGCTAGTCTCTATTGGTCCAGTAGGTCTGGCCTTTTTTAAGGGATTTGAATTTTGTTCTATGTTTTTCTCCCATTCTACCTGGGACCTTCGATTGTGTCCCTGGTCAGAACAGTTGGCAGCGGCAGCCAGGCATCATCTAGTTCTTCTTGTCTAAGGTTAGAAGAGGCCGTGGTTCATGTGGGCTATTAGTCCTGTAGACTACTTTCTTTGAGTCTCGGTTTCCTTCTTTCTCTCTTGCTCCAGATGAGTACGGACCAATAGCTGAATCTTAGATGGCTACTCGCAAGCTTCTAAGACCCTAGACGCTACTCACCAAACTAGGGTGTAGAACAGTATCTTTATGAACTATGTTATGCCAACTGACTAAGTTGTCCCACAAGACCCTTAAAGCACTTTTTAACTGTGAAGTTATGGATAAAGACATGGTGGCACAATCACTGCTTCACTACTTCCGGAATGTATGCTCTCACCAGGACAGCTAATTTATTCCAGTGGAAGAGCTGGACAGTATGAGGCTGATTATAAAAAGATCTAAGTCTCATGCAATAAGATGCGGACTTTCTTCACAAGTACTCACCACAGGCACTAAAGAATCAAGCACAAAAAGCTCCTTGTTAGGAGACATGCCCTGATCTAATTGGCAAAGGCTTTTCAAAGTAAACAAAATCTGCTACACAATACCTCGCAAAATTAAACCTTACAGGGCTCATTATCTCAATCCCAGAGAAGAATGTTTTTTCACTTGGACGTAATCAGAATTTAGATAGCATTCATTACACAGAGCGATGTTGGCGAAATTTCTTACAATACTATATAGTTCAAGGTTTTAATAGCTTACATCTTTTTATACCAAGATCGCAACCCAAAGAATTATAAAGCCACTCACAAATTATTTCCTTGCAAAAGCTACTGGCATCCTGAGTATTATAACTGCATCACATTCCACATTAAGGTTTGCTATAATAGTACCAGAGACCTGAAGAGCTAAATGGAAAAACACTCACCCCAGTTGCCAATTCCTCACATTGCTGCTTCTTGGATGCTAAGTCCTGTGCAGCCATCTCCAAATCATACTGCATAAGTTCATGTTTCCTACACACAGCCCTAGGGATGAAAAAACGTGCTGCCATTTAATTTTTTGGCTTCTCTTTAAACATGTATAAATTTTTTTTTTGGATGGGATTGAGAACATTCACTTTATACTTAAAAATAAATACACAGTAATCCCCCTTCATCCACGGTTTCACTTTCCATGGTTTCAGTTACCCTCGGTCAACCATGGTATGAAAATGTTAAATGAGTACATAACATGATGAACTCTCGAGCTATTGCATTCCATCATTCACGTAAGATTCATTACAGTATATTGTTTTAACTATTCTATTTTATTATTAGTTATTATTGCTAATCTCTTGCTGTGTCTAATTTATAAATTAAACTTTATTATAGGTATATATGTATAGAACAAAACACAGTATCTACAGGGTTTGGTACTATCCACGGTTTCAGGCATCCACCAGGGTTCTTGGAATGTATCCCCTGCAGATAAGGGGTGACTACTGTACCGTTAGCACATACGTAAAATATTTTTCTGACATAGGAACTAACGCTATAATCTCAGAACTGAGTATCTGTTGAAAGAATAATGTCTCAAAGCTTTCTTCTTCATTTAGAAATGTCTATCAGTTTTTACTATTACATAATTGATGCTCACTGTAAAAAAAAAAAAAAAAGATTCTAATACGGGAATGCACAAAAGAAAAGAAAGTTTCCAAAACTCTTTCTTTTGCCTAATACCACTCCCCAGACATAAGCTGTGTTAACAGATGGCATGTATCTGTCCAGACTTTAACAAGGAATTTACAAATACACACACCCCAAGTCTCACTTAACTTTATGCCATGTTGATACACATTAACACTGTTTATAATTTTTAAGAGCTGTACAGAATTCCACTGGGAATAGCAACTTTGTTTTGCTTGGTGACTGGAAGATACCCTGACGGAGCTTCCTGCTACTCAAAGCTCTCCAAGGAGAAAGGCCAACATCACACAGAGATGTTTTCACACCAGCTACTGAACAGCTACAGGAATACTGCCCCTTCTGGTTACTAACAGAACTCTCATACTGCTTTTCAGAGTGACAAGAAAACCGACCCAAAGTGGCTAGGACCCAAAGCCACCTATTCCAAGAAAATTACTCATTTTTTAAAATTGGACAGCAAAAACTTTATCACATACAATTCCATACCAGAGAATTCTGTTTGGCTCTGTAGGAGATACCAAAAAACAGAAGACAAATTCCTTGACATCAAGGAAGTTTTACAATCTTACCGAGAAACTCAGGCATGTGAAAAAAACTACAGAATAGAAATGGCAATATACAACCTAGTGAGGGGCTACATACACTCAATGTGTATTTTGCTTCCAGCCTTCAAACTGAAAAAAGGTAGAAGGGACAACATCAAGACAGACCTGATGCCTGAGACTGGCAGGTCTTATCAATGTAATGTTTCAAAGGGCTTGTCTTAAATTCCCACGCCTAGCACACTGCAACACAGAGAGCGATACAGTGAGACCTCATTGAATATCGGAGTGAATGAACTTACCGAAAGAAAAGAGACCTTACTGCTTGTATTCCACAGTAGCATATGAAGAGAGTGGTGATCAGCCACTGGACTGGATCTGGAACTTGTATTATACTTACCGTAGTGCTTCTGCATAAAAAAGATACTCTTTTAACTGATCTGCATAATGTTCTTCATCTTCCAAAATATCATCAATAGAAGATGCATACCTGTTTTAAAAAGCATTGCATAAATAGAGTAACTTTCATTGGGATATTAAGTATTAATGTTCTAAAGATGTGCTATGCTTTCCAAGGTGTGGTCCACAGATGGTTACCCATCAGTGACAAAGTATACAGAAAAGAATAAGCATTTATAAACATTTACAGCCATTTGCAATTACCGTGAAAAAGTTACTGAATTCTATCAAAAAGCTTTGGTCAGCAATGGTTTGGAAATAAAAAACAAAACAAAAAACGGTCCTCCTCACAGGTAGCTTAAGAAACACTGTAAAACTGTAATATTTTCTGGTCAAAGATATTATAAAAGGGCAATAAAATCTGTGGAAAGAACAGAAGTTAAATAGAAGAATATAACTGGTGTACCCACGTTCCTGACAGCAACTATTTACAGCAATGCCAAAAAGCTATAAAAGGAAAAGTAGGGCAAGTACAGATTACAGAAGATTTTAGGGGCCTTCCCTTACACGAATTCTCAGCAGCAGCCTCTGCTTGATGAGGACAGCCCCCTTGTCAGCATGCCATGCTCCTTCGTGCACCTGAGTCTTCACTTGCACAGCAGTGTGACTGCCGTCCACACTGCTTCTCCAAATCCACCCAGCGCCTACCTCAACACCTCTGTGAAGTTGTCTCAGACTATTTTATTTTAGTCCTTATTCATCACTCTACTTCTGATTTCTTATCAACAATGTAGAACAAATTTTAGAAAAGTAGTGTTTTGTGTGCTGGTTTCACTTCTCTGATCACACTGTAAATTCCGTAAGGATGTGGGCTACATCACGTGCTTGCTTCTGTACGGCGTAACAGGCATCCCTCTTTCAAACTCATTCCGATCTCTTGGCATGGGAATAAAAGAAAAATGTATGTTTTATGTCTCCAGCCTTGCTTCATATAGGCAAGTAAACAAAGTTTACTGAAGTTGTAAAAATAAATAAACCTAATAAGGTTCATTTACAAAGTGATGTGCTTGCAGGATTTATAAAGGGATGCAAAGTACATATTCTGTAATTACAGACTTACATCTGTTACAGTAGGGAATGTCTTCTATGTGTTATGTTAACCACTGACAAACGTCTTGACAATCACTGTTAAGAGCAGGAAAAACTGCCAATGGCTCATAAATCTATGATTCTGGAAGAGTTAATGCTAAGAAAACAAACGAAAAAGAGAAACCACAGGGCTGGTGGCTTGAAGATAGGAAGCAAAGATACACTGGCACCTCCTTGGGTGCAGAAGTATAAATGACAGACTTTCAGATTATCAGTGCTGAGAATAATCTAACACTTTAATTAATCAACTGGAAGGGACAATTCTAAATTCTTACAGATATAGAAATACTAAACCACCAAAATGCAGGGAAGACTTCTCAGGGTTAAACAAGCTACCTGAAAAAACAGTCAGTTAGCTTGAATATGGCCTAATGAAAAGTAGTATTCAGATAAAATAATGTCCCCAAATGTTGACTGGATGCCTTCTAGGCTAAAAGCTAGAAGTTAACAAAGGGACACAAGAGCCACTGTTAACAGTCCAGTATGTTGCTGAGACCCAAACAGTCCACAAAATTCTAGATATTGTCCAAAGGAGTATTTTTTTAAAGTAGTAATTGTTATTTCACTTTTGTACAAAACCACACAGTGTCACGCTGGAACATTTATCCACTCTGATCACCCATCTGAAGAAAGACATAACGGAGTGGAGGAGATCTAGGAAACTAGTAGTGGGATAAAGAAACGAAAGCTGAGTTTTGTGTACATTCCTAAATCTATAAATTCACATCTGCTTGCTAACTTTTAATGGCTTGTCAGTCACTGGTAAATCTTATCCTAGCTTTCCTTCCTGATGTGAGTAGCTCGCAGGTTTCTAAATCAATCTGTATCTCTTACATTTAAAACTGCCCCGAAGCCTTCCCCAGGATACGTTCCTAGCTCTGAATCGCTACAGAGAAAAACAAAGAACCATGCTGCACTAGGAATGATGACTTGCTCCCTGCTCTGCTGCTGTTAGCTATGTGACTCTGAACCAGTTCTTTTCTGTTCTTTCTCTGACTTGCTCTCCCTCGTAAGGATTCTGCGTTCAAAGACAGGCTGGACGATCACCTGGCATAGATGCCATCAAGTGGATTCTGCATCACACAGGTGGCTGGACTAAGAGCCCTTGAAGATCACTTTCTTTGTGCTGTTTTTTCCACAGGAAACATTTTCTTCTCTCTCGTGGCCTCTGGGTTGTGTGATGCTTAGGCAACTCTTTCCTATTCCTTTCTGGTTTTTTAATTCACCTTTTTGTTCCAAAGTACTTTTGTGGCTTCGTTTTTTTTTTTGTCTCTTTACATATCTTTGATCCATCTGGAAATAATTCTAGTTTGGCATAAAACACGGACCCAGCTTCTGCTTTTTTTTCCAAAAAGCTAGCCAGTGGGATGCTTCAGATAGCACTGCGGTCATTAGTCTGTGGGCTAACATTTGAGTATCCATATGCACTTGATACAGCAGGCATTCGATATGTGTTTACAAAACTGAATAATGCTCACTGGCAATTTTTAATTTTTAAATTACTTACTGCGGTAAAAACTGTACACAGTGACATGCCCAGATCTTAGAATAAAGATGGGTGTTGTGCATCACCTGACCCCAGTCGAGATACAGAACAATATCAGCTCCCCGTAAAGTTCCCTCCTCTCCTCTGCCAGTCACTCCCCACTCCGTGAACGTGACTTCTGATTTCTATTGCCATAGATTAGTTTTGTCTGTTCTTCAACGTCATATAAATGGAATTATATAAAATGTAATCTTCAGTGTCTGGTTTCTTTTTGCTCAACTTGTTTTCAAGATTCATCCTTTTTGTTGTGTCTATTAATAGGTGATTTCATTTTACTGCTGAATATTCTCTGAACATGCCCACAATTTGTTTATCCATTCTGTTACTGATAAACATTTTGGTTCTTTTCTGTTTGGATCTGTTAAAAATAAAGTGGCTATAAACAATCTTCTACAAGTTTTTTTTTTTTTTTTTTTTTTGGGAGGGAGCGTGTATTTTCATTTCTCTTGGATAAATACCTAGGCACAGAATGCTGGTGTATGTTTACTTTAGAAGAAACTGGCAAACGGTTTTTCAAAGTGGTGCAGTGATTGAGGGCTACGGTGTGCTAAGGCTGCTAACCAAAAGGTCGGCAGTTTGAATCCACCAGCCACTCCTTGGACACCCTATGGGGCAGTTCTACTCTGTCCTATAGCGTCGCTATCAGTCGGAACCGACTCGACAGCAATGGGTTTTTTTTGTTATACCATTTACACTTCCATCAGCCATGCGGAGAGTTTCAGTTGATGCATATCCTTACCAATATTCACTATTCTCAAGTTTTCCTAATTTTAGCCATTCTAGTATCTGTGAAATAGTATCTTGTTATGGTCTCAATTTGCAGTCCCCTGATGACTGACGTTATGCATCTTTTCACAGCACCATTTGTTGAAATGGACTACTGTATTTTTACGCAAATAACACACCCGTTCTCCATTTGTTAAAGAAAATCACCACAGCGCACTGATGAAAATACCTCATGGGAGGAGGGTGCGGTTGGCAAACAAACATAGAAAGCTCATGTTACATGTGTAAAAATATGGTAATATAAGTGTGGGTCTATTTCTTGACTCTATTCTATTCCATTATCTTTATCATTACTTTAGTAAGGCTTGAAATTAGGTAGTATATTCTAGTTTTGTTTTTTTTTCCCCAAGCTTGGTTTGGCTACTCTAGGTTCTTTGTATTTCCACATAAATTTTAGAATTAGTTTACCAATTTATACTTTAAAAAGCCTACTGGAATTCTGATTGGAACTGCATTGATTCTACAATCAATTTTGCGAGAATGTACATCTGAACAATACTGAGTCTTCCAATCCACAAACATGGTTTATTTTTCCATTTATTTAGGTCTTCTTTAATTTCTCTTAGTAATGTTTTATACAGTTTTTAGTGTAAAGGCCTTTCGTATCTTTCATTAAATAAATCCCTAAGTATTATGCTTTTAATGCTATTGTAAATATTGTTTCTTAAATTTCATTTTCTTTCCCACGTGTTCTTAGTATATAAGAACAATTGATTTGTATATAATGACATTGTATCTTGCAATCTTAAATTTGTTAGTTCTATAGTGTTTCTGGTGATCCCTTATGATTTTCTATGTAAATGATCCTGTTGACTGCAAGTAAAGATGGTTTACTTCTTTTCTAATATTTATGCCTTGTATTTAATTTTCTTGCCTCACTGCACTGACTAGAACCTCCAGTACAATCTTCAATAGAAGTGGCGAGAGCAGACAACCTTGCCTTGTTCTTGAGCTTAGGGAGAACGTTTCAATACTTCACTACTAAGTATGATATTAGCTATGAGGAAATTCCCTTTTATTCCTAGTTCAATGAATTTTTATGACTGGGTGTTGAAATCTGTCCAATGCTTTTTTCTACAAGTATTGAAGAGTTACCATTATTTCACCACCAAACTTCACATCAGGTTTTTCATTAAATTCTCCAGGTACTTACACATCCATATGGTGACCAGCACTCTGTAGTCCATCACCCATTTCTTTTTCTATGGCACTCCATTCACTAGGAAGAAAAAGATAAAACCAAAAACATAATGAATTAGAATGACAGAATATTAATTACTTGAATCTTTTATGCGATTTGTTTCTAACTAGTTTTTAAACAAGGTGCAGTATCTACATTTAGATTTATTTTCTGTGACTCAAATATGCTGCCTTCCTCTTAACCTTAACAACTAAATGCAAGTGAAGGTTTGAAAATGTTAGTTCAGAAGTTGATATTTGGTACTACTGAGTGCAAGATAAGTATGCAAAACAGCTTTTGCTTATAGACATCATTCTCAGCTGGGGTGCATATTTAAATCAACTGTGGAGTCCCTGGGTGGTACAAATGGTTAACATATTTGGCTGCTAACTGAAAGGCTGGAGGTTCAAGTCTACCCAGAAGTACCTCAGAAGAAAGACCTGGTGATCTACATGCAAAAAATCAGCCATTGAAAATGTTACGGAGCACAGTTCTACTCTGACACACATGTGGTCACCACGAATCAGAACTGACTTGACGACAATCATTGTTGGTGGAGCCATTAAAAAATAAGGATGTTGGTCCTATTCTTGATCTTCTCAAATCAGACTCTGGGGGATAGAGCTGAAGTATGTTATTTTTAAAAGCTCCATGAACAATTCTGATGAACACACCTGTTTATGCGGCACTGCTCTAATTGCTGGCAGAAAAGACGATTGTACAGAAATACGGCGCACAGTAAAACTTTGGTAATTCACACTGCTGAGTGAGAAAGCCTTCTACAACCACAGATCATTTTGTTGCCATTTCTGTGAAATGTGTCTCATAAAAAATCCTTTTTATGGAAGTTATATATGTTTATTATAGTAAACTGGGAAAATAAATCTATAACCCCAAATACCCAAATCTATAATCTCAGAGATCACATAATATATCTTCTTCTACTCTTTTTATCTGCTCATTTTAATGTGGCTGAGATCATAAAATATGGAATTTTTTAAGTTTTTTTCCCTTAAGAGTATTTTTCCATGTTATTAAAATACTGTAATTCTTTCTAAATACTGCTTCAAATAGTAACTCAATCTTTAAACCATTTTCTTGGTCATACAGGGTGTTTCCAATTTTTTTTTTTCTATTTAAAGACTGTATAATAAACATCCAATTGCAACACATCATAAAAGAAAAAAACTTAAGCAGTATTATTTTGTTAACCTGTGGTTTTTATAAACTGTTCTTGGAATATCAGATTATATGCTTATAGTACTAGACAAAAAAAAATCTAAAACCTCACATGGTTTTTAAATATTGTCAAAGCAGCAAAACAAACACATAAATCACTTATATAACAGCACTGTTATGATTAAATGACAAAATAGGTAAGACTCCCTCTGATTATTTTCTTTCCTTATGTTTAACTACTCAAAATAGTTATAGCAACAGTTAATTTTTTTTTTCAGTGCTCTGCTGTTTACAAAATGGTTTTTTAATATCTCTAGCTCTATTATCTAAGCTCCAAAGCCACATTTCTTTGCCTACAAGACAACTGTGCTTTTATGTACCTATCACTTTGAATTCAACATGTCCCTCAAGTTCTACATTGATCTTTGAGCATCATATTATGTGCTAGCATCTCAAGGTCAACGTGACTAAATCTAATCCCTTTGTATCCCAAACAAGACTACAGGAATGTTTAAGGAAGGTAGGACTTAAATTTACTCATCTTTGTATTCGCAGTAAATTGTTTAGTGTCTAACAAATACTTGGCATTTATAGTTTTTTGGTTAAATGAAAGAATGAACCGGTGAATTAATCAGTAGATGTGAAAAGGGAAATATTTACTGAGCTCTGTGTATCACTCACTGATAGGCACTAGAGTACAGAAATAAATAAGACAAAAATCTCTCACCTCGAGGTATATATAGTCTAGCTCTATGAACTGTGGTCTAGCAACAGAATCACCTGGAAACTTGTTAGAAATTCAGAATCTTAGGACCCTTTCCAAACTTACTGAATCAGAATCTACATTTTAACAAGATTACCAGGTAACCTGTATACCCATTAAAATATAAGAAGTACTAGCTAGACAAAGCAGCCCTGGCACAGTGGTTAAGAGCTCGGCTGCTAACCAAAAGGCTGGCAGTTTGAATTCACCAGCCGCTCCTTGGAAACTCTATGGGGCAGTTCTACTCTGTCCTATAGGGTCACTATGAGTGGGAATCGACTCGATGGCCACGGGTTTGTTTTTTTTAAAGCTAGACAAAAGGGTCTATCCTGGGGTCCAAGGGTAAGTCTAGAGAAGGGAATAGAAAATGTTAACCAGTTTAGTGAGGATGGAAGAAACCATTAACACACAATGAACTATTAAAAGGGAGAGGGGCTTAGCATTAAATTTAAAAGAGGCATAATTATCTTCAAGTACTTAAAGGGTAAATGAACCAGGTCAGTAAGAGTCATGAACTTTTTACAGCATCTGATGAAAACGAGGAAAATCACAAATACGAAATTCTGCATATAATTAATTTCAGAGACTTCAGACAGGCTGAAGTACATCTTCATCTCTTGGATTAAGAACTTTGAACTATAAAACCACCAGGGTCCCCCCTGCCCTAGTATTTTACAATTCCATTAGAGAAAAAAACGAAAAGATTCCAAGAATGTCTGAGCATCTAGATTTAGGATGTTGTTGTTGTTGTGTGCTGTTGAGTCGACTCTGACTCACAGTGACCCTACAGGACAGAGTAGAACTGCCCCATAGGGTTTCTAAGGCTGTAAGTCTTTACAGGAGCAGATGTCAGTTCTCTGCTCCTGTAAAGCGGCTGGTGGTTCAAACTGTCGACCTTTTGGTTAGCAACCTAGTGCTTAACTACTGGGCCACCAGGGCTCCTTAGATTTAGCGTAAGAATGAAAAATATTACAAATTACAACAACAATGAAGTTTAGAGTTAAATTTTAGGTCTCTGGGTGGCACAGCTGGTTTGCACTCAACTACTAACAGTTGGTGGTTCGAATCCACTCAGCAGCACTACGGAAGAAAGGCCTGGCAATCTGCTTCCATAAAGTTTACAGCCAAGAAAACCCTATGGAGCACTTACTCCAGGACACATGGGGTCTCCATGAATCGGAATTGACTCAACAGCAACGGGAAGAGTTACATTTAGTCATCCAATATGGTGCTCATCAAGGACAGAGGCATGAGAGGGAGCGTCTCCAGCCTCAAGCATTTCTGTGGTAATAGGTTTGTTTATACTCTGTATAAGAATTCCTTCCAACATGAAGTTCCATGCTAAGACAGGATTTAGAAATCACTGTCCTCATTTAACCCCTCTACCGAATTGATACATAAAATCAAGCTCAGAGATCTTTGGTTTATTCAAAGTCAGGCAGCTGATCAGAGAGAGAGCTGAGACTAGATACAGAGTGCTTTATCTACTAATCCTAACTGATTAATTTCAGAGATTAATTTCATTTCCTTCTCTTTTTTCTCCTTTATTTTTGCCTCTTAGTTAAAAGAGCCCTTCCCTCCACTTATCATGCATATGACAAAACAATAAAGCACAGCATCATTAAACAAAATCAATCCTTGTACCTCTGAGCTCTGAGATTACACATCATGTCTGCCACATTGAGTTTTGTGTATCCCTGATCATCTGCCTTTGCACATGGCTTTTTGAAAGAAATCTGTGGAGTTTTCTTAGAATCCCTTGAAAGGAACTGTACCACTGAATTTGAGAGAGATGGTTGCTTTCATATGAATTCACAATTTAATGTGAATTAAAGCGCGTATTTAAAAATGTTCTATTAACATAATATTACAACATTCAGGCTATTAGCTCCTATCAACTTTCATCAGTTGCAGATGCGGTTACTGCAACTAAAACTCTTTTCCCTTTTTTTCTGTCTTTTGCGGCGTGAACCCCACGCATGGAGTCAGTGTTCCTAGCTGAGCGTGAAACTGGTGAAAAGAGACAAGACCCATAAGCCCCCGTGGGGAACGGCCCTTAGGCTGCCCCAAAGCAGGTCAAGCGCTGGGGTGGGGGCAGGTGGGAGAGGCTTCATAAAGCCCAGGAACTCTGCAAGAGCACAAAATGAACTCCTCCCCTCAATAAAGAAAAGAAAACGAACATCAACAGCAATACATGACACAAACATATTAGAAAATCTTCCCTGTTTCTTCACTGAGTCTAATTCTTGCTCATTCCTTACTTACGTAACTTTATGCCTCTTCATCTCTCTTCCCTACTTCTGACAGTCCCTTTCAACTCACAGCTCAGTCTCTTTTCCTTAGTCTATTCTCTCTAACCTCCAATTTAGCAACTAGCTGTAATTTAAAAGAATTATCTGAGGCATATATTGAAAACATTTAAATTAGGAAACAAAGCTTCTGAAACTAGCTTTATATTTCTTCCCCTCTCAAATATCAAACCAAAAAAAAAAAAAAAAAAAAATTAAGATTTTTTTTCCCGATTATGTGGCCCGGAACTTTCCTTTTTTTATTATTCTTATGGGTCAGTGGCATTCAAAAGATAAAAACACCCCCCACAACTGGCACTGCTCAGCAATCCTCTGACGTCCTCATCTGTGTGTTCCAAACTGGGATATTTCCTCATGGATGTTGGCAGCCATAAGATTTATAGACATAGCACAGCTGTTCTGAAAAATCAACTCTAACATCTGAGGGGAGAAAAACTCTTTTATTACATATATATATATAGAGAGAGAGAGCTATGGATAGTCTATGGAATAAAGTGCAAATTTTGCATGAACTGGTAGAACTCAAGCTTTCAAAGAGATTTTATACTTGCCACAGCTGCTTCCGGCAATTGTGGGGTAGCAGTGGGAGGTAAAGGAGCGTGCGCAGGACAAATTTAAGGATTTTCCACTGCATTAGTTTGAGAGAGACTGCCCTATGTCGCTTCCCTCAAGCCCCTCAACCACACAGTTACCCAACTTGTTTTCAGCAGAGACACCTACTTCCCTAAGACAGAGGCCAGCTAAAGTTGCCTCCTATACCTTCTCCTCTGATTTCAGACAGCTCTGTACCTTCCCAAACCCTCTATCTTCTCTGCTATCTAACCCCTTGAGCATAGGTATTCCCAAAGGTTTGGTCCTCAAGTCTCTTGTAGACTTATTCTAACCCTGAACATTATCACCCAATTCTGTACTTTTCAAAAATCACCCTAGCAGGATAAACCTTGTATATGCAGCTCATACTCTCACCAGCCTCTCACATTTCTGATCCAAAGTGCCAATTGCTTAATAGAAATCTTTAATTCAGATGCAATCTAACCAGAACAGAACCCTCTAACTCATCCCTCAAACCTGCTATTTCTCCTATATTCTCTATCACAATCCTCCTAATTAAACCAAAAAAAAAAAAAAAACTCGTTGCCGTCCAGTCGATTCTGACTCCTAGCAACCCTATAGGACAGAGCAGAACTGCCCTACAGGGTTTCCAAGGAGGGCCTGGTGGATTCGAACTGCTGACCTTTCGGTTAGCTGCCAAACTCTTAACCACTATGCCACCAGGGTTTCCATCCTCCTAATTAGCTGCCCGTAACATGAATCTTGCTTGGTATTCTTAGTTATCTACATCACAACAGGAGCTCAGTAAGTGTTGTCTGAATGACTGAAAGAATCCATTGGTAAGTCCTACCATTTATGCCTCCTTAATATTCCCCACTGGCAACTGCTCTGGTTCAGATTCTTGATTACTTGTTTAAATTACCTCAACTACCTCTGGTCTTGCTGGCCCAAGCTTCACGAAATATTTTAGATGTAAAATGGTTTTCTATTCATTTATTGAGTTGGTAAAGATAAATCTATACAGTATTTACATGACAACACAAATGATCTTCTTTAAAATTTAAGTCAACCAACTGACCTTTTATCTACTTGCCTCTTAAATTAATGCAAGCCCGTCTGTCAATTACTACAAACATCTACCCTTGGGAGTGTTTATGTCAATTTTTAAATGAGCACTGTTCCCAAACCTAATGAGAGTTCTACTTAAGATAATGTTCTAAAAATCAAGGTTGACTGACATGAGTCAAGTCTCAAACATCATGCAGTGGATGTCAAAGGGTTTAATATTGTGTGCGTTTCTTTCCATTATACTATTCCTTCATACTATTCCTTTATGCTTGGCCGTTGTGGAAAGCCAAGCTGGAGAAGGTTTGGTTTTTATCTGTAGCAGGCAGGCACTTGGGCTCTTTTATCCTTAGAGTATTGTTAGATATTCCTGTCCTACTTATGAAGAGTTTGTATTTTTTAAATATCAAGAATCCTCTTCTCCTCATTAAAAATTGCCACATAATCCTGATGTTGTCCCAAGCTGCATTTAATTTTAATGTACTGATCAACCAAGAACGTACAGATAACCTGTTCCTCTAAATGAATTAAATAAATTTAGATCCATGCCTCACACCTTACATTAAATAAATTCTAGGTGAATCAAAACTTAATGGACCCATAAAAATACAGAATGAGAAAAAAAAATTTTAATAATCTAAACTGGGGAAGGATTTATTAAAATATACACAAAAACCAGCAGTCATTTGTTTAAAAAAGAGAAAAATTAATCATCTGTATGTAGTTCAATTTAATGAATGGAATATTTCTGCATGTTAAAAGCCACCATAAGAAAAGTCAAGACATATAACAAATTAGGGAAAAAAAATTCATTTTACAAAGGCTTAAATTTCCTAATATAAAGAACTCCTGCAGATCAATAAGAAACAACGCTATCAGCCCAACAGGAAAAAAGGGCAAAAGATATATACAGACAGCTCATGGAATAGGGAGAAAAAAAAAAGGCTCTTAAGCATAGGAAAAGCCGTTTGACTTCATTTATAATTAGAGAAACACAAATGAGCAACTACAGAGGAGAGAAACCACGTTTCATCATCAGACAGTAACATGGTGTTCGGGCAAGTGTGTGAGGGCACAGGCACTCATCCTTTGTCACGGGAGTTTCACAACGTCCATACAGGGTGATCTGGCAATATCAATCAAAACTACAAACGCAACCATCCTGAGGCCCAGTAATTTCACTTCTAGAATTTCATCCTACATTTTTACTCATACATGTGTGAAATGACATGTATGAGAGTATTTACTGCATTGAACGCAACAGTAAAAAACTGGAAACAATTATCAAGAAGAGTCTGATTAAATAAATTAGGATGATCCTGCTCAATAAAACTCAATACAATTACTTACTGGTAACAATATATCTTGAAAAGTGGTCCTTAACAGAAAAAAGCAATGTTTACAACATGCTCTCTTTTCTGTGTTTAAAAAGAAAAATGTATTTGCTTGCATGTTAATATGTTTACAGTGTTACATATCACTGGAAGGACGCGTAAGAAACTGATACAAGTTGTCTCAGAAGAGACCGCCTGGGTGGTTGACAGAGAAGGGTGAAGAGACTTTTCACTGTACAAACTTTTGTTCATTTTGAATTTTGTGCCATATAAATGTATTACCTATTCAAAAGCATGAAATGAGTCATATTTTAAAATTAAGTCAATCAAAAGGACTTAAAATGGAATATTAGCAAGGACATTTTTCTTAGAAAAACATCTGGATATTAACTTTTAAAAAGTCACAGCCAAAATCACCTTCAGAAATTATAAAATGACAAAGTAAAGAATGAAAAGAAAGTCAGTAATTCTGTAAGACGGTTATTTCCAATGGAAATTTCTTAGGCATCTCGCCAAGGAAGGAGAGGTAAAAGGCCCCACTCCCTGCTTCAATCAGAGGAGTTTCACTTTTATCTGCTCAATATGTTGGACTTCCTCACAAGTTTTTACTTAAAAAAAAGTGGGGGGGGGCCCTCAAAGGCTTCAAAGTTTGAAAACTACTACTATAGGGTATCATTTTAAAAAATAATCTTCTACTCTCCAGACTCATAAATTTTCAAGAACTATTGTTTTCAGGCAAAAAACTAATTAGAATTAACCATGTTTACTTTAAAAGTTTGCATAATGCTTACCTGAAAACTCGTCCATAATTCCCATGTACTTTATATACACCATAGAGTCGATCTGCTACTCTCTGAAATAAATATTTTACAGAAATTGCTATTAGGTCAAACTTATGTAGAGTTTGCTTTAAAAAAAAGAAAAAGATTTTATCCTCATAAAAAAATACATGTTTAGTAGAATAAACTTGAGAAATGTAGAAAAAAATTTAAATTTGCCAAAGTCTCATCACTATAAAAAAGTAGTGCTGTCTTATCATAGTTATGCAATCACTTCTGTACTTCTTACAACACACAGGTTTTAATTATTGTCTTTAAATTTTCTGTAAGAGTGGTAATATTTGTAATCTATCAGGTTAATATTAACTTTAATAAATATTACTATAAATAGTTACATAAATTCCACCAAATAGGGTATAAAGTATGTAGCCATTCCTTTATTGGTGGATATATAGTTATTCCTAAATTTTCAGTATTATAAATAATACTGTAATAAGCATCTTTGGTTTTTTCCAAATTTGATTGTTTCCTTATAATAATAAAGTCCTCAAAGTAGAAGTTACCAGAGAAACGATATAAACATTTTCAATTCTATTGATATATAGTTTCATACATAATTGTTACACACATGAAATATACTTTTATTCTACTTTGTCAAAAGAACTTCCTCTAATCAACAAAACATGTCAGACATTTTAATAACAATAGAATCACAAATCAAATCACTGAGATGAAATGGATACTGCCTAGCTATTCACAAAAATTTTACAAAAGACAAAACCACATACCATAATTAGTTTTATTTTCCTCCAATGTGTTATGGTCACAGACTGGAAGATTGAAAGCTAATCCCAGATTAAACCCTAAAAAAATCCCTAGTATAGTTTTTAAATGTAAGCCCTGAGGATAAATTATCATATGAGGAATTAGGCATCAACCTTACAACAAATCTCAATCCTTTCAATACTTCAGCCTAAAGTAAAAGAACTACCATTCTAAATGCCTGAAGTAGGCGGAAAAAAACCAAAAACCTGTTGCTGTTGAGTCGATTTCAACTCATAGCGACCCTATAGGACAGAAAAGAACTGCGCCATAGGGTTTCCAAGGAGTGCATGGTGCATTTAAACTGCTGACCTTTTGGTTAGCAGCTGTAGTTTTTAACCACTATGCCACCAGGGTTTCCAAAGTAGGCAAAAGAGGATCATAAAATGTTTTCCATCTACATTTGACCTCCTTTGAAGGAGGGTATACCCACTAGACGAGGGGTCAGCACACTGCAGGTCTGTAGCTTGTTTGTATAAAGTTTTCTTGGAACACAGTCATGCTATGCTCACTCACGTTAAGTATTGTCTATGGCTGCTTTCACACTACAATGGAAGGGTGGAATAGATGAGACAAAGACTGTATGGCCCACAAAGCTGAAGATATTTACTATCTTGGCCTACAGAAAAAGCTTGCTGACCCCTGCACTAGACTCAACTTTCAAGACAAAGCTCATAGCCTTTATTCTGGATGGAACCCTCCAGGGTTACCCCCAGACCACTAAAATAATTTCTCTAGGATGTTATTTCCCTATTATATTTTAAGTATTCTATAGAATGTCAAAGTGTTAAAAACAAAAAAAAAGTGGTTCCATTATTAAGTAACTTTTGGAAATACTGAAATAATAAAGTTTAACAACCTTCTTTTCTGCAGAGCTTCTCAGACCTTTAACACATACTTCAGTCATGACTGTTCAAGAAACAGATATGGTTTGCAGTAGGGAAAATCTTACAGGACTAGCGTTCCAAAGAATATACAATGGACAATGCCTGTGCAGATTAGTAACTTTTCCAGATTCCTGCACTTTTAGAGATCAAACCTCCTTCCTAAAAGCTGAATACTTTATCATCCACTTAAGATATTAAGCACAGAAGAGAGGGAGTTTGTTAAACAATCACTTAAAACAAAAATGAGAAGCAACAAAGTACAAAATGCAGATCCAAAACAAATGTTTAAAGAAAAATTCACTGAATTGTAGGCATTAAAAGTTTATTTCTTTAAAGTGCACCCCTCCTGCCAGTCGGTACAAAAGGAACTTCAACCATAATACTTAGGGCTCTGGAAAATATTTTGGTCCATAAGGTATGACCAAGACAGGAGAAAGTCTTCATGCCCCAGAGGTAAGCAACTGCATGTGGAGCTAGTCTACTCATGAAGCAGACAACAAAGAGACACTCAGTAGCTGCTGCTGGACTAACAATGTTACTGATATGAACTCTTCAAAGGTGGAAATTAATTGCGCCAGCCAATAAAACATGAAGTGTTTGCAGTTAGATCTTTAGGCAGTGAAAAAGAAAATGAAGTTAAGAAAAACTATAAACTGTAGACCAAAAATTATCATTTTTTGATAAAAGGAAAGGAAAAAGTGACAGAGAAATAAAACATGAATGATAAAAACCTTAAACCAGATTGATTTCAATGGTTGTTGGTAATCAAGAACATGGGTTCCAGGGAAAGGGAGCTATCTCCAGCGATTCAGTCCAGGCTGCTACTCAATTTCATTTCTGTTGACAACTCTTTCTGTTTGAACACTGACCACTGCACAACGGGCTGAGGAGGACTGAAACCCAGCAAACTCTATGATGGTAGAAGAAATTTGTCAGCCTCATTCCACCATCCTTCTCAGCGCTGAATCACCTGGAACTATGCTAAGGATGCCTTCATTATGTTCACTGAAGCAGTACGTGATTAAACGCTGAAAAGGACAAAGTTCCATGGCATGCTATTACATGATGTTATTTTAAAAATCTGGGCACACATAAGTTTTTAAAAAAAAAATTATCTCCTAAGGAGATTTAAGACTCTTGATAATTTCTACCAAAATGCTTTCCAAAGAAGCTATACATAATACTTTATATTGCCACCACCAATCTGTAATTCCACAAACACTAGATATTACCATTTTAATAAACAATTACAAATTAAATGTGAAATAGTATCTCAATAACCATAAGTTGCATTTTTATACCATTAGCAAAGGTAAACATCCACCAGCTGCCCTTTTTAAAATCTGACTTCCTCTGGAGAGGCAGCATCGCACAGTAGAGGAAATACAGACTTTGGAGTCAGACAAAAATGTGAGCTCAAATTCCAGACCCTTCTTATCTTAGGGTTTGACTCTGGAGAATTTATTAAACCACTCTGAGCCTTAATATCTTTCTTTTGGAGATGTGGAAACAATTTTTATCATGTGATTTTGTGAGGGTTAAATACGATAAAGTTTGAAAGGTTCCTGGCAACAAGCAGGGTAGCTCAACAAATATCAGTTCTCTTTTCCCTCAGTCTACTTGAATTCTCATCCTTTGTCAATAAATCATTTGTATGTGGTTAAGAACATGAGTTCTGGAAATAGACAAAGATTAACTTCTGGCTCCATAAACCTATTTATTGTGTGATCTTAGGCAAGTTACTCAACTTCATTTGCCTGTTACCTCATCTGCAAAATGGGGACAGTAATAGTACCTACCTTCAGAGAGCTGTTGTGGGAATTAAGAAAGAAAATTAACATATGCTTAAGCACCATGGCTGATACACACACAAAAAAAACCCTAAACTCGTTGCTGTTGAGTCGATTCCAACTCATGGCGACCCTATAGGACAGAGAAGAACTGCCCCACAGAGTTTCCAAGGAGCGGCTGATGGATTCAAACTGCCAACCTTTTGGTGAGCAGCTGAGCTCTTAACCACTATGCCACTACGGCTGATACACAGTGGTAAATAAATGTCAGATATGAGTATTATTTTCCTTTTGCTTTAGTTTACAAAGAAGCCCTGGTGGTGCTGTGGTTAAGAGCTCAGCTACTCACCAAAAGGTCAGCAGTTTGAATCCACCAGTCATTCCTTGGAAACCCTATGGGGCAGTTCTGCTCTGTCCTATAGGGTGGCTGAGTCGGAATCTACTCCACGGTAACGGGTTTGGGTTTTTCTTTTGGTTGGTTCACAAAACACAAGTTATCTCATCTCATTTGAGTTTCATAACTCTAAGAGGAAGGTATCCATTCAAATAACAGACTCAGTACCTACTATATGCCAGGCAGATATTATTCCCATTTTCCAGCAAAGCAAATAAACTGAAGGACCCAGTAAACAGCAGAGATAAGTTCCAAACCCAGCTCTTCTGAGTCCAAGGCCACCTGCCCTTTTCTGGTTGGTCTATGTTTTGACTTCTTAAATATTTAACTCTTTAATCCATCTGTAATTTATTTTCTGCCTTCTCTAGTTTCAAAAGAATTCTCCTTGACAGAAGAGACAGTCAAATAATTCTATTTTCTCATCCTTTAAAAACACATCATCTGTCTAAAACAGTGCTTAAGCCTTCTTCTACTCTTGTCCCTATGAACATTAAGAAAAAAATCCTTCCTGTGGTACTTTCTGGAGCCCTGGTGGTGCAGTGGTTAAGAACTTGGCTGCTAACCAAAAGGCTGGCAGTTCGAATCCACCAGCCACTCCTTGGAAATCCTATGGGGCAGTTCTACTCTGTCCTATAGGGTCACTATGAGTTGGAATGGACTCGACGGCAACGGGTTTGGTTTTTTGGGTTTGGTGGTGCTTTCTGCATTGTTTGCAGACTTGTCAGAATTGGGCTTAACTTTCCATTTTTACTTCTACCGCTTTTCTGTTAACGCCCATGACTAAATGGCCTTTCTCCCAGTTTTAGAACACAGTCTTTTAAAACCGAAGTTAGTCAGAAAGCATCCTGTATTTATTGGTATTTCTCTCATTTCTACAGTCAGAATTTTAATTTGACTCACAGATCAAGTGCTTCCTTTCCTTTAAAGATCTCGAGCTCTCTCTCTTTTATGTAAACAGTTTCTGAAGCCTACTTCATAAAGTTTAGGATAAATATCTACATTCAGAATTCTCTTACTTGGCTATTACAAACTCTTTGATGACAAGATCATTGTTTTTAAAGGTTCGATCAGTTCTGCCCAGTTTGGTTATAATTAAATTCAAGAGCAATTTCTCTTACTGTTTTTTTAGATCTTTTAAAATAAAAAAATTGTCATCAAGCCAGCACAACTTGTACAAGGAAAGGTCATGGAAGCTCCACAGACACATCCAAACTCCCTGAGGGACTGAATTGCTGGGCAGAGGGCTGTGGGGACTATGGTCTCGAGGAACATCT
>NW_004443962.1:6888502-6909003 GCF_000243295.1 Trichechus manatus latirostris | reverse complement strand
AACCGATGTCATAAAACAATACGTGTACTGACTATTTAATGAGAAACTATTTGTTCTGTAAACCTTCATCTAAAGTACAATAATATATATATATAAAAATTGTCATCATTCATTTGTTCATTCATCCATTCAATGAATATTTAGTGAGTACCTCCTGTATGTCAGATACTATCCCAAGGATTTAGGAGTGAGAAAATGAAGTCCCTCCTCTGGTACAGGAGATAGTTAACAAATGAGTACATAATAATAGTGTCAGGCAGTATTGCTATAAAGACAACAGCAATAATAGAAAATGACAAAGTGAGAACAGCTACTTTAGATAAGATGCTCAAGAAGATCTCTCTGAAGAGGCATTTGAGCCAAGAACTAAATGGGAAGAGGGAACAGGCCAAGGAAAAGATCTTGGGGGTGTAAGGAGGTGGGGAAAATGACATAGGCAAGGTAAGGAGCAAATGTAAGTTCTAGGACAGAAACAAGTTTGGCACAGTTGATGAACAGTTAGAACGATACAGACCTAAAATAGAGTGTGCAAAGAGTAAAAAGGTGAAGTTCTCATACATGCTATGACACAGATGAACCTTGAAAACATTATGCTAAGTGAAATAAGCCAGACATAAAAGGACAAATACCGTATAGTTGCACTTATATGAAATATCCAGAAGAGGCAAATCCAAAGAGACAGAAAGTCATTTAGTTTCCAGGGGTGGGTGGAGAGGGAATTGGAGAGTTATTACTTAATGGGTACAGAATTTCTGTTTGGGGTGATGAAAAATTTTTGAAAAAAAATTCTAAATGAATAAAAAGGAATTTAAAAATAGTTGTATGGGAGAATCTTTTAAAATTTTCTTTAGTGTCATAGTTAATTTTTGTTATAATCTTTAAAGATTATTAAATATTAATCACATTTTAAAATGTACTTTCAGCAGAAAACCAGATATAATCATTGTCATATCTTACATTGCGACAATCTTCTTGCTTTACAAAAACAATCACCCGTATCTTCTTTCAGATGGTCTGTTAGTACAGTCTCACAGTAACGAAACTTACTTTCCCTCCTTTAGATCTCACTTAAATTGATTCCCTAATGTTTCAAGGATTTTCTGGGTGTGTAAGAGTACACTTTATGGAGAATGAAGAACACCAAAGACACAAGGAAAATATTAGCCCAAGAGACAAAAGGGCCACATAAACCAGAGACTTCATCAGCCTGAGACCAGAAGAACTAGATGGTGCCCGGCTACCACCAACGACCACCCTGACAGGGAACACCATAGAGATAGAGAGTTCCTGATGGAGCAGGAGAAAAGCAGGGTGTAGAACTCAAATTCTAGTAAAAAGACCAGACTTAATGGTGTGACTGAGACTGGAGGAACCTCAGAAGATATGGCCCCTGGACTCTCCGACAAAGATTAGACTGGACTATAAGACATAAAATGATACTCGTGAAGAGTGTGCTTCTTAGCCCAAGTAGATACATGAGACTAGACGGGCAGCTCCTGTCTGGAGGTGAGATGAGAAGGCAGAAAGGGACAGGAGCTGGCTGAATGGACATGGGAAATCCAGGGTGGAAAGGAGCAGTGTGCTGTCACAGTACAGGGAGTGTAACTAGAGTCACAGAGCAGTGTGTGTATAAAGTTTTGTATGAGAAACTAACTTGAACTGTAAACTTTCATTTAAAGCACAATAGCTAAAAAAAAGGAAGAGTATACTTTGTCCAGCTCATCACTCTGTATCTGAGATTCCTGATGAATCTGACTCTGGCCAATTTTTCTGCTTTGTCCCTTAGTTTCTTCTGGATGTGGAAGACTGTCTGAGATCCTGTCAGTACCTCTGGTTAGTACTGTGACTGCTTAATATTTTACTTCTGCCTACCTTGACTCCCTGAACTGTTATCCTTCCTCCTAAATGAAACTTTCTACCATGTCCTCCTTCCCTCTGGCTGAAGGACTTCTAAAGAAGTCCACAACTGTCAAAATCAGCCAGACCCCTAAGTTAAGTGGAGTCTCCAAGTCTTCTGGCACAGAGGACAAAGCAGTCTGGATTCTTCTTCTAGTCTTCTGGCATGTCTCCATCGCCTGCTTCTACTTCCACAAGAACTGTTGCCTGATTTTTGGTAACTTTAAGGCAACCAGAGGCCTATATGTATCTTACAACATAAGGAGTCCAGTGAGCCTCTGAATGGTCTAACACGAGACTGAGCCAATATGGAGGTCTTCAGAAGGATATTTCCCTCTTACTCTACTTTTTTATATGCTGTATTATGGAAATCTTCAAACACACAGAAAGTAGGGAAGAGTAGCGTATATCTTCATTTCTCAACCCAGCTTCAACAATTATCAAAATGTGGCCAATTTTGTTTCATATAAAACTGCCCCTACTGCTCATTAGTGGACTATTTTTAAGCAATTCCACATAACATGTTTTACTTCAGAAGGACTGCAATCAGTATGAGATATGATCCTAAACCTGCTTCCCTGTCTCCTTAAAAGCCTTCAGCATAGTCTTCCTCTGGGCTACTCAAGGGCCAGAGTGAATGGCACACATTTCCAGGTACATTAATTTACCCAGAGAGGAGCCCTAGTGGCACAGTGGTTAAAGCGCTCGGCTACTAACCAAAAGGTCGGGGGTTAGAACCCACCAGCCACTCCACGGGAGAAGGACATGACAGTCTGCTTCCATAAGGATTTACAGCCTTGGAAACCCTACAGGGCAGTTCTACTCTGTCCTTAAGTTCAGTACGAGTAGGAAAAGACTCGACAGCAATGGGTTTAATTTACCCAGAAGCATTTTTCTCCATGTCTATCACAGCCAAACTATATGGCAAAGTACAATCATTATTCCTCAATTCCTAGTTCCTTCTGTCATGGCAGATCATTACCCCTAATAAGTTTACTTCATAGAATTTAACAGCACAGACACAGGATGGCCTAAAATGCACAAACTATTTCACAGAACTTAAAAAAAAAAATCGTGAAAGAGTAAGAGTATTTACTATAGGTAGATCTAAACCCTACCCTTATTTAATTACCTCCTAATGCTGAAACAGCGGACCTTTTATTTACTCTCTTGAAACGGCAAGCCTTTTGACAAGATGTCAAAACAAATATACTACTACAAACCACGGAGAAAACAATAGGTTAACATTCTTCAAGTGGTTTTATGCCAGAAAACATTTTACATTTTTCATAAAATGGAGTTGGGATGGTGAACACTTCAAATTTGAATGTAAAAATCAGTTCTTCGACATAAATACAACTTATTACCTAAAAACGTAAAGGTTAAATGAGAAGTATTTCCTTATAAATGTGTCAGAAAGCTCTTGGGGACCACTTACAGCTCTGACTCGCAGAAGGTGTGAGATGACGGACTGCAGTTCATCACTGTAGTGTTTTAGTTCAGTAAATCTCCTGAAACAGGAAATTAAAAAAAAAAACATCATTTTTCTCATGAAAACAGGCAGTCAAAAACTGAAAGACAAAACAGTAGTTCCTGAAAATAATAAACTGACTCTATTTAATCATATGCTGGCCTTGAACTTTTATACCTCGATATGAATTCAAAAAATTCTAAGTAAGACAGCCATACTTTCTTGTGATATTCTGAAGCCATGAAAAGATGTTCTACTACTTAATTTATTGTGGGGCTGAGATAGAGATAAAATTCGTTGGTACGAAAAATACTTTGAAAAAATACATGGTGCTAAAAGAATCTTATGGTCTAACCATAAACACATGGCCTCTAACCTTGATCTTAGCGGTCTCTGGTCATCTGTCCCCTAATCTGACTGCCATCTCCATAAACACCTCACATATGCCACTCTCCAAACAACCGAGCTGCCTTCTTCAGACAAAACAGAAGCCATCAGATAGAAACCACCACCATTTCCACCTCCTGCCACTAAACTGACCTGCTTCCCCACATCTACATTTATCATTTCTTCCTTCCCTCTAGCATCCTTCTTCCCATATTCCAATTTTCAAACTTCTCTCTGTAAACCACCCTCATCAGCATATCAATTAAGTCAGGTCTCTCCTGGATGAAGTCACGCATGCACACACGCACGCACACATGCACCCACACACTCCCTTGACAACACACTCACCAACTGTTATCACCCTCTCCATATCCACCCTTTCACAGCTACCCTCTCACAAGGTACTATACCTCTCTAGCAACAACCACTTCCCTTCCCGTTCACTGCTCAGCGCACTACCATCTACCTTCTGCCTCCAGTACTATAAAAAACCAGGTGCTGTCGAGTCAACTCCGATTCATGGCAACCTCACGTGTGTCTGAGTAGAACTGTACTACAGAGAGTTTTCAATGGCTGATTTTTCAGATCACCAGGTCTTTCTTCTGAGGCTCCTCTGGGTGGATTCAAACCTCCAACCTTCCGGTTAGTAGCCAAGCACGTTAACCATTTGCATCACCCACGGACTCCAGGCTATAAAACAAAGGAAAAACCAAACCCACTGCCTTCAAGTTGATTCCGACTCACAGTGACCCTACAGGACGGAGCAGAACTGTCCCATAGTGTTCCCAAGGAGTGGCTGGTGGATTTAAACTGCTGACCTTTTTGGTTAATAGCCAAGCTCTTACTCCAGGCTATACCAAAAAAACCAAACCCGCTGCCATCGAGTCGATTCCAACGCATAGCAACCCTATAGGACAGGGTAGAACTGCCCCCTAGAGTTTCCAAGGAATGTCTGGTGGATTTGAACTGCCAACCTTTTGGTTAGCAGCCATCGTTCCTAACCACTACGCCACCAGAGTTTGCACTTCAGGCTACACTGGAGCAATACTCCTGCAAAGTCACCAACTATTTTCACGCTGCCAAAATCAATGATACATTTCAGTCCTCATCTTATTTGATTCTCCCAGCAATGTTAACAGCTGACCTCACCCTCCTTCTCAAATATTTCTGTTCTTTCAAAGATATATATTACCTTAGATAACTGTGAACTGTTTTCCTTTTACTCTCTGGTCACTTACTTCCATCACACACGCTCTTATCTCTAACTTCAGTTTGCACCAAAGAACTCCCAAGGAATTTGTTAAAAAATGCAGATTCCTGAATCTCACCCATGGTACACAGAGGCCTTGGTGGGACCCAGAAACCTGAAGTTATAACAAGCTCACCCACAGGATGCTGATAATCCTTTAGAAAAGGGCATTCTTCAGGGCTCAGTCCTGGGTCGTCGGCCATCATTCATTCAATGTACACACTCTATGTGGTTTGTCACTCACAAAGCTTCACAACTACGATCCACATGCTGCTGAATACCAAATATCTACCCCCAGCCCCAGTTTCTCTCCTAAGCTCCAATCTATGAAGCCAACCGACTAGCAAACATTTGTGTTTGCTTACATAGCAAAAAGCTCAACTTACCTTTCCCTACAACCCCAAATCTCTCTCTCCTGTGTTCCCTAGTACTCTAAAGAACGAAACCTGGGTACCATCTCTATTTCCTTCCCTTTCTCTTCACTCCATATAGTCTACTAATCACCTGTTCTGCCAATCCTACCTCCTAAATATTGCCCAAACCCGTCCACTTTTCTCTAGCCTCTCTGCCAATACCCTAGATTCAGATTAGCATCATCATTTCTCACCTGGAATTACTGTAAAAGCCTCCTAACCGGTCTCCTAGTCCATTCCCCACACCACTCTCATTTACTGTCCACCCTGCTAGGATGATCTTACCTAAGTCCAAACCCAATTATGTCACCCCCCTGCTCTGAAGCAGGTTTCTCACTGCTGCAAAGGCTATTCACTGATCATTAGATAAAGTCTGAACTCCTCAATGTGGATTATAAAACTCTCCACAATTTCATCCCTGCGTATATCCCTTCAGCCTCATTTCTGTATTCTACTTTTCTCTCCTACTTACCCAAAAACTCTGGTGCACCCATACTGAACTACCAACACCTTCGTAAAGGGCCATGCTCTCACTCGGCTTCCAGGCCTTTACATAGGTCTTTTATTTTTTCCCTTTTTCCTTAACCACACCCCCACCCCTTACCTCTTCATCTAGCTAACCCATTCTCCTTTGGGTTTCAGCTTAGATACCACCTCCTAACATACTATGCCATCCCCTATAGTACTCCCCCCAACCAACACACACACAGGAGAGAGAAAGTACGTCCCCTAAGAGCTTCCGGAGTGCCCTATGGTTTTCCTATTGTTGGACCCGCCCCAGTGTATTGTGATTCATGTTTACTTGTCTGTCTCTTTCCATCTCCCACCCAGACTGTAGACTTTATGGCCAAAGGACCTTCTACCTTCTTCACCCAGTGCCTGAAATAAAACAGGGAGTCAATATAGTATCTATTTAATAATAAATGAATTATTCCACATATAAGGAGGGGAATGTATAACTATTTTAAGTTGTTATTTATTTGAGAATATATCCATTTTCCCCCAAATGCAGAAGGGTCATAAGGGAAAACTAATGTGAGAAATTAAGAGTTACCCTTGGGCAAAGACAGCGCTGCTGTATTTTTTTTATCACCATCCAAAGACCTCATGTATGCACCATCTATGATTCACCCAATTTCCCAGCTGCCTGTTGAGAGGTATACATAAGAAGAGTCAGCTGGCTAGGCTGAGGGCATCAAATCATTGGAAAAAATACTTAACCTCTATCACTCTTATTCCTCGCAAGGCAAGAAAAAAACCTCAAGGACGGAAGGGCTGGCAAGATTGGCTAGCCATTAAGTGGAGTACAAACGCATGCCTGATCTCCCCTGTGACATCCTAGATGGGAAGGTAGAATATGTTCTATTTAATTTTGCTTGCATTTGTAGTATAAAATTCCGAAGGGATATAAACCTAAAAATGAATGAAGTGTCAACCTTTGAGAAGGGGGAATAGGAATAGACAGATGGGTATGGGAGTGAGACTTCTCACTGTATACTTTTCCATCTCTATCTGTCTACATATACATTTGGTTAGCCATGAGAATGTATTACCTAGCGAAAAAAATTTTAAAACATTTACATAAAACTGAATTTAAAAAGGAATGTATTATCTTAGATAAGTGTGAACTGCTTTATGTAGAGCCAATTAGATTTTAACTGGTATAATTTTCCTTTGAGAAGTTGAGGCATGAATTTGAACATTAAGAGGCAGGCAAATAGTTCACTAAACCCTGTCTTTCATGAGATCTTGTGCTGGGACCCCTCCAAGAGCCAGAAATTCTACAAGCTTTGGTGTTCTGTAGCTTCTCCAGACTAGATCAGATCCCCTAAGGACCTTCCGAATCTAGCTTCCCAACTCTAGACCTGGCATGACTATAAAATTATTAGTTGTCACATTTGGTTATGAAAAAATTTCTAAGAATATAAACAGTAAGACATGGAACACTTAAATTAGATAAACCTGAGGTTTCTAGAATTGATAGATAAAAGGTCCCAACAATTTTGGCCACAGAATGAATAAGGCACGCATGGTTTCCCTATCTGATTAAAAGAGTGGCAGAATCTCTTTAAAGGGCCAGGGGATAGCCTCCCAGGCGATCACTTCATCAGGAAGTAAGGCTAAAAAGACTCTACACAACACCTAGCTGTCAGAGACACCTTTAGAAAAATCATAGTTATTGGAAAATCTAAAAGCCTAAAGGTAAAAGACTGACAAGTCAATCAAGTTCAACTGAAAGATCAAATTTTCTGAAAACAAGAGTCTAAGTTCTTGCCAAGTCAAAATCTAGCAATGTCTGCATATTAAAAAGACAAATCCTATCCTAAATGATTAGGTGTTCTTAAAACCAAACCCACTGCCGTCAAGCCTATTCCGACTCATAGCGACCCTACAGGACAGAGTAAAACTGCCCCATAGGGTTTCGGCCCCATAATCTTTATGGAATCAGGTTGCCACATCTTTCTCCCGTGCTGCTGCTGGTGGGTTTGAACAGTCAACTTTCAGCTAGCAGCCAAGAGTTTTAACCACTGTGCCACCAAGGCTCCTAGGTGTCCTTAAAGAGAGATAGAAGACTAAAAATCATATATAATAAAGCCAGAATGCTGTTAGTTTCACTTGAAAGGAGGGAGTTAAAGACAGTCCTGACTAGGTAAATAGTGCTACAAAACTTCCCTTCTTAAATACTAAATATCTAAAATCCTTATCTGTGGGGCAAAATCAACACGGCCTCAACCAACCTTGTCTTCTATCTCCTCAAAACACTCCTGTTACCATTACCGGACCCTTATGCTGTCCTTTAATCTCCATATTCTACATTTATTTACTTGGCAGTCATCTCCCCCCTGGACAGGTGCCTCTCCTAATCAAATCTCATCAACTACCCAAGACCCATCTTGAAAAATAACCTCCATCAAGCCTTTTTTTGAACACATTTCTCCCATCTCAAAGATCCAAGACACAAATATAGTTTGGGATCTAACTGTCCGCTATGTCATATGGCTTTCATATTTTCATATGGCCTTAGTTTTCTCTACCCACAGATTCAAGTCATATAGAATTTCTGATACGTCTTTATAACGTGTACAACCATTACCTAGGATAAAGCCCTGAAAGAAAAGGAACTCAATGAATTCTAGTAGTCTGAGTGACTTAGAAATAATAAATACATCAGTCCACTCCTCACCCTCCTTTTCTTCCCTCCAGTTCTTAGATGCCTTGAGCTCTTTGAAGAAAACCTACTGTATAAACCTCTTCTCCTTATCAGTACTTCTTGCTCCAAACTCAGCATGGGAAAGCGATGTAACTCAATAGTTGGGAAACTCAAGGAATAACCTGAGCAAATCATAATCTTAATTACCTGACTGTGCAGCCTGGCTTTCTTTAAAAGAAAAAAACCATGATTTTATACACAATTTAACTAAGTTAAACAGATTTTTTTTTTTTTTTTTTTTAAAAAAAAAAAAAAAAAAAGGCAACTGAAGCCACAGTAGATAAAACTTCTGGGCATAGTAGTCCAGGACATGAGTGGTTATTCTTTCTTATTTCTACTAGAAATAGTAGATTTTTTAAAATCAGATTTTCACATTTTGCCTTATTTGATTCAGATTTTTTTAAAAGAAATAAAACGTTAAAGTTTAATCCCCTCCTTTTTTTAATTAATCACAATTTCATTTACTAGTTTTCTTTTCCCTGGGGTCTCCAAACTCTATTCCTACCATAATTAATTGAGAAAGTAGAGCTATGGGGATAAAGCTACCTGAAGTTAGAAACAGTAGATTTAAAAATAACTATGTAAATACTTATATAATCTGTTCAGTTTACCACTTAAATTTTGTCTTAGTGAGTTTAACTTATTTGCAATAATATGAGGAGTTCAACGAATGGAGATAATCCTTGGGTACATCTCTTTTAAGAAAAGTATATAATCAGTGCTATGCAAAAAGCACTTAGAGTACCTAAGGCTATGTAAACCAAAGCGTCATGGTTTGAATTTGAATTATGTCCCCCCAAAAATGTGTGTATCAATTTGGCTGGGCCATGATTCTCAGAATCGTGTGGTTGGCCTCCACTTTGTGATTGTAATTTTATGTTAAAGAGGATTAGGGTGGGATTGTAACACCACCTTTACCCAGGTCACAACCCTGATCCAATGTAAAGGGAGTTTCCCTGGGGTGAGGCCTGCACCACCTTTTCTCTCTCAAGAGATAAAAGGAAAGGGAAGCAAGGAGAAAGTTGGGGACCTCATACCATCAAGAAAGCAGTGCTGGGAGCAGAGCGCGTCCTTTGGACCGGGATCCCTACGCAGAGACGCTCCTAGTCCCGGGGAACACTGATGAGAAGGCCAACAGAGAGAGAAAGCCTTCCCCTGGAGCTGACGCCCTGAATTTGGACTTTCAACCTACCTTACTGTGAAGAAATAAATTTCTCTTTGTTAAAGACATCCACTTGTGGTATTTCTGTTATAGCAGCACTAGATGACTAAGACACAAAGCCTTGGTGGTACAGTGGTTAAAGTGCTCAGCTGCTAAACGAAAGGCTGGTGGTTCAAACCCATCAGCTGCTCCGCAGGAGAAAGATGTTGCAGTCTGCTTCCGTAAAGATTACAGCCTTGAAAACCCTATAGGGCAGTTCTATTCTGTCCTATAGGGTCACTATGAGTCAGAATCAACTTGACAGCAAGGGGTTTGGTTTTTTGGAGGCCATGTAAAAGTAGAAGACTCAAGGTTCTCCTCCTCCTTGCCCTTAACAGTCTAGCCTGGGAAAAGATAAACATGTATGAAACAAGTATTCAAAGAATCATTTTGGTATATCCTTCTGGAATATAGCACTACAATCTTTCTGGTTTACTATTTTAGCAATGTAAAACTATTTTAATAATGGTATGTATAATGATTAATCCACTGAACCAGCTAGGCATAGATACTGTATATTAAGAATCTGTTATAACAATGACTGATGTAGACAATGCTCTTATCTAGAATTCAAGACAAACAAGTTCCATGACTAATTATACACTTTCACAAGAATATAGTGGCAAAAAACTGTCTTGGTTATATTATTGGTCATATCACATTTAAAATTCCATATACAATATGAATATTAAATAAAATCTAGCAATTTAGAAAATCCAGTTTGGTCAGAAAAGATAGAAAAACAATCAATTGCCAAAATATTAATGAGGGTTCTGATATCCTCATCTACGTCCTCCTTTAATAAATGTGTATCCACCAATTTCATAAACTCAGCTTATTAGGTTTCCCAAAGCTTTTTTCTTGAGAGTGACATAATTTTAGATCTTAATCTAGAGTTGTTGTTGCGTGCCATCAAGTCAGTTCCGACAACAGTGACCCAACGTGACAGAGCAAAACTGCCCCATACGGTTTTCTGGGCCGTACCCTGTACAGGAGCAGATCGCCATGTCTCGTTTCCTGTGGAACAGCTGTGGGTTCGCACCGCTGACCTTTTGGTTAGTAGCTGAGTACTTAACCATTGTGTCACCAGGGCTCCTTTAATTGGAGAACACGTCCTGTATGATACCATGCATGTCACTATACCACAAGAACCTCAGTGGTTACCATCATAATTTCCTAAATACCAAAACTATTATTCACTTATATTTTATATTCACCATTTATATTAAAAATCAGAGGGCATTATTATTAACGTGTTACACTTTACAAAGTCGGGCATGATAGGTCATCAGATCATGCAAACCTGGTCTTTACTATTAATTATACTATGTAGAAATTAATGCTAACGGACTAACTAGAGAAATTCTAACAGACCTCATAACCTTATTCCCCAAAAATGGGAAAGCCTTATCTGCCTAAGTACATTTCTAACTGAAAAACTCTCTTACCTGAACTCTTTCAGTGCCAGGTAAAGGTCCATATAATGAAAAGTGTGAAAGAAGAAACCCAAAATCTTAAGAAATACCTAGGTTCCATCCTCAGGAAAGTCATTCCTAAATATACCGGCTTTCTTTAATACAGAAACACCAAACTGACATTAATGAAGTCAAGTATTTTTCACATAAATATATCTCCATGAAAACACTACATGAATTTATTATGCTCATATGCATTTATCTATCAAGTCTTCTTGGTATATAAGGTAGACAGTTTATTATTAAACGTATATATAACATATAATTGTCTTATCTTGAGTTTTACACTTATTTGACAAGGTCATGTAAAAAAACTATTTTATATGAAATTAAAATTACTTTCTCATTTTCTGATACCTCAGCAACATTTAATAATTCCTTCTACAAAAAAGCAGCATTTAATTTTCTAAAACTTCAATCAGTTACTTACAGTAACCTTAACCCCAATCAAGCTACCCAAATTTCAAAATCAGTTTTAGACTTTAAAAGGATTTTACTGTGAATCACTATTTAAAATATTTAGCAAATAAAGTGCATACATTCAGAAATGAAAAATTAAATAGATTGATAGGCATCATTCAAAACAACACTGTAACTGTTATTAAAACAAAACCTTACTTGTCTGGGTTTTTCACTCTGAATGTTGCATTAAGCGCTTTTAACCTGGAGTCTGCCTGGAAAAAATAATTTGTTAACTTAATACAATTACATTTCAGGGTATCAAATTCAAACAGTTTTACTTTCCCTTTAGAATTAAGATGCTCAAGAACAATTTTCTTCATATTATTTTGTCACATACATTAAACATACCTAAACAAAAGCAGCTTAGTAGTTTATTTTTTAAAACACTACCAAAACACGTTATAAATTAAACTGAATACATGATATTCGATGATACCAAAGTAAAACAACTGTCAATACCAATCCACTAAGGGGAACAAAGCTCGGCATTATTGTAATTCAGAATAGGTTATGTGAAAAAAGTAGTTTACCTTTTCTCTAAGCCACAGAAAAGCAAAGAATTGTATATACAAACTAAATAAAATGACTACTTTGTAGCCTATGTATTACTGAAGGTAGTTCTCAAATGGAATCCAAACCAAACGTACAACAGTTTTCCTCACTTTCATGATCAGTATTTTAGGGGAAAAAAAGAAACACACACGTATGTGTGAACGCCCGTCCTAAAGTATTACTAATAACATTGTGCACTAAAGTAAAACAGACTGCCGCTGCTTGTTGCTGTTAGTTGCCAGCGAGTCCATTCTGACTCATGGTGACCCCAAGCTACTTCGTACCCGGCAGAAAGTGCTACAAGAAAATAAACCTTATTGATTATCTTTACTTATTTCTAGATAATTGCTCTCAAAGAAGGGACAGAGAGCACCAAAAGAGGGACAGTAAATAATTATTTCACTGAATTAAACTTATATTTAACATATCCAAATCCTATTCTAAGTTCTCATAAAAAAACAAATGACTTTTCTGACCAAGGCACAGGAATTAGCGGGCTCTTAAAAGTTAGCTCAATTGGGAATCAATTTCAAATTGTGGTTTGGTCTCAAAAATCCCAATCAGTTAGATAATTTTACATTATTCCAACTTTGAACCCACAATTACAAATACTCTCACTTAATAAAACAAAGAAAGAAAATTAAAAAAATTTAAAAAATTACCAGGACTCCCCAGATTACTTGGCAAAAAAAAAAATAAACGCAACAAATATGCTACTCCACAAACTCAGCCTCCTACAACTCCAGTCCAAAAGAGATTCAAAGAGTAATCACTGCTTCATTTATCAGTGATTACAGGGGCTTCTCTTATTTCAGAAACCAGTGTCTCACCAATTCTTGGCTTTTCCTACATCTCAAAGGCTAAAAAACCTAATACATGTGAAAGTCCTTATGAATAAAAGCACTTAATGAATTTAAGGCATATACTACTCCTTTATGTTCTTTAAGTACACTAAAATCACTAAACACCAAGGATCTCATAAATGTTAATGACGTTATAGCCACCTGCAAGTTACATAAAAATCATTAACTAAAGAACAAAAAATTTCATTTGTATCTTTTCTTAAACCTCACAATTTTTAATACACCAATTTACTTTTTACTTTTAATGTCACCAATTTGCCAATTCAGAAGTCACATAAAGTATAAAATGTCACCATCCAAACTTTTGTTTACCAAACATTCTGTCATGTCAGGGCCACCATCATGCCCAACTCAATCTGCTCATCATTTCACAAGATCCCATAAAAAGGGAAGTTGCCTAAAATGTCACCAAACCAGAAACTTCCCAAAGCTGGAAAAATAATCTGGATCAGTCTAAATCTGACAGATCACTACCAAACTTTCCAGATTCCCCACTAAAAATCCAAAGAGGCCCCTAATCCATCACTGTTTCATACTACCCTATTTTATTTCCTTTACAACAGCACTATCTGAAATCATCTTATTTGTCTACTTGTTTCTTGGCTGTTTCTTTCCACTAGAATATAAGTGCCATAAAAAAGCACAATGTGAACGGTCCCCTCTTGGAGTTACACAAGGGTTGATGTGGCAATACTTTTTAATCTGCTTTGTTCATTGCTGTTATCCCCAATGCCTCCCAATGCCTGGCACAAGGTAAACATGCAATAAGTATTGGTTGAATGAATAAATTAACTCCAACCAGTCTATAACCACAACTATTCTATAAACCCAACCTACTACCTCTCCCAGTGTTCTCCTTTATTCCTCACCTCTGCCTCCCTTTGCAATTATTCTCCTTGTCCTGCACCTCTGGTCTTCCCTTTGTTTTTTTCATTTTCTGATTCTTATCATTCTCCAAACCTATTTGTTTCCCTTCCCTAGGAAGCCACTACCCAGCAGGGGCGTCTCTCTAACATTCCTCTTCCTTGACCTGCTATGTTCACTCTACTGCAGGTTCCTTATTATTCAGGCCTCAGCTCACATGCTAACTCCACAAAGTCAGGTGACCATGTGGCCAGTTGGCCCAGGACAGTTGTCCCACTCTAACTATTAATAATGTCCCTTTTTACTCTCAAGAGTATGTATTCCCCTTTGGAACACAACAGAGAGTCCCTGATGGAGGGGAGGAAGGGTGGGATGCAGAACTCAAATTCTAGTAAAAAAGATCAGACTTAATGGTCTGACTGAGACTGGAAGAACCCCAGAAAGCTTGGCCCCCGGACTCTCTGTCAACCCAGAACTAAAACAATTCCCCAGGCCAACTCTTCAGACAAAGACTGGACTGGACTGTGGGACATAAAATGATACTCGTGAAGAGTGTGCTTCTTAGCTCAAGTAGATACATGAGACTAAATGGGCAGCTTCTGTCCGGAGATGAGATGAGAAGGCAGAGAGGGTCAGGAGCTGGCTGAATGGACATGGGAAATCAGGGGTGGAAAGGAGGAGTGTGCTGTCACAGTATAGGGAGAGCAATTACATCACATAACAGTGAATGTGTAAAATTTCTGTATGAGAGACTGACTTGAATCGTGAACTTTCACTTAAACTACGACAATAAAAAATTTAAAAAAAAAAAAGAGTATTCCCCTTTGGACAATCAAGTTTATGGTCACTCTTTCACAAAGTAACCCCTGAAAAATAATCCTTGCCAGCACATTCTTTAACAGTGACCTGCGTTATTTCCTCTATACCACTTATCAATATCTTAAAGTTTCTCATTTTTTAACTTAAATGTTACTTTATTGTCTCCAACCACTAAAATATAAGCTCCATAAGAACAGACATTGTTTCTAGCTCATTCCCCACTGTATTCACAACACCTAGAAGAATACACACTCTGTAGGCACACAGCATTTGGAATCTGCAACTCTTGGAGTTCCTGTGCAACACACAGATTAACAGAGATCCGAAGGGCCCAGACCCTGCCTCTGCCAGTCCTCCCTCTAAGCAAAAGACAGGGTTCCAGATTCTTCTGACTCAGCCTAAATTCATTTAAGATTTGGGCATGTGAAATGATGCTTACTTTCTGACTGAGCTAACTATTAAAACAGTATTACTTTATACTAAAGCAACTAGGTTATATGTTCATTCCAGACCAAATAATTGAATCAAGATGATTCAATTCATGGTGACCCCATGTCTGTCACAGTAAAACTGTGCTCCACAGGGTTTTCAATGGCTGATTTTTCAGAAGTAGGCCACTAGGCCTTTCTTCTGAGGCACCTCTGGGTGGACTCAAACCTCCAACCTCTCAGTTAGCAGCCAAGTGTGTTAAATGTTTGCACAGCCCAGGGACTCCATGTAATTACCTTGCTGAGTATAATAAGTACTGTATTTTTACATAATAACAAGCACCTTCATGTTTGTTTGCTGGCCTTGCCCTAGCACAAGGCACCCTCACAAGCACCGCTATGCCAATCCTCTTCCACCATTACCATTACCTATTGCCGTCGAGTCGATTCCAACTCATAGCAACCCTACAGGACAGAGTAGAACTGCCCCATAGGGTTTCCAAGGAGCGACTGGTGGATTTGAACTGCCGACCTTTTGGTTAGCAGCCGTAGGTCTTAACCACTGTGGCACCAGCACTCCAATCCTCTTCCACATGCTGCTGTAAAAAAAAATTAGCATAGTGCGCTTGTGAAAATACCTTATGGGGGAAGGTGCGGCTGGTAAACAAATGCAGAAGGCATGTGTTATTTGTGTAAAAATACGGTACTCTAGTGAGTATTAACCTAGTGAGCCAAAGCTATAGATTAAATTAAACGTGTTTGGAAAAAAAAGGAAATTTAAAGTAAGCTGACAACATTTCAAATTTTGAGGATGACAGATCCAAGAGCCAAAGTCAAGTATTCTTATAAAATATAAACATTTGGTCTGATTCAGAAAGATCTCATTTTCACAGAAATAGAGCTTAAAATAAAACTTCCCTTACCAAGCATTTTTACATATATTAATTACATAAGCAAAAAGGGAGGTAATATGGAATGGTAACTAAGAAGGGCCTTAAGTTACTTATACACATGAATTCAGCCTCTATCACTTACAGCTAAGCGACCTTGGATAAGTCACTTTCTAGAGTTCTTCATCTGCAAAATGGGAATAATACTGACTAACTGCGAAGGTACTGAGGTTTGACTAAGCAGTAAGGTTCTACTAAGCATTAAACGAGATAATATACATAAAAAATACTGTACAATTATACTACACTGCTTAGCACATGGTAAGCATCTAATACTGATGATGATGATCATCTTCAGAAAAGAAACTTACCTATCAGATTCCCCACTAAAAAAATTTTTATACCATTTTTGACAATCTTTCTAAAATCCTCTTCCTAAAAATATTCTTCTGTATCACCTTAGAGCAACATTTGTAAAATTTTAGGCTAAGTGGAATCAGTATGTCTGGGATGTTGCTGTTAAGTGCCATCGAGTTGGCCCTGACTCCTAGCAACCTTATGGAATAAGAATTTCTAAAATAATTGTGACAACTGAGATGCACAGTCTGCTGATCACACTTTACGAAACACTGAATTAAAGAGTATACAGCAAGCATAATCAACCTTTTTCTTGAGGTAACCACATAAACAACTAATAGTGAACCCATCTGTCATGCAGTAAAGCCTTAGGGGCTGCACAGGTATGTGGGGGCCTCAGCCCCATGCCAAATGCCCCACACTGCAGTGTCTTGACTCTCAGATCATTGCTGTCTCCTTTTCTGCCTCCAGGCTCAGCTGTCAATTTTCATTACTGTCACAGTGTGCTGTCTCCAGTGGTACTCACTTTTAGACCTTTGTAACTTTCTGCTTCTAATATGGTATAACCTAGAAACTAGACAGTGACGTTTGTTTCGATGATGACTGTAACAAAATTACGTGGATCCTATCTGCAGGAACAAAGTACTTCTACGAGCATAGCAGTAAGCCTTGTTACATCCATTTGAACATTTCAGAAGTCAGTTTTGCTTACACCACAACTTTCAGCTATGATCAGGTTAGTTTTGACTGCCAAATATATGACCTGCAAATAAGTTAACTATGACTATATATACATATACACATACACACACATATATGTATGTATATATGTATATGAGGACACCTCACATGCACATAGATATATGTATGTATATATGTATATAGGTATATGTGTGAGGTTGTCCCAAAAAGCCTCATTTCCTTGATGGAAGCAAGGACTTAAACCAAGTTGCAGCCACAGCAAAATAAGGAATACAGTAAGACATGTAGGTTTCCCCACACATTTTATTTCTGGTCTACTTCATTAAAAGTCTGTCTTTTAAAATTATTGATGGTGAATATTAAGTATACACTTACATAATATTACCTCCACCCAGGAATCAAACACTTAAATATAAACACTTAAATATTAAGCACCTACATACAAGAACCAAAGCACTCTGTAAACAGTATACTCTATACGGATGGAGAAACCTGAGGTTTTCTCAAGGTCACAATACTTAGAATCAAAATTAGATCAAGGACAAACAACTGATAACTAGTATCTAAACTACTGACTATATCAATGACAAAAATTTACTTATGTTTTCTACTATATAAAGAAATTACAAACAAACTGCATTTTAGTTTTATAGTTATTATTAGCTTATAACATATCTTGGCCTATTTCTCAGAAAACCTTATCAAAACAATGTAAATAATTTTTTAGTTATTTTCAAATTCATTTCTAAACTAAAATTCCAGCATTCCCTCTGAGCACCATAAAGTGATGGAGTACAATCAAGAAAACTCTATTTTTTTTTTATGTATATCTGCAAAAAAAAATTTATAAATTAGAATGAGTTTAAGACAGAATTAGATACTTGATTTTCTTTGCAGAATAAAAAAATTCTTTCCAGTTTATCTTATGCTAAATTTCAAATACCTATATACCAATGTATAAATCTCTAGGAGGTGTTTTTTAAATTATGAGAAACACATTTGAGTTCTTGTTGGCTGCATCTACTGAACTTTTGGTACTGTGTGTTCTTGTGAATAGTTTATCAACTTCTATCATATATTATATCAGTATATACTTTTCTACTTACCTACTCAGTTTAAACAAAACATGGGAATCTTTTATTCTATCTAACTCTATCTCAGGAAGTTAAGACGTTCCTGTGACATCAACTACTAAAGAGATGAAAACTTCCAAAAATTTGAAACCAGGACAGAGAAAAAACTTTAAAAAATTTGCAATAACCTGTGTTACATCACTTTCAGGGAAGAAATGGAGGGCAGAGTGGCATTAAGATGGCTGTCTGACCACCACTACCATCCTCAGTTTAAAATAATAATCCAATCCATCTTCTCTAGACTATGTGTTAGCTATCCTCTTTTCCCAATCTCATGCTCAGACATTAATTTTAATGACTAAAATTTAAAAGCTAGACAAAGTAAGACTGTATCGCTGTTGTTGTTCTGTGCCATTGAGTCAATTCAGACTGATAGCAACCCCATGTGACAGAGCAGAACTGCCCCATAGGGTTTCCTAGGCTATAATCTTTACAGGAGCAGATCACCAGGTCTTTTCTCCCAACGAACAGTTGGGTAGATTCAAGCCGCCAACCTTTCAGCTAGCAGACAAGCGCTTGAACCACTCTGCCACCAGGGCTCCCTGACTGTATCATTAACAGACACTAATTCAAAATGACTTTCACGCCATTCAAAACTGGTCAACATGTCCCAGTAGACAGAATATGCATGACTGAGGAGCCATCTTTTAGTCTACTAAGGTTGGAAAACCCGAGCTGAATTCTTGATAAGTGTCTTTCATATCTGATAAAGAATGAACAATTGTCGGGGACAGCTAAACGAGTGGCAATGCTGAGGACAAAGGGAAGGAAATACAAAGATGCAAAGTATGAGTACACTGTAGGAAAAATCTACAGCATGCATCTAAATTACTGCTTCAAACGTTCTTTCCCAATAGAATTAAATCCATACATTTGCCCATCAGAGTCTCACTAGTAACTAAAACTACACAAACCGAAAGTGAACTGCAGTGTTTCTTCAAAAACTTTGGCAATATTAGATGCAAGGACTATTTCCAACATTCCCTCATTCAATAGATACCAAGCATGGCACTGTGCTGGAAACTGTAAAGGAACATGACAAATTATTTCATACAAACAATCTTACCTTTAGCTGAAACCCAGTTTCATTCACAGTCTCCTTCCAGTTACTTTCCTAAAAGTTAAAGTTAATTTTAGAAATCATTACTGCAAAACAAAACAACTCATAAGGAATATTACAAATTGAGTAAATACCTATAATGCTGTTCTTATTTCAGGGGAGATGGGAGAAAGATTAAAAAGAATTCATTTCCTCCATGAACAACTGTCTCCTTTGCCATGAGACCAGAAGAACTGGATGGTGCCTGGCTACCATTACTGAACATTTTGATCAAAGATTCCATAGAAGAATCCTGATCAAAAGGGGGAAAATGCTGAATAGAATTTAAAATTCTCATGGACTCTAGACTTTCTGGAGCCACGGAGAATGGGTGAACCCCTGAAACTATTGCCCTGAGATAATCTTTAAATCTTAAACCAAAAACATCCCCTGAAGTCACCTTAAAACCGAACAACAGTTTAGCTCAACTAGTAAAACAGTCTGCCTTGAGCATTACGTTCTTTTAAGAACTATCTAAATGAGATCAAATGGACAACAAAAACTCGAAAGATTAGACGGGAACCTCAGGGGGCAGTGAGTTGGAACAACTCAGAAAAGGAGTGTGAGAATGGCTGCATAACTCAAAGGACTTAATCGGTGCCACTAAATAGTACATGTAGAAACTGTTGAATTGATGTATACTCTGCTGTGTATATCCTCAACAAAATAAATACAATTTAGAAAAGAAAAAAAAGAATTCATCTCACTTCAAAATTAAACATACAACCCAAATTCCAAAAGATTACCAAAACGTGAACCCAAGCTTTTATAGATCTGGGCTTCAAAGAACTAAAGCCTAACTTTGATATCATTCAAGTGATACCAGAAAGTAACTTCTTTAGTATCTTTTAAAAAAAAAATAATGTAGTTCACTAATTTTGAAAATTAAAACAAAAGTAATGCAATAACAATGATACTTAAAAAAGGTCCTTAACAGCCCCGTAAAACCAAATGAGACTAACGAGGTACAGGAGTCCAGTGACAAGGCCCAGAAGGCAGAAGGGGAGTAGGAAGCTGATGATAGGGAAC
>NW_004443962.1:6873157-6888233 GCF_000243295.1 Trichechus manatus latirostris | reverse complement strand
AAAATAATAAGCATTCTATTGCTTAGAAGAAAAATAAAACTCCAAGTCAAATGAATTTTTTAAAAAGACTAAATAAAAGGAAAATACCTGTGTTAAAAACAAATAGAAGATTTTGTCTCTACAAAGAATGGGATGTGAAGCAACTCTCAAGAGGAAGTTTTCTAAACCAATCCGTCGTCTTTCCACAAAATCCGGATCCATGTTGTCAGCAGAAAGTTTATGCCAAACAAATTCTGCCTAGTTAAAGAAAACAATCATTCAGAACAGTCTCAATGCTAAGCACTTCTACATCACTGCCACTGCGCTTCTTACCCTTTTCTCCGGTAGTGGTGGCACAACAACGTGTGGATAGTAAACTAAAAGGTAGCTTCTCAACAGCTCAAATTCACTATACCGCCTCCACAGTGAGTCTGTGAGGACACTCTGCCCGTCAATATGCTCAACTGACCTGAAAAGGAACAGAAGAACATTTATATTATTTTTTCAAAAATACAAACACACACACATACACACAGTTTTCTTTAAATTCATAACTCCACTTATTGAACGCTTATGAACCAGGTACTGAGTGAAGCACTTGTCCTATATTATATTTCATCCTTCCAACAACCCTGTGCAGCAGGGATTATCCCCATTTTACAGATAAGGAAGCAGCAGTATATGCTCTGCCTACAGTCACAGAGATCTGTGAGTAGAGCACTTGGATCCATTTGATTCCAAAGCCTTCACTTCTAACCACTTGCCTTCTGTTACAGAAAACCTACTTGAACTCAGGAGAAAGAGAAAGAATTCTAGATGATTAAATTAGGAAATCTGAGGGTTCTAGTTGTTTAAAGGGGCCCCGGTGGCACTGTAGTTAAGAGCTTGGCTGCTAAACAAAAGGTCAGCAGTTTGAATCCGCCAGCCACTCCTTGGAGACCTTAAGTGGCAGTTCTACTCTGTTCTATAGGGTCGCTATGAATCGGAATTGACTTGATGGCAATGGGTTTAGTTGCTTGAAGGCCCAATCACCTTAAAGATACCGTACTTATAAAATAATCTATTCAAAAAAAGTATTTCTTAAAGTGAATATCTATATGATATGGGACAGGCGAGAATTTTGTAAGATAGGAAAAGCACAAAGCATAAAGAAAACAAGATAAATTCGACAATCTTAAAATTTAAAACTTTCGTACTTTAAAAGATAACATAAGCAAGCCCAAAAGTCAGTATTTCTCAAATTATGGTCCATGGCCCATCTGTATCAAAACACCTAGAGTTTTGGTTAAAAAATGTAAATTCCAGACTCTACCACAAAAACCTGTAGTTTAACAAATTCTCCAGGGAATTCCTTGTATTAAAATTTGAGAACCACTGTTTTAAAACAAATTTATGATCAAATACAATTGTGGAAGTCAACTCAATAATTCTTTTGTGTGCCATATATTTACTGATGATCCACTTAAATATTTACTCAGAATCTTACTCAAGTATGGTCACTTCTTACTCCCAGTTTCAAATCAGATAGGGCTAAGGAAGAAAGCAATGAATGATATTCTATTTACTTCAAAGTGAAGAGTGAACAATTATAAGCTATTCCAGATTATTCAAATCAAGGTTTTCTTCCAACAATAAAAGTAATCAATAGCTAATTTCATTGCCCAAGTGCATGATGAAAATAGGTATATACTAAACAATATCCTTTTTAAACTTGAGTTTTCTTAGAAAGCTAGAGCTAACACTAATTTCTAAAGTGTCATTTTTAAGTAGCTAATTTAACTTTAAAAAACAAAAAACTTCTCAAGGGACCGTAGTCTAAAAAAAAAAAAAATCACCTTACAAATCTCTGTATATATGTATATATATGCATGTTTGTGTATACATACACACACACACACACACATACATGACCCAGTTTTAAAAAGAACCTTATCTTTCTCTTTTCTAAAATTCCTATTTTATACAAATATAGCCACCTTATTCTCTACTAGACTTCTATGATAACCATAGCCACCTACCTAAATTCACTTCGGATGCTCCTGAGAACCTAGTATCCTTTCCCAAAATTGCACAGGGACTGTATCTAAGATCCAGAACTCCACCAAAGCATGTCTCAAGTAACATCCCAGATCCCCAAAGTAGTCTACTAACCTCACCTCTCCTCCCAAAACAAATACATTAGAATACCAAGAGTACCAAAGCAAAAGACACTCTTGTTCACTTTACCTGTTAAAAAGGAAAAAACAAAAACAAAACCCAAAAAGCAACCCCTAAAAAGACAATGACCTGTAAACAATTCTGTTACACAAGAGAGTCTACATCAGCAGACAAAGCTTCCTGTCTAAACCCAGGCTGAATTCTCACCACCCACCTTGTTTCGACGAGGTAAGCAGTGTATGTTTCTTGCATGTTCACGGCGTTTCTTCCACTTCGCTTTTCTGCTTCTGAAACACTGATTTCTATCTTTTTCAACGAAAAATTATTTTCTGTCATCTGGACAAAAACAATGACAAGAAAACTCCTTTAAAATGGTACTGAAAAAATCCCCAGCTATTATAATAAAACTTTCTTGGTACATATTTCAAGTTTGTTTCTTAAATTTCTTGAGTGGCTAAATGACTTAGTAGCTAATGATATGCCTCTCTTTATCAGCACATTAAACTTTCCCCGAAGCCATTTTAACACATTTAATGATTAATGATTAAAACTTACACATTCTGATGACCAAAAATAAATCTGTATAGAAACACATAAACAAATCTCTCTCTCTCAAAAATGAAAAACTGTATTTATGTCAAAAGGCAAGATTTTCAGTAGTCAGTTTAATTTAAAAAAAAAAAATCAGGAATCATCTTACATTCAACTTCAAATTTTGGCAGTGGTTAATAGGCTCCACCCTTGAGACAGCAGCAGGGTTTAAGAAGAGAGATTCCTTTTTTTTTTTTTTCCCATTAGAATCTCATCCCAGATCTACACCAATGGACCAAAAATAATAATAAACACATCACTGGTGGCTCATAGGCCATGTGTCAGAAGTGCTCCACTGAGGAAAGGTCTTGAATATACTCGAAGTCACTCCAAGTCCACAGGGAAGACAAAGTAAGACCACGTAATAACCGCTGTGCTTTGGCTTTCTCGCCCTTGTTCACTTTCAACGTTCAGGGGTGGTTTTTAATAAGAACACTGAAGTGTATAATTTGGGGAAGTTTGTGAAGGACAGCTGTAAGTAAAAAGGTAGGTATACCAAAAGGTAAGCCAACACTTAGTCCAGACTAAGACCAGGAAGAAAGATCTGGCAATCTACTTCTGAAAATTAGCCAATGAAAATCTTATGGATAACAACAGAGCACTGTTTGATATAGTGCTGGAAGAAGAGCCCCTCAGGTTGGAAGGCACTCAAAATAGGACTGAGGAAGAGCTGCCTCCTCAAAGTGGAGTTGATCTCAACGACGCGGATGGAGTAAAGCCTTTGGGACCTTTGTTTGTTGATGTGGCATGACTCAAAATGAGAAGTAACAGCTGCAAACAACCATTAGTATTCAGAACTTGGAAAGTACGAAATATGAATGGAAGAAAATTGGAAGTCATAAAAAATGAGATGGAACACCTGAAGATCAACATCCTAGGTGTTAGTGAGCTGAAATGGACTGGTACTGGCCATTTTGAATCCAACAATCATATGGTCTACTATGCTGGGAATGACAAATTGAAGAGGAACAGTGTTGCATTCGTCGTTAAATAGAACATTTCAAGACCTATCCTGAAATACAACGCTGTCAGTGATAGGTTAATATTCATACACCTACAAGGAAGACCAGTTAGTACAACCATTACTCAAATTTACACAACAACCGTAAATGCCAAAGGTGAAGAAACTGAAGATTTCTATTACTGCAGTCTGAAACTGATCGAACGTGCAATCAAGATGCACTGATAATTATTGGTGACTGGAATGTGAAAATTGGAAACGAAGAAGGATCAGTAGTTGGAAAACACAACCTTAGTGATTAAAATGAAGCCAGAGATCACATGATAGACTTCTGCAAAACCAACAACTTATTCACTGGAAATACATTTTTTCAACAACACAACCAACAAAGATACACTGGACCTTGACAGATAAACAAGAATCAAATCGACTACATCTGTGGAAAAAGGTGATGGAGAAGCTCAATAACATAGGTCAAGACAAAGCCAGGGGCCAAATGCAGAACAGGCTATCAACTGCTCATGTGGAAATTCAACTGAAGCTGAAGAAAATTAAAGCAAGTCCCCGAGACTCAAACTATGATTTTGAATACAACCCATCTGAATTAAGAGACCATCTTGAGAACAGATTTAACACACTGGCCACTAATGACTGAAGATCAAAAGAGTAACAACATGTGAAAGAGGATTGGCATGGCGGGACTTGTGGCAGGGCAAACAAACGCAGAAAGCACACGTTATCTGTATAAAAATACAGTTAATGGTCCACATGAACCACAACCTCTTCAAAACCTGAGACCAGAAGATCTAGATAGTGCCTGGCTACTACCAACTGTTCTGACCAGGGACACAATAGAAAGTCCCAGATAGAATGGGAGAAGAATATAGAACAAAACTCAAATTCCTAAAAAAGGTCAGATCTACTGGACCAACAGAGACTAGAGGAAGCCCCGAGAGACTACTGCCTAAGATAAGATACCCTTTGAACTTGGAATTGAAGCTATTTCTGCAGGTCACCTTTCAGCCAAATAATAAATTGGCTTATAAAATAAACAATATCACCTGTGAGTAATGTGCTCCCTTAAACAAATTAACTGCATGAGCCAAAGAGTCCACAGTTACCCAGAAGCAAAGCTAGGACAGCAAGGAGGGGAAGGGAAGCTAGATCAACGGAAACAGAGCAAACAGAATGGAAACAGCAAGAATGCTTACACATTGTAAAAACTGTAACCAATGTCACAGAACAACCTGTGTAAAAATTGTTAAAGGGGAACCTAATTTACTGTGTAAAGTTTCACCTAAAACACAATGAAATGTTATTTAAAAAAAAAGAAAGGTCATTAAAAAGGCAGGAAAGAAAGAAAAGACCAAAACGAATGTCAGAAGACACTCTGAAACTTGCTTTTGAATGAAGAGCAGCTAAAGCAAGTGGAAGAAATGATGAAGTAAAAGAGTTGGACAGAAGATTTCAAAGGGCGGCTTGAGAAGACAAGGTGAAGTATTATAATGAAACGTGCAAAGACCTAAAGTTAGAAAACCATAAGGGAAGAACAGGATCGGCATTTCTCAAGCTGAAAGAGCTGAAAACTCAAGCCTCAAGCTGCAACACTGAAGGATTCTATGGGTGAAAAACTGAATGATGCAGAAAGCATCAAAAGACTAAGGAAGGAATACAAAGTCATTGTACCAAAAAGAATTCACATTCAACCATTTTAGGAGGCAGAATATGATCAAGAGCTGCTAGTACTGAGGGAGTAAGTTCAAGGTGCACTGAAGGCACTGTCGAAAAACAAGGTCCCAGGAACTGACAGAATACCAACTGAGACAGTTCAAAAAATGGATGCAATGCTAGAAGCACTCACTCATCTATGTCAAGAAATTTGTAAGAGAGTTACTTGGCCAACCGACTGGAAGAGATCCAATATTTGTGCCCATTCGAAAGAAAAGCAATCAAACAATGTGGAAATTATTGAGCAATACCATTAATGTCACACACTAGCAAGATTTTGCTGAAGATAATTAAAAAATGACTGCAGCCATACATCAACAGGGAACTGCCAGAAGTTCAAGCTGGATTCAGAAGAGGACGTGGAATGAGGAATATCATTGCTGATGTCAGATGGATCTTGGCCAAAAGCAGAAAATACCAGAAAGATGTTTACCTGAGTTTTATTAACTACACAAAGGTATTTGACTGTGTGGATCATAATAAATTATGGATAACATCCGAAGAATGGAAATTCCAGAATACTTAACTGTGCTCATGTGGAATCTGTACACGTATCAAGAGACAGTCGTTCAAAAAGAACAAGAAGATATTGCCTGCTTCAAAATGGGGAAAAGTGTGCCACAGGGTTGTATTCTATCACCATACTTATTCAATCTGTATGCTGAACAAATAATCTGAGAAGTCAGAGTATTATGAAGAGTGTGGCATCAGAATTGGAAGAAGACTCATTAACAACCTGCAATATACACGATACAATCCTGTTTGCCAAAAATGAACATGACTTGAAACACTTACTGATGAAGGTCAAAGAAAACAGCCTTCAGTATGGATTATACCTCAACACAAAGAAAATGAAAATCCTCACAGCTGGACTAATAAGCAACATCATGATAAACGGAGAAAAAATTGAAGTTGGCAAGGACATCATTCTAATTGGATCCACAATCAACGCCTACGGAAGCAGCAGTCAAGAAATGAAATGGTGAATTATATGGGCAAATCTGCTGCAAAAGATCTCTTCAAAGCTCTAAAAAGCAAAGATATCACTTTGATGACTAAGATGTGCCTGACCCAAGCCATGGTCTTTTCAATCACCTCATTTGCATGCAAAAGCTGGACAAAGAAAATGGAAGAAGAAATGATGCATTTGAATTGTAGTGTTGATGAAGAATATTGAATATACCATGGACCATCAGAAGCATAAACAAATCAGTCTTAGAAGAAACAAAACCCGAATACTCCTTAGAAGCGAGGCTGGCAAAACTTCATATTGCTTACTTTGAACACATCATCAGGAAAAGATCAACTGCTAGAAAAGGACATCATGTTTAGTAAAGTAGAGGGTCAGAGAAATGGGAAACCGCCAGTGGGATGAATTCACACAACAGCCACACAATGGACTCAAACATATCAAAGATCATAAAGCAGCGCAGGACCAGGCAATGTTTCATTATGTTATACATAAGGTCGCAATGAGTTGTAGCTGACTTGACGGCCACAAACAACCAAAAGGTAAAAGGAGAAGCTACAGTAAAACCCATAGTGATATTTTACACAGAAAACTAAATCTATGAGCTAAGAGGTCAGAAAGAGCTGTGTAACAGTGCCAAAAACAAAAAATTCAGTGATGAATAAAGATGACACACTTAGGACATTCTCCCAAAATGCTGACGAAAAATGCAAAAGAAGGTAAAAATGCTAAAAAAAATAAAATAAAGAAAAAGGACAGAGAACAAACAGCCAATTCAATGGAATGGAATCATTAGTCAACAAAAACAGAAGTCACTCAGTAGTCCAACAAGACATTTTTATAAAGAATAAGTTGTGTGTTTATGTACTAAGAAAGAAAATAAGAGATAGGAGGAAATTATTCAACCAAGAGAAAGCTCAAGAAATTACACAAGCACAGACTACTCATGTTAGGGTTATGAAGTCATCATTGACTGAGATATAATTTTAGCCCACAGCCAAACACTCTGATTTACCACTATCTGCTCTAGTGAAAAATCCCTGACTTCTGGAAGCACATGACTGACAACTGATCTCTCCAGTCAAAAAGATAATGCATATGAGTCGTGAATTTACCCTGACATGCCATCCAATTACACACGCACAAAAAGCATAAAATCAGCTATTATAAATATTAGAGCGTGAAAACAAGCACACAACAAGGCCAGCAGGGTTGGTAGATGATATAAAATTGCCTATACTGTCAATACTAAAACTAAACAGCGCCAAGTGTAACACAAACAGTATCTTAACTGTTAGAAGGACACGTATCATCAGATCTAGAGGTGGGCTGGCTTGATAACTGAAGATGAGAGAAGGGACATGTTTTAAAAAGAGAGATACTATTTTTTAGATACATTCAAAGTGGACGTCTTATCAGAGTGAAGAACATCATTAAAGACAGACTGTGGTTATACTCATATCCAAAGGAATAATGTTCCAAATGTAGATGCTTGATGCATGAATGTAAAGCCTTCTAGATACAATTTGAAATATTAATATACACAATGGCCCTTAGTTTGAAATCATGTTTAAAACCTCCAGGGAAAATATCTTACATTCACATAGCATTTTGTTATACAAAATATTTTCACATCCCTCTCAGGAAAGATATTTTATTCTCATTTTGAATAGATGAGGAAACTGAGATGCACAGAAGCTAAGTGACTTGCCATAAACCACTGCTTTCTACCTCAGACTAAACAAATGTAGAAGATGGTCACATTTAAAAGGCTGATAAAATACTTTATTTCCCATTCAATTAATAAAAATGAATATAACTCGTTTTACGATTTAAAAATGCTATAAACAGTAAAAGAATCTTGGAAAATATCTTTTAGGGAAACATTTGCATAAACACGGTATAAAAGCCACTCTTATCTTTTTCTTTTAATATTTAGTAAATAGTTGTAAACCAATAGCAGGTCAGTAGCCACAAGGAAAGGCCTAAGTCCAATATGTGCCCCCTCCCCAAGAATATGCCAAACAATTCCAAGCCGGGCTATAGTTCAAAATGGACTCTGGTCCCGAATCACCAAAGTCCGAAAGGAAATGGAGAGAATAAGACAGAGCCTCAGGCAGCTTTGCAATCAGAATCCTGTTTTCTTGCTTGGCTTCCTCCCCCGCACCTTTGCATTAAAATCCTGCTTTCTTTGCTTGAAAGTTATATGTAAACCTCATTGCACCTGCATAGCATAATTAAGAATGCTGCTGATATAACTTGTATGAATTCCCTACTTGTAAACCCTTTAAAGGAAATTTTCCCCTCGCCCCCAGGGAGCAGTATTGGCGGCGGCAGCTCCGACTGACTCCTTTCCTTGCACAAAGAAATAAAGGTACTTTTCTGCCTTCCCACCTCGGTCTCTCGTTTATTGGCCATTACAAATCATGCTGAGCAAGAACCTGGGGTTTCTACCTGGTAGCACAAGGATTTCACTGTATGATCAGCTCCCCACTCTGGCAGCGCACCACTGCCCTTCTGTGGCGCTCTCTAAAAAGATGACAAACAAAAGTAGGCTACCCTGAAAATACCAACTTTTAGGACTGGGGGGTGGGGGAGAGTTGGAATATCTATTTACAGTATTTAATTTATGTACTTAATTGTACATTATTGAAATCACACACTAAAGAAAATACATTAAGAAAATATACTGTCTATTGTTATGTTAGATATTATAGCAAAAAGATACAATTAAAAGAAAACATGCAGACTGAGATGAACATGAAGCTAACTGAAAAAGAAAGAAAAAATGGCAAAACTGAAATATATTCTGGGCAGTAAAATTAACATTGCAAAAAATCAAATGAGCAAGAAGATGACATATTTGGGAAACTGTCAGATACAGAGGAAAAAGATCCTCACACACCCCAAAAAATGAAAATGATGAAAGATGATTTAAAAACAGGACAACAGAGAACACAGAACCAACCTTTAAATAATGGAAGTTCCTGAAGAAGAAATCAAAAGAAACAGATTAGAAACAATAACCATCAGTATAATTAAAAGAAAAGGAAATAAACAAAAATATTCCCAAAATTGGAAAAAAAAAATTCTAAGGCTTCAAATTGAAAGGCATGTGGTCCATGTGCAAAGAATTGGGAAATTTAAACATGTCAGGGGAAACAAAAATCTTAGTAAGATTCAGGCAGAAGAATAAGAAACAAGATCCCTAAAAAGAATAAAGATCAGATTTGCCTCAGACTTCACAATAATGAATCCCAAATGACAAAGAACACGTCATAGGACATGTTGAAAAGATTATAAAACTTGTTGTTTTGTTAGGTGGCATCAAGTTGATTCCAACTCATAGCGACCCTGTATACAATAGAACAAAACACTGCCCGATCCTGCGCCATCCTCACAGCTGTGGTCATGCTTGAGCTCACTGTTGCAGCCACTGCGTCAGTCCATCTCCTTGTGGGTCTTCCTCTTTTTTGTTGGCCCTCTACCAAGCATGATGTCTTTCTCCAGGGACTGATCCCTCCTGATAACATGTCCGAAGTATATGAAAGGAAGTCTTGCTATCCTTGCTCCTAGGGAACATTCTGGCTTCACTTCTTCCAAAACAGATTTGTTCATTCTTCTGGCAGTCCATGGTATTATTCAATATCCTTCGCCAACACCGTAATTTAAAGGCATAAATTCTTCTTAGGTCTTCCTTATTCACTGTTCAGCTCTTGCATGCATATGAGGCAACTGAAAACACCATGGCTTGTGTCTGGTGCACCTTGGTCCTTAAAGTGACATCTTTGCTTCTTAACACTGTAAAGAGGTCTTTTGCAGCAGATTTGCCCAATGCAATGCATCGTTTGATGTCCTGACTGCTGCTTCCACGGGTGTTGACTGTGGATCCAAGTAAAATGAAATCCTTGACGACTTCAATCTTTTCTCTGCTTATCATGATGCTGCTTACTGGCCCAATTGTGAGGATTTTTGCTTTCTTCATGTTAAGCTGTAACCCATACTAAAAAGCTGCAGTCTTTGATCTTCATCGATAAGTGCTTCAAGTAGTCTTTGCTTTCAACAAGCAAGGTTGTGTCATCTGCATATGGCAGGTTGTTAATGAGTCTTTCTCCAATCCTGATACTTCGTTCTTCTTCATTTAGTCTAGCTTCTCTGATTATTTGCTGAGCATACAGATTCACTAAGTATGGTGAAAGGATACAACCCTGACGTACATCTTTCCTGATTTTAAACCACACAGTATTCCCTTGTTCTGTTCAAATGACTGTCTCTTGGTTTATGTACAGGTTCCGCATGAGCACAATTAAGTATTCTGGAATTCACATTCTTCATAATGTTATCCATAATTTTCTATGATCTACACAGTCGAATGCCTTTGCACAGTACATAAAACATAGGTAAACATTTTTCTGGTATTTTCTGCTTTCAGCCAAGATTGATCTGACATCAGCAATGATATCCCTCATTTCACGTCCTCTTCGAAATCCAGCTTGAATTTCTGACAGTTCCCTGTCGATGTACTGCTGCAACCATTTTTGAATTATCTTCAGCAAAATTTTACTTGTGTGCGATATTAATGATATTGTTCAATCATTTCCACGTTCTGTTGTATCAGCTTTCTTTGGAATGGGCACTAACATGGATCTCTTCCAGTCGGTTGGTCAGGTAGTTATTTTCCAAATTTCTTGGCATAGACAAGTGAGCCCTACCAGCGCAGCATCCATTTATTGAAACATCTCAATTGGTATTCCGTCAATTCCTGGAGCCTTGATTTTGTCAATGTCTTCAGTGCAGCTTGGATTTCTTCCTTCAATACCTTTGGTTCTTGATCATATGCTACCTCCTGAAATGGCTGAACATCAACCAATTCTTTTTCTATATGGTTTATAAAACACACTAACATATTATTCCTTCAAAAACACTTAACCCCAGCAGGATTTTTTTGTAGAAATTGATAAACTGTTCTGAAAATTTATATCAAAATGCAAAGGACCTACAATAGCCAAAACAATTTTGAAAAAGAACAAGTTGAAGGACTTGTACTATCTGGTTTCAAAACTTATTTAAAAAGCTAAAATAATCAAAACAGTGTAGTATTGTCTTAAGAACAAACATAGAGATCACTGGAACAGAACTGAAAGTCCAAAAACCCTTACATTTAAAGTCAACCGATTTTAACAAAAGCATCAACGCATAAGAGGCAAAGAAGAGTCCTCTCAACATGTGGTGCTGGAACAACTGGATATCCATTTCCCCCCCCTCCCCGGGCAAAAAAAAGAATTTAGACCCTTTTCTCACACCACACACAAAAATTAACTCAAAATAGTTCACAGACCTAAATGTAAGCACTAAGACTAGAACTTGTAGGAGAAAACATAGAATAATATTTTTCTGACCCTGGGATAGGTAAAGGGTTCTTACATACAACAGTGAAAGCACAATCCTTAAAAGAAAAACAAACTGATAAACTGGACTCCATCAAAATTTTAAACTTTTGCTCTTGAAAAGACACCATTAAAAAAAGAAAAGACAAGTCACAGACTGGAAAAAATATTTGCAAATCATTTATCCGATAAAAGACGTGCATCCGTAATATATAAACATTTAGAACTCAATAATAAGACAAATCAACCAATTAAAAAATGAGCAAAATACCTGAATAGACATTTCACAAAAGAATACATACAAATGGCCAATAAGCACATGAAAAGATGTTCAACACCATCGGTTTCTTAAAAGATAAACATTAATTTACCACATAACTCCACTTCTACAAAATCTACCCAAGAGAAGCGAAAACATATATTCACACAAAGACTTGTATGTGAATGAATGTTCACAGCAGCACTATTATTAGTAGCTAAAAACTGAAAACAATCCAAATATCTAACAACTGGTGAACAGTTAAACAATGTAGTAGAGCCACACAATGTAATACCAGTCAGTAATACAAAGGAACAAACTACTAATGCATGCTACAACACGGATGGGCCGCAGAAAGCATCATGCTAAGTACAAGAAGCCAGGCTCAAAAGACCACATATTGTATGATCTCATTTCTATAAAATGCCCCAAAGACAAATCGGCAGATGTGAAAAGCATATTTGCAGCTACAGAAAGCCTAGGGATGAGGGTGGAAAGCGGGGTTAACTACAAAGAGGGCTGAGAATATTTCTGGAGATGATGGAAATGTTCTATAAGTGGATTGTGGTGACGGCTGCAAAACGCTATAAACTGAAGTCTGACTTCTGGATGTGGCTCTGCGGGAGGTTCTTTGTCGGTTTCAGCTCCTAGCAGCTGGCAATTCTTGGGGTTCCTGGGCTTGTAGATGGATGTGCTGTGTGTGCCTGTCTTCATATGGCGTCTTCCCCTTGTGTGTGCATCTGTCTATTCGGCTCTTTTTGTAACTCAGAAGTGATTAGGTTTAGGATCTATCTTCCTCTGGTATGGCCTCACTAACATAACAAAAGAAACCCTATTTCCAAACAGGGTCATATTTACAGGTACAGAGATTAGGATTTCAACACTTATTTTGGGGGGGACACAATTCAACCTATAACAGTAACTAAGAAAAATAGGGTTATAATACTTGACCTGTTCTCTTGTGTTTTTTTCCTCTAAAAATATATGTCTACAAAATTAACAGCACGCCTATTCAGAAAACACTAATTTTTATTTAAAACAAAGCAATATGTAAGTTTGAAGTTTTCAAAGTGAGTCACAAAATGTTCATGCAATTAATTTGGTAGGTTGCAAGCAACACCCTTTTTAATGAAAAAGAATAGAAAGGAATTACACAAAGTAACGGTTACACGGTTTCCTGAAACGCTTACGTATGTAAGTATACAGACGTTGACTACGATGTAAGAAAGTATTCTGTCCCACGAGTCACCTTCCAAAAAATAATGAGAGCTACTGAGGTAAGAAATGAGAAAAACAGCCTTGATTATGATCTAATAATCTGCTGCTAAACTGATAAATTCTATAACTATACCCATACACTTTCTGTTATGTTATTCTTATTTACCACCAACCAGTTGCTGTCAAGTCGATTCTGACTCATGGTGAACCCATGTGCATCAGAATAGAACTATGCTCTACAGCGTTTTCAATGGCTGATATTTTCTGAAGCAGATCACCAGGCCTTTCTTCCACAGTGCCTCTGGATGGACTTGAACCTTAACCTTTCCAACCCACTAGCAGCCAAGCTCAAGCTCATTAACTGTGTGCACGACCCAGGGACTACATTCTCATTTGCAGACTGTCTCAAACCTTACAGTTCTGGCCTACTCCACCCAGTTCTCAGGTGCCGATCAGTGAAAGTGCTAATTGTGAGGAGGAGTTTTTAAGCTCCAGTTGCTCAAGCACTTTTTGCCCCACCAGTACTCCCAGGCCCTAGCCGGTACTCTCTGGCCCTAGCTAGTACTCGCCGGCCCTAGCCAGTACTCCCCCCCGCCCTAGCCAGTACTCCCAGAACTACCATGCTGTCCTAAAAAAAAAAATCATTTCTGAATTCCTCAGGCAATGGTTCTTCTGTCGGCAAATACTGTAAGCCCCTAGTCCTGCCTGTCAACTACCAAGTCAAACTGACGGAAACTTTCAGCCCTAAAAAATGTTCTTTCCTCTATTCCCTTGCTATTTCCTCTCCTTTCTGCCAGGACTAATTACTACTTTCTTGGAAATTGGATTCCCCTGTTTTTCCGTTTTCTAAAATATTTCAAATAGAACTGACTATAGCTTTAAAAAAAAATCCTTTCTCACAGGAAAAGAAAGGAATCTTTTAATTAGACAATGGAAAGGAAAAGAGAATTGAAAACTCACAGAAAGAAAAGTAAGGACTACAGAATGAAAAGAGCTTACAGCAGAGTTTAAATATGCCTCTTGACCAATGACGTTTAAAACCAGAAGAGTCTTGTGACTCTAAACAGTGTTGGTTTCTACTAAGCCAGAGGGCAGGGTAATTGTTAGGAATCACTTCACTACCCCACCTCCAAGTTTGCAAAGTCTAAACTAAATTAGTTGATCAGGCAAACTTTTGCCATCTCTGCTGCTGTCTGCATGGTTATTATTGTGGTGAAATTCTGATAAATAAGCACATCTTTTACGCCATATTTTTCTTCTTAAAATTCAACTGATCCTAACTACACTAAAAAAACCAAACCAAACCCACTACTGTTGAGTCAATTCTGACTCATAGCAACCCTACAGGACACAGTCGAACTGCCCCATAAGGTTTCCAAGGAGCGCTTGGTGGATTTAAACCACTGACTTTTTGGTTAGCAGCCGTAGCTCTTAACCAGTACGCCACCAGGGTTTCCTAACTACACTAAAAACTTTAAACACAGTATTGGAGCAATGTAACTTATTTTTGAATGAAGCAGCATGGAAAGAGCACTAATTTCTGAGTCAGGAGGCTCTGGGCTCAAATCCCTGCCGTCCCACTGACTAGCTAATGATGTTGACCAAATCAATTCTCCCTGGGCCTCTGCTTCCTCATCTTTAAAATGGGAACAGACTACCAATCTTTTTTTTTTTTAATTGTACTTAAATGAAGGTTTACAGAACAAATACTTTCTCATTAAACAGTTAGTACACATATTGTTTTATGACAATGGTTAACAATCCCACGACATGTCAACACTGTCCCTTCTCAACCTTGGGTTCCCTATTACCAGCTTTCCTGTCCC